>NC_136896.1:3609800-4127646 GCF_949152265.1 Phoxinus phoxinus
AGTATTACTGTTTTTACTGTATTTTATACAGTATAATTAAATCAATGCAGCCTTGGTGAGCAGAAGATAATTCTTTTAAAAAACATTAAAAAAAACTTTTGAACAATAGTGATGTGTACATGTATTTTTTTTAGATATGTATATACTTATTTAATGTTATGTATTATGTGTATATTATTATTTTAGTTTTATAAATACCTTTCAGTAAATTATTTATGGTTTTATATTAAAATAAAATAAATATTTTAATTTTATTCAGTAAATTAAAAAGCCCACTAAGTATCTTAAGTGAACCAGTATTTAACATCATATTTTTTGTATGTGTACTAATATTTATGTGTACTTTTGTACTAATATTTACAATATTAGTTTTAGCACCAATGGGATACTGCCTTGACAAATCCAAAAAAAGTCCCCGAAATGATCCAATTGATAAAAAACATTGGATTTTTTATCTTTAAGAATCTTAAGAATAAACAACAAAAGTTTCTGCAAGCTCTCCCTGTGTTTGGTATCACGCAGTACGTGAACGATAAGCTAATCTGAACTCTAGTTGCTCTGCGCGGCTGGCCTTTGTGAGTGTGATATTGGAGCTTCTTTTTGTGTAATGGAGTTTGTGTTCAGATTGTTAATGTCATTGCTGTGTGTGTGTGTGTGTAGGTACCTGTATAAGCTCTGTGACCTGCATAAGGAGTGTGATAACTACACAGAGGCCGGATACACGCTCCTGCTGCATGCTAAACTCCTCAAGGTAATTCCACGTGTTGATCTGACTATATATGCATCCTCCCTTTGAGGACGTCTCGAGATGTCTCCGGTAAACACACACTACATTGATTCCTACTTGCCGACACATGCCAGTAAATGAATGTTCAGCGTATACGAGATAACAATGTTTATGGACTCGTTCAACTGCAGAATCTACAGTATCAGGTATAATTTAATTGGATATCTTGCTGTTGAAGACTCTGACAGGAATAATTCATGCACATTTCCATTTCTTTGAGTGTTGAAGTTCTACAGAAGGATGTTTTTCCCCTTGTCTGACATTTATAAAGTCACCTCAAGTGCAGATTTGAGAACAAATCTCCGGTAGAAAGATACTTAAACTTTGTCAAAGATGATTGCGGTGCACGCAAGGCTTTGGATATTAAAATTCATTAGTATTAAGTATGAAACTTGTGAAACTTAAAGTATTAAATTTAATAGCCAAGTATTAAAACTTATTCAATTAATTCATCCAGAATCACTTAATGTACAGACAACCTTTTAGGTGTTAGTGAACTTCATTCTTAACTGAAAGTCATATTTGCATACTGAAATTTTTCAGTTTTTTTCTTCTTCTTGCATTTATTTGCATACTGATTTTTTTTTTTTTACAGATTTTTTAAATATCCGTTTATACATATAGTTGATGTATATCGGTTCTTATGCACAGCACATAGAAATCAAGATGCATGTCATGACAAACGCAAAGCTCTGCGACATTCAATTTGCACATTTACACCATAATAAAACATAATCGTACCTAAAACATGAACATTATATTATGTGGCTGCTTTGCAAGCTCTACTGTGTCCTTCACGATATGCAAATTTGATCTTGGGAGTTAGTCTTGATAATTGACATTAACTGTTAGTTGAGCAAATGGATTAATATGTATATTGGCTTGCTGTTTAATGACTTCTGGAGGTTCTGTAGTGAATCTGAGATCCGTTTAGGGCTTTACCGGGGTAATTTGACGAGGGAATCGGCTGTCACAGTCAGCGAGGGAACACCACGTTCCCTCAAACCCACACAGCTTCTTTTCATAAATAGCTGCCACCGTTCTCTTTGCTCCTGCGTATAAGAGCAACTCGCACACATGCACACACACCTTGTGCTACACACATAATGCATGCGTTTACAAACACACACACAAACCTCAGAGACAACAAAAACTTTTACAACCTGCTATCTGCACGCTCAGAAGTCGGTAAACTGCTGAAAGTTGTTTTGTGAAACGGCTGCCTATGGTGACTTAAAATATGAAGTTATACTTCTTCAAATGTGCTTTCAGACAAATAATGTGTTTAAGTGTTTGGATATTGCTTTGTGCAATCTCAAGCTAAAATATTATACTATTAAATATATGTTGTACTATAAAAAATCCTCCAGGAATGTAAACGTGTTTTAGTTTAGTTTATCTTTGCCAGGCTTGAGCTCATGGCTGTGACACTTCAAGCTGTTCGTTAGAAAGAGAAAGCAGACGTTTACTGTACACATGGTAAAAGGGTTGACATATTTAAAGCAGACAAACTTAATAAAACTAGATTATTAAGATACTTTATAGTAGCTTTCGTTACTTTTAAGAAGAAAAATATGATAGGGACACGGTGAGTCTCTTTTTTAGATTTCCATCTCAAATTAATGCTGTTCTTTTGAACTTTCTATCCAAAATGTTCATGGTTTCCACAAAAGCTATAAAGCAAAAGTCTTTCAGAAAGATAATTTTTTTAAAGCGACCGCGTGCGTGTGTATATATATATATATACAGTAAGCGTCTCACTAGGCCAGGATGATCAGCTGATCGACTAGTGGTCTGAAAACCCACTAGTCGATTAGTAAGGCCCCAGAAACACACAATGAAGAACAGACCTGTGGCTTTCACGCTGATGATGCCGTGTCCTGAGGTGTTTGACCCCCACTGCTGCACAAAGCACATGAAATGTCAATTACGTTTACACTACAGTGAATCAGTTCTGACAGAGCCCAATACAGTAGCTCAACGTCACAGCCAATAGAGTCAGCTGATTTTCTCCAGCCAAACAGATCACTCGTTTTCGTGTGCGTGTGTGTGTGTGTTTATATTCCAGAAAAGCGGTGAACTGAGTGGTCAGCACAAACCCAGGAGTTCTTAATCTGCACAGTTTCTCCCTATAATCACTTGTTTACAGGATCAGGCAGCTTCTGTAATGAATATTACAGTGTGGCCACATAAATCAGTGTTATCAGATGGGCTCTTGACGCCGGCACAGTAATACAGGCAAAACCTTTCAGACTCTGAGCACAACAAAATTAATATCTCCAGCAGCTGTGATCTGACTGCTCTCTCTCTCTCTCTCTCTCTCTCTCTCTCTCTCTCTCTCTCTCTCTCTCTCTCTCTCTCTCTCTCTCTCTCTCTCTCTCTCTCTCTCTCTCTCTCTCTCTCTCTCTCTCTCTCTCTCTCTCTCTCTCTCTCTCTCTCTCTGTCTCTGTCTGTCTGTCTGTCTGTCTGTCTGTGTGCATGTCTGCCTGTGTGTGTGTGTGTGTACCTGCATATTGCATATTTTCATTTATTGTTCAGAGTGGTCATAACATATATATATATATATATAATTTTTTTTTTCCCTGTGGTCTTATAATGCTTCTAATAAAGTTTTTTGCTCTAAATAAATCTGAAATGTGTCGGTGAAACTGTTCAGATCAAACTGTAATCATAAGCGACCTCGTTTTGAAATAATAATAATATCCTTCTTCCTCCATATTACCTCATGGTAACTTGACAGACTGAGTTTCTGAACGCAGAATAGCCGTCATTAATGTATACACGTAGGCGGTTATGTTAATGAGTTCACACACTGTAACTTGCATCAGACATTTATGCAGCTTCGCTTTTCTTATGCGTGGGAAGTTTGTAGTTACATTGTGTCGTAATGAACCTTCTTATTTCAAAAGATAAAAGGGACATTTGATTATATGACCCCTATAAAGTTTCATATTAAGTAATGTCACGTGGTAGTAATGTATTTGTATGTGTATAGCTACAGATTAGATCTAACAGTGAAGTAAACACGACTCATCGGGTCACTAGCAGGTTAATGCAGTGTGTTTGAAGAGTGTAATGATGATGTTGTTTTGTCAGTGGTCTGAAGAGGCCTGTGCCGCCCACCTGACGCAGAGAGACGGATACCACGCGAGCACTCAGGGTCAACTCAAAGACCAGCTGTACCAGGAGATCATCAATTACTTCGACAAGGGAAAGGTAACCATCACTAACACTGTATACTATCACTACATGCTTCAGTCATGTTGGCCAGTAACAAACTATTAGTGTTTTCAGAAGAGTGGCATTTCAACTCGCAACGACATTGTGAACTGCAGTTATCAAACTTGTTCTACTTTCATTTTAGCAAGTTGAATTGACCTGATGGTTGACCTGATGTATAAAATAAAAAAATAGAAATTTTTACGTGTGTATATATATATATATATATATATATATATATATATATATATATATATATATATATATATATATATAAAAAAGTCTAGGATGGCAGCATCACATTTAAATATTTACATTTTTTGGGCATAGTTAGATACAGAAGTATTTTTTTGGGATATATATAATGTTATTATTTTTTAAATACGTGAGTGTCTCTTATTATGCAAAAAAATATTATATTAAATAAAATAAATGTATATATATATATATATATATATATATATATATATATATATATAAATGTTATTTTTTATTTAATTAGATTTTTGTGCATAATTACATACTCAAGTATTTAAAAAAAATTAAACACACACATATATATACTGTATCCCTCCCCCATTTTTTTCTTTTAAATATTGAAAACATACTTTTTAAATATAGATCGCATATGTTATATAATTTGAACGTGGCTTTAAACGTGTCCTGCAGCTGCAGTCCTGAGAGAGTCTGCAGCGGTCAGTGTAACGGACAGGTGACCCGTGGAGAGGGAGATTATTGGCTGGTCTGTTATGGCTACATCTCCATTAGTCTGACAGGCTGGACGGAGGAGCTGAGGGGATTTGAGGGTTATAAGGGCCACGCAGAGATCTGTGCCCAGCGTAGAGGTCTCTCGGTAGGGGACTTCTAGCGAATCTGCTGCCCTGGACTGGACCCCATTACTGGGCTCAGCGGCTCAAAATCATGACCGAGTGTGTCAAATAGAGAGAACTCAAGAGGATTGAACAGGAAAGCGTGTGTGTTTGAAGGAGAGCAGCAGTCAGTCAGTCCTGGAAAGCGAGCTGAGGAGCAGCTCTGGGCCGTAGTTCTTCTGTTCGACACATTTTATGGGAATTATTCCAGCTTTTCAGAGTCTATTTTAAACACTGCTCAGACTGCTGGGACATACCCACATGTCACAGCTGAGCGTCTCCTGAGAGCCGAGACAGGAAGACACAGTCACATAAACTTCCTACTCTTTCACTGCCAGCGTTCCCTGTATATTCCCTTAAAGGAGCAGTTCAACCAGAAATGAGCGATTTCTGATGACCCAAGCCCTTTATTGTGAACAAATAAAAAAAATGATTCCATGTCATTGACCATGTTGCATGAAAATTTTCTATTTCACAAGAAAATCTAAAATTTTACAAATAAAGTTTCTGTTCATGCTGAAAAAAGACATTTACATGCATCAACTATATTCCTGTATAATGTACATGTGCATATGAGACTGTACATGTTCTTCTTGCTATGCAAAATATAGGTTTTACAATGTAAAAGTAGTATGACACATTTTAGTTAATATCAGACTAGTGTGTTCTTGTAAACCTAGTCAGTGCCGGCATTGATGCAAAAGTGACACTAGTTCTTTCTTGTGTGTAGTAAGTAACCAAACTTGATACACCTTTTTTTGAATTCTGGGTGCAAACATGGACTAGACTCAAGGTTTTTTGCAAGAATGGATTATTATCAATGCATAAATGAATGTAAAATGTGAGTTTCTTCCTCACAGAATTATGATAAGGCTTCAGAAGACTGGGAATTCAAGCACACAAGTCAAGGACTCAGTCAAGGAGTTTTATTGTGTTACTGTGTGTTTTTGACAGCCTTTGTTATGCTTCTCCTTTGGTATTCAACATAGTGCTCGGGACGTCATGAGCATGCGTAAATAATGACACCGTTTGCACTTTGAGGGGAACTATTCCTTTAGTGCACTCTGCAGTGTCGACAGGAGCAAAATTGAGAATTGTAATTTTCATGCTGAACATGTGGTCTGATATTACAATGCGAGTTTCTTCTTATGACTTTTTTTGCACGGTACTTGCTTTATTCTTCCTTCATTCTGAAGAAGTAATCCACAATGTCTCATACAGACTGCAAATACTATTGCTGGCAGCTTTCTCAATAATAATGCACTGCAGATATTGATATATAATCATAGCCTCTCTCTCTCAGTGCCGCCAGGATGCACTCAAAGTTTCATTTGAAGAATTAGTTATATATCAAATCCTGTGCACCAGAAGTGTAATGCTAGATAGAGGTTTTATTTACACTTGGCATTTCAAGTTATAAGTTTGATATGAGAGAATATAAGAGCCAAAGAATATCCATATTCCTGTTGCGATGAGATCATAGAAGAAAACCCATTTAGTGCCACCTGCTCCTCCCATAGAAATAACATTAATAACGCATAACCAGATGTGCAAAAGTGCATTTAAATATGAGGTTTTACACCCTTTGGTTTCGCCCCATTGACATCCCCTGTAAGTGAGGAATGGATCAGAATTATATTCTGTGGTCAAATATGTCATTTTGGTGATTAAAGATTAATTTTAATGGATACAATTATTGACTACAGTGGGACTTTAAATATTTGACACGATCAGCATGGTGCAGCTGGATAATATTGGCCTCCGCTTCAATCTCAAAAAGCACTTTTATGTTCAAAGCGTATTGTTCACAGATGGTTAGAAGGATATTATGTCACTGTTTTGGCGTGATGATGAAGTTTGATGTGTTTTGCTGCTTTGTGTTCAGATGTGGGAGGAGGCCATTATCCTGGGGAAGGAGTTAGCCGAACAGTACGAGAACGAGATGTTTGACTTTGAGCAGCTGAGCGCTTTACTGGTACGTGCAAACTTTTGCTGTCAATGTTTTTCAATGAAACAAAGAATTAATGAGCCTTTCAGACTGTTCGAGTTTACCTAAGTAGGTAAATTGGCCTAATATAAATGGACGGGGGTGTTTTAATGGTTTTCCGCATTTTGTTCGTTAGTGCATTTTTGTCTAATTGGCAACAAATGACAAATTGATCCATTCAGACAGAAAGAACTAAAGTCTGGGACCAACTTTTATTGCAACCCCTCACATTTTGATCTCAACCTTTTTATTTTATTTTTATTTTTACAATTTTATTATGAATTTGAACGCAATTTCATATTACAGTATGTATATATATTTTTTTTTAATGGTTGAAGTGAGCAAAGTTTAACTAATTTAACTCATGTTTATAAATGATGTGTTCAGACCTGATGATGTGATTTTTGTCTCTGTCTCTCTCAGAGGAAGCAGGCTCAGTTTTATGAGAGCATTGTGAAGGTGATCAGACCAAAGCCAGACTACTTCGCTGTAGGTTATTATGGGCTGGGCTTCCCCTCATTTCTCCGGGTGAGAATATCTCTTATAATCCTGAATCTTATCATATTTCAGCATCTAAATGCATTGCATTGTGAATTTCTCTGATATATTTCCAAAAGCATGGAAATCAATTATTGGTGTCTTTGTGTGTCCTCTCCAAACCCATCAACAGCTGTCTCTGTAGTGCAGAAACCAGTTACACCGGCATCGAATACAGACATTTTTTTCCAGAGGTTGATTTATTCAAAACTAATACATTTCTTTTTCTTTGTGATGTACAAAGGTTAATGTGTACATCAAAAGGTTATAGGTTCATTTAGTTTTACATTTTCTACCAGACCTAGACTTAAAGATCTTAACATATAAAATGTGAATATTAATGTATAAGGACATTTTTAAAACTGATAATCCTGAAAAGAAAAAATACATGTATTAAATTCATTCATTTTTTGTGTATTTAAAATATACTATTAAATTCAATTATTTGTTTATTTATTTATAGATTTTTTTGCCAAATGTATTTCAGTTCCTCGTTGCTGCTAAAATCTATGGAAGCTTGTTTACAAAAAAATAAAAATAATAATATATATATATTTATTATCTCACAGTTCAGACTTTTTTTTCTCACAATTTCAAGTTTACTTTTTCTCTAAGAATTGTGAGATGAATTCACAATTCTGAGAAAATGTCAGATTTGCCAGATGTAAACTTGCAATTGCTAGATAAAAAGTCAGAACTTTGAAATAAGTTGCAAAAAAAACAGCTCCCTACCCTGGAACGTGTCAGAAGTAAATCAAAACAATGGCATGGCAAAGCAAATCTAATGCTAGAAAAGGTCAGACAGAGAAAAAGCGTAAAAATAATATTGTTGTGTGGAGTGTGTGGTTATACATGTATATATTTCCAGTCATTCATGATGAAACGGAATCATTCACCTCCCATAGATCATGTGTCTGTGGTTGTGGGACCGAATCGCCTCAGATATATTTGTAATTCTTTTAATGCTCTTCCAGCCGCCTGCAGTCACGCGTCTCCCACCAGACATCCTGGGAACACACAATAAATCGGCCATCTAAAGGCCAGTCGCCTCCTGCTAGTGTTGACATGCTGCTCCGCGGAGAGAAGCTTTGCCTTGTGAAATAGAAAACATCTTGCAATCTCCTCTCCCTCCTTAAAGTGGCACTTTTGTATGCGTGCGGAGTCGTGCGAGCGCTGCCGGTTTATTCTGCCGTGCTTGGAATCACAGGCAGGGTGAAAACACCCGTCGAGAGCGCGCTGCAATTTGTCACCTTATCGCTCAAAGCAGATTTGAAAACGGCCCTGGGCATATTTCACTTCCAGTTCGCATTTCACTAATTGAGCAGCTGAAATATGTTCATGCAGGCAGTGTGTGTGTTTGTGTTTTTGTGCGTGTGCGTGTTTGTTCATGTTGTTCTATCCCGATGGGGACTTCAACCTGAATGCACACAGACTCATGGGGACTTGTGTCACTGTGGGGACTTAAATTGAGATCACCATAAGGGAACAAGCTTATAAATCAGTTTATGTAAAAATGCAGAAAGTTTTGTGTGATGGGTAGGTTTAGGGTTAGTGTAAGAGTAGAGTGTGTGTGTGTGTGTGTGTGTGTGTGTGTGTGTGTGTGTGTGTGTGTGTGTGTGTGTGTGTGTGTGTGTGTGTGTGTGTGTGTGTGTGTGTGTGTGTGTGTGTGTGTGTGTGTGTGTGTGTGTGTGTGTGTGTGTGTGTGTGTGTGTGTGTGTGTGTGTGTGTGTGTGTGTGTGTGTGTGTGTGTGTGTGTGTGTGTGTGTGTGTGTGTGTGTGTGTGTGTGTGTGTGTGTGTGTGTGTGTGTGTGTGTGTGTGTGTGTGTGTGTGTGTGTGTGTGTGTGTGTGTGTGTGTGTGTGTGTGTGTGTGTGTGGCTTGGTTTATTATACATTGTGGGAACCGAATGTCCCCACAAGGATAGTAAAACCTGAGATCACCTCCATTGTGGGGACCAGCCAGCGGTCCCCATGAGGGGAATGGGTTAATAAACATACTAAATTATATAATTTTGAAAATGTAAAAATGCAGAATGTCTCCTGTGATGGGTAGGTTCAGGGATAGGGGCAGTGTAAGGGGATAGAATATACAGTTTGTACAGTATAAAAACCATTACGCCTATGGAATGTCCTCACAAGGATAGAAATGAAAAACTGTGTGTGTGTGTGTGCTTCTCTCAGGCTGTTTTCAGATAGAATACTGGCACTCTGCATTGTATTCTTGTAAAATATGAAATATGAGCATGCATTGTTAAAAAATAAACACTTCAATTCCATGCATATTGGTAATTTAGTATCCCGTTCTGAGCGCTCCTCACACTCCCTCTCCCTGTCATGCGTGTAGGTGTTTGTGTGCACACAGTGGTGTCTGTCACTGTTCACACAGACGCTGCGAGTGGAAACATATTGAAAGTGTTGTATGTGGGAGCAGATGATTGGCGCTGTCTTTATGGGAATGTGCAATAATTGAACGTTTCCAGACGGCCAAACGCCTCTGAATTGCAGCCGCTCCGGCTATTCTGAGATTTGACTTTAAAGCTCTTAATAAATACAGAATGAGCTTCTCTGATTGATGAGAGTGTGTGTTTAGTCTCGTTTCACAGTGTTTTAATCAATCCCTGTATTCATGGATGGTGATTGAATGTTCTACACCAGTGGCTCTCAGCTGGTTTTCCATTAGGACTCTATCAGACATCCCAACATCCCACCAAAAGTAGTAAAATACCCTGCCTTGAAATTAAACACGCTGTATTAAAATAAATTAATGTGTATGAATGTTGTGATTAAGTGCAATATAATTAATAGACTAAATCTTTTTTTATTTTTTATTTTACCTTTTACGTTTTTTTTTTTTTTTTTTAGGGCAATTTGTACATTATCATCAGTTTAATTTGACTTCCAAGATACAGATTAAAACAATACAGTCTGATTTGATGTGAAGAAGCACTTGTTCCCTCTCGAAGCCTGTTTTTACTATCGAAGCTATCTTTGAATATATGGATACTTACATTTTTTTATTTGCGTTTAGAATGGCAATGAATAAAATATGCAGAAGCACTAATGTAGATGCTGTAGTTCTGTCGAGTATCATCAGTTTGCCTTAACGCATTATACAATTCTTTTATCGTTTCATGTTATCATAACATATGTTAAAGTCTTCTAGTCGTGCTTCACTGAAGTTAGACACTCCAGATGTCTTTGAGTGTTTTTTATCCCTTTTTTTCTATGTAAACACTGCTGTTGTAAATCATATCTTACTGTGTCTGTGCTCATCTATGGCCTACGTGTATTACATTTTTGTTGTCTGATGTGTTAATTACTTTTTTTAGAAAATATGATGCTTTGAAATTCATACCATGCTAATAATATTCATAGATTAGTACGGCGAGAACAGAAAAATAAATCAGGTCGTCAAAATCAATCAGGAAAGGAATGTTTCATCTCAAGATAAAACTGTGTATTGTTGTTCAGAATAAGATGTTCATCTATCGGGGGAAGGAGTATGAGCGCTGGGAGGATTTTGTGGCGAGACTGCTGACTCAGTTCCCCAACGCTGAGAAGATGAAGACCACCAGCGCTCCCAGCGAGGACATCAGGAGCTCCTCGGGACAGTGTATCCTTGACCATCACTCACAGCACACTGGCAAACACTCCTCCTTTTGTTTTAATTCAAATCTACAAACTGTCCATCGTTATTGTTTCTTAGTTTGATTCCAACAGACATTCAGTGTTTCACAGTAAAACCCATCCTTGAACTGCCACCAAAGTTTCAGAACAAACCTGTATCAGAGCAGATTGTGAGGTGAGACTGTCTGTCTGTCTGTCTGTCTATCCATCTATCCATCTATCCGTCTGTCTGTCTGTCTGTCTGTCTGTCTATCTATCTATCCATCTATCCGTCTGTCTGTCTGTCTGTCTGTCTGTCTATCTATCTATCTATCTATCTATCTATCTATATGTCTATCTGTCTGTCTGTCTATCTCTTTCTGTCTATATGTCTGTCTGTCTGTCTGTCTGTCTGTCTATATATATATATATATGTCTGTCTGTCTGTCTGTCTGACTGTAACACTGTTCTAAATGTCTGTCTGCATAATCAGATTTAATCTGAATGTTTGTCTGTATTGTCTTATTTATCGGTTTGTCTATATGTCTGTAACATTATGTGTGGGTGTGGGTGTGCGTGTGTGTGTGTGTGTGGGTGTGGGTGTGGGTGTGCGTGTGTTTGTGCATGCGTGTATAGACGGGTCAGTAAACCGGCGGGCAGATCTCTGGGGTTTGTGTGTTTCAGAGCGACTCACCCAGGTGATTAAAATGGAAATGTGCAGTGAGCAAACCGTGTTTGACCTTACTACACTCCTCTGTGCTTTAATAAATCGCACACACACCTGCAGTGGAAGCATAATTCTGTTTCTGGCTGAATCAGTGCCACGGGGTAAACAGTGGCGTTATCACTGATCTCGGTAAAGCGTCGGAGGCAGCTTACCGCAGCCAATCAGAGCCGCCACTGAGCATGAAAAGTAATTAAAACTCACTATTTACCCACAATTCTGAGTAAATATGCATCAGAGCCAAAGATCACCTGACAGGGTGTGATTTCTATGAGCTTACTGGAGTGTGAACATATAGAGGAGCTTAAGGGGGGGGGGGGGGGGGGTGACTTCAGTGATTGAGAGTTCACCGGATCTCCTGTGGTACAGTTGAGGTTTATTTGTCTGTTTCTCCTCTTCCAGCCATGTCTCTGCTCATGCCCTGGGCTGGATCTCTCCCCTACAGCTAATACATTTGTAAATATTTTAACTGGTTATCTGTGTCCTTTTAAATCCAATTTGAATCTGTTCATAGCCCAGTCCAGAGGCAGGACTCTAGGCATGTTGGCGTCACTATGCTAATTTAAGGTGCGCTGCACATGTCTCAATGCTACTGAATATTCAGACTTGGACAATATGCTGTATTTCAGTGTGTTTGTGAACTGGGTGGTCAAATGGTCTACTTTTCTACCTTTTTTGTTGTTGTTGTTGCCATTTTGGTTACCATTTGGCCCCCCTTATATTGGTAAAACCAATCATAATTCTGAGATATTCTCAATATATCTATTTTTATGTTCCAAAGAACATTTTTCATTCTAGGGTGTGAACTGTTACTTTAATGATTGATCCATTTATTCATTCATTGACTCTTTCTGTAGGTGGTGAACAGTGACTTTTAATATTATGCAGTTGTGCTTTCAGAAATCAGAAATATCATGTAGGCTGTTCTATTGAATCATTTTCTCAACAGATACATCACTGAAATTAGTCATATTACCCTTTGATAGAATGTACATGTCGGGAAATCTTCTGAGAGACTGAAAAATAGTGTTTTTAAGCATTTTCTCCACAAATGACAAGGCAGAGCTATTTTCCTTTTCTCTGTTTTGTCAACTGCTGAGCTTCATTTTTCAGACAATGGTAATAGCCAAGATAAATTAATTATGAGTTTCACTTCCACTGCTGGGAAAACTACTTATCCGTTTTGATCAATGTGTACAAAAGCACTGCAACTACTCACAACTGGGGCTACTCACAACCGATGTCATGTTAATTGTGTATAGTCATCAGTCATTTACGCTCGTTCATCTCTCACTCAGTGTCTTGTTCAGACTCAAAACATCATTTCATTCACTGTCAGGCATATTTGTTCAGTGAGTTTGTCCAATCAATGCTCTGCTCTTTCACGGCTCTATAATGCTGTTTATTCCTGCTACAGTCTGTTAATGCAGAAAATCCCAACCAAAGCCGACACACGCTTTACAAAGGGTGAACTTACAGGTCCTGACAGAATCAGAGGACTTTTGCATTGCATTTTCAAGGCAGATTTTTTTACTTAATTCTGCATAATGCATGTGGTAGATGTAGATGTGGTAACATTTGATAAACTGAGTTAAAGCTACTACACTTTGTAGTAAAAATAGCGCAAAGTATTTAGTCAACACAGATGGGAGATGTGTAGACCTTTGTGAATGATGGGTCATAGAAGTAAACAAGAAAGATTTACTCAAATTCAAAAACACTCATCATTCAAGACCAAAACACGACTTTCCTCACTTTAACAACGTCCTTGATGGTGCACAGTTGTTGATTTTAGTTTTTGTATCGTTGTCAGACCCTCTTACAAGCCTCTTGATCCGACACAACCCTCTTAAAAGCAGCAGATGCTCTGAAAATGAATCATTGACCTTGGTTCTCGTTTTACCTTCCAGCTTTTACACCGTGAACGAGGTCCAGAAGTTCCAGTATTCACGGCCAGTCCGGAAAGGAGAGAAAGATCCCGACAATGAGTTTGCAGTGAGTTTCCTTTTGCTTTTCTCTGCCTGAAACATTTCTCCTTTTGTTATTTCACTCAATGCATGTGTAAAGTGCTCTGCGCTTCCTCATTTACAAGAACTGTTTTTCTAATGGCCAGTTCTCTAAAAAGCGTTTTAAGATGGATTCAGGAGAGCTCACGCTGAGATATTACAGCGAGATATCAAACCTGAGAACACTGCACCATTACACTAAAACATAAAGTCTGCCCCCCCCACCCCCACCCCACTTACATCTGCTATTGGTAAACATCCATTAAAATCCAGTAAATGGAGGCTTAAATTGAAGGGGAAAAAACAGGGTCTGTAAAGGTGCAGGAATGAATTGCGGCCACCCTGTACCTGAAATCTGGCCTTTTGCTAAAAGCTTTCATTTTGTTAAATGTTCACTTAATGTTTTTTTTTTCTTCATTCTTCCAAAAGAACATGTGGATTGAAAGGACGACTTACGTAACCGCCTATAAGCTGCCTGGCATCCTGCGCTGGTTTGAAGTCGTGTCTGCCTCAGCGGTGAGTACGACAGGTTTAGCATCCAGTGTTTCGTAATATCACCGCTTCTTGGTTTTTGATGGTTTGAAAGATAAGGTGCCTGTCTCACTTCACCTTGAGTACACTCTGATACAGTAGATTTGACCTGTCTCACTCTCACTGCGCTCTTGCACAACATATACCCGTACAATATATTCTAAAGTAGACCTTACTGGTTTTACTCTCACCATACTCGAGTATGAAAGACCTCACATGTCTTATGATTTATGAATCTGGGCCTCATCAGTCAACAATCTGATAAAGTAGACACGTCTCACACTCAACACACTCCATTACAGCAAGACGTGACCTGTCTCTCTTTCTCTTTCCATCATACTATTCTGATGAGGTCGTCCTCAATCTGTCCAGCGCTGGGGGAATCATGGTTACGTGTGCTGACTCGCTCCATGCAAATATTTTGCAGTATAGTGCCTGGCAGGAGAGCGGCTCTGGCATCATGTGATTCCCAGATTGGATGCCCTGGTGTTTATCCGTTCAAATTTGCACTGTCTCTTTTTAGCTCTCCTTCTCACCGTCTCACCGCACTCTTTTTTTTTTCCTGGCGCTTCACGTGTGCTTTCGTTCTCATTAGCCTCCCTGGCACGAGTTTCCAGAGATAGACACATCAGAGCATCTGTCTCTCGCAGATTGATTTCGGATCCTGTCACAGATGCATTATGGGTGTCGGATATGGAGCCAGAAATGCCTTTATTGCCGAAGAGAACGTGTTAACCCATTCATTAGTGCATCGGTAAACGGTTCAGTGTGGAATATGAGGCATGATTTGACTGCTCGTGTTGTTTCACTGCTCATTAGTGGAGTTTGTTGTGTGGATTTCAACTTTGGTTGTTGCGTAACAATAATGTGTTAGACAGCTGGTTAAAGTAAGAGTCATCGTTTGCTGCTCTTCCTAGTGAATGTTTTCTGCTGGGCATTTGTGTAAATTCGTTCTGCCTGTTTAGTGTCATTTTTAGTCGAATTTTACTTTTTGTTTCTGTCTGCAGGAGGAAATCAGTCCCCTTGAAAATGCTATGGAGACCATGCAACTGACCAATGAGAAAATCAGCAACATGGTCCAGCGCCACCTTAACGACTCCAGCCTTCCCATCAACCCCCTCTCTATGCTCCTCAACGGCATCGTGGACCCAGCTGTCATGGGCGGCTTTACTAATTATGAGAAGGTATGAGATTATTCTGGTAATTATTGCCAAATTGTGTGACGGCACAAAGATTAAACACAGTGACTCAACTTGATTGTGAAAACTATTTGAACCATTTCATATTATACACTGCGTTAATTTGAAATAGAAATCTTTTGTAACATTATGAACATCTTCTTTGTAAACAGAACTGACATTTTGAACAGTAGTTAATGGGTTTTAGGTGTTTGTTTGCTTATACTTAGTTATTGTTTTATCATCTCTAGGCCTTTTTCACTGAGAAATACACCCAGGAACATCTCAATGACCAGGAGAAGATTGAAAGGCTGAAGGATTTGATTGCCTGGCAGGTAATGATATATAATGGGGGCATATCTTTAGGTGTTTGCCAGGATTTTGCTGGTTTTTATTTGACCATTCAGTTCTCCGACAGCTTTCTTGTCACGTGAAGTATGAGAGTATTGCGTTTTATTATTTTAATAACATGTCTGATTTAAAGTTTAGTTGTAGCATCCCGTTACCATTGGTATATTTGATGTATTTTCTTTGATCAATTTCAAGCTATCCTTTTCAAAGAATGCTGTATATATTTATTTTTTTCATAACCATAACTTTTTTTCATAAGTTTTCATAACCAGCATGCACAATGTGAGATCACAGTTCTTCAGAAGATCTGAAAGCATCTGTCATGCAGTATAAATATCCAGCGTGAGCTTTTATTTAAAGGAAAGTCTCCCGGGGATATACTGATGTACTTCCACATGTTGGGTTGATGGAGCACGTGTCTGGTGCTGCAAACTGACTTTATCATCACATCTAAAGTCTTTTATCTCTCTTCACTCAGTTAAAACAGTGGTAATGGTTACAGGGCAGAGCAACACGTCAAATCCTCCTGCCGCCTTGCCCGTGAGATTGTGCATGTGTGCGAGATAGAGATCTACTGAAGATGATCTTAACGCTGATGAAGTTTCATTTGTAGATGTTTAATGGGGAATGCATTCCGATGATTTTCATCTCTCCGAAACAACATCGGTCATGCCTAAAGAATAATTGATGTGTGCATTATTTTTCTAATTAAATGACCAAATCATCTGCTTATTACTATTGCCATGCCTCAAGACATTGGTCAGATGTTTTATGTCAAGACATTTGTCAGGTTTTTGTCCTTTAAACGCTCTTGTGTGTAGAACTAATTTCTTACGCATTTCATCACAAGCCTCCGATGCTAATTCCAAAATGTAATTTTAGAGACAGTAACAGAGGCTTGAGCGATTGATAAGCAGACTAATGGAGAGTGATTGATAGATTGATAGTGTCTCTCAACAGTGTTAGGCAGCGGAGTCTCTACTAATCGCAAAGCTGTACGTTTAACGGCTTCAAAAACAGCAGTCATTAAGTGTGCATCTACAGTATATGGAAGAGAGAACGGGAGAAAGGGAGTGTGCTTTCCATTGATAATGAAATGCAATTTTATGGTGAAAACGTGTAAAACGTTAGCATTTTTATCATATTGTTCGTTATATTTATTGGCTTGGTCAGTTTCATTGTCAGTTTTTTGTTCTTTTGTTGTTGTAGGCTGTAAAGACATTTGAAATAACTGAAATCAGTTGGTGGCGTGATATGAAACTGTAATGCGGTCAAGACCTGGCTGGAACTATCTATGTGTTTACTGGAAAATGATTGCTCACCTTAGAATGTTTGTCAACCAATCAGAATCAAGCTTTCAACAGCCCTGGAACATAAAGCACAATGTCAGCACTCACTGGTGCCCCTTTTTGGCAACATTTTTTAGAATTAAACTGATTTTCACATAAAATGTTCCTCTTCACACCACTTTTTCATATTTAATCATATTAATAGAGATATTTTGGCCTTTAATTGATTAATTTTAGAGGGCTGGAAATGCATTGGTCAAATCGTTTGGGAACACATATTTGACCAGAGAGCAGTTTTGTGTCTTCTGTTTGACTTTCACTTGTTTGACTGTCCTGTGTGTGATGAATAGTCATCAGTGTGACCAGCTGTCCCAGCGTTCAGACTGTTTGTCTGATCCAGGCGCGTGTCGTATATGGTTACTCTCAGTACATAAACGCTTCTGTTGCATAATGGTTATTGAAGGCTTGTTTGCTTTAGGGACGTGGACAGAAATGTAACGACACAGAGGCTGGTTTGTGGATGTATTTTCAGCTAGATGAAAAGAAAGACAGCCGTTGATGACACACATCTGAAGAGCTTTTCTGTGAGCAGAACAGATGTGAGGTATTGATGTAACTCTACAGATAGTTTGTACCAGGAGGCCCATGGGACAGAAAAACAAACGTGTGTGTGTGTGTGTGTGTGGATATTCAATAACAGGGTCTCATCTTGCAGGAGATGAAATGCAAGCTTTTGATTAGTTGTTTGACACTTAGGAAGAGTTTAAATATTATATAAGACCAAGTACAATATGTTTGAAATCTCAAACTAAATAAATAAATATTAGGCAATACTTCACATTAAGGTTCAGTTTGTTAACATTAGTATCATAAACTAACAGTGAATAAAAGCTATTTCCAGTATTCATATAAGGTCATTTAGATCAATGTTAATTTATGCAGTTGTCAATGGTAATTTGAGTTTGTGATAGATTTTATTTTTCTATATTTGTTTATAACAAAATATATATATTTGTTAATGAAGCATACTATTAAAAATAAAATAAGGCATTTTTGATATTGTTTAGAAAAACACTTGCAATGACATTAAAAAGACATAAAGGGACCATTTTGTAGAACAAGCCAAATGTATTTCTTACATGATAAAGGTTGTTTGATGCTATTTGTTGAATGCATCAGTCTTGTTGTTTTTGACTATAATATCGCTTCATTTTTCTCACGGATTCATGTCAGGTCAGGACATTTGCATCTGATGAGTTACAGCAGCTGTCATCCTGTCAGAGAATGAAATATGTCTCTTCCTTTGCCTTACCTGAGATGTGTTTTAAAGACACAGATCTGCGTGTGCGTCGTGTTCCTCCACAAAGAGGGCGTCAAGCTGAGTTGCACAAATCAATTGTTGAGACGGCATGAAACAAGTTCAGAAAAGCTTTATCTTATCCTCCGTGTTCTCAGACATGCGTTGATGCCATCTTACCACAAATATCATTATATACAGTATAAAGTTGAATTGTTATAGATATGACAATCTTCAGCTCATTTATACAGATGATGAGCATAGTTTATGATGTATAGTTTATGCAGCAGACATGAATTAAAAACAATTACTTTAACTGTAGAGTTTGTGTTTGACAGCACATGAGGGACCGAAAGCCACTTTTTTCGCGACATATGGCAATCAATACGGCCTGTCCTGAAGGTAAAATGGGCCTTGCGTACATTTTTCACACACCGCTATCGATGCTCTGTCAAAGCGGCTGACACAGAAGTCATGTAAACAGCGGTGAAAAGGCAGGACAATCCCCCTGCAGATTTGAGCTTTTGATTAAGGTTGCTTGCACCTCTCTGTGCCGTTTGGGCGACTGCCCTGGTCTCTTTTATTGGCGGCTCTGCTAATCTGTGTGAATGTGCTGCCCTCTCACAGAGCCAGAGCTGTTATTCACAGATGTCAGGTGCTGTTGTTTGTTCTTCTCCATTCATGTTAGCCTGTGTCCTTTGCACTGAGTAAAAACACTTTACTGTAGCAGGTGCGGGAACTTCAGCTGGTAGGGTAACATGAGGACCTGGTGAGTTTAGAATGTTAATGGCAAGCAATTCACAGTGGGAGTCCAGCGCTGTTTTGAAGGATTGTGCGGTGATGCATGTGAAAAATGAAAGCACACATTTCTCCATTGCCGGATCTTGCGTTGTCATAAACAGTGCAAAAAACAATCACGTCCCACTTACTTAAGCCACATTTACACTGCAGGTCTTGATGCTCAGTTCCGATTTGTTGATTTATTTTTTTGTTGGATCTGATTCTTTTGACCTCCAGCTTACATCTGCTTTTAAAAGTGGCCCATATCCGATATCTGCAAACACTAGACACTTTGCAAAACAAGCTAAGGTAACCGTACTGACCCGGAAAAGCCGAAAAGGAAGTAAAAACTCTACGATTTGCAATGGACGAGGTTTAAATGATAATACAAGATTTTGCTCTCCGCGCCATCCTTAAAGGTCAGCAAAACATTTGACTGAGCCTTCGTCCTCCATTGTGCCATTGAGAAAAGTCATGTGATCGTGGTTGGTGTCAACCTGATTTGGTGTCAACCTCCTTAGAACACCTTCGCAACTGCATAGCAAACTCAGAACACCCTAGCAACCCCATAGCAACATTCTAAAGGTTCCGTAACTGTAGGACTTTGTCTTCAGACACAATTTTTCCATTTATTTATTTTATTTCGATTAATTGTATTTTTTTATTTTATATACGCTTTATAGGCTTATATATATATATATATATATATATATATATATATATATATATATATATATATTAAATGTGTTTATATAGAATAAATATATATTAGACTACAATATTAAATCTATACATACATGCAAATATATTTTGAAAAACATTGGGAACCAAACAGAATTGAAGCCCTTTGACTTTCATTGTATGGAGAAAAACATATATCTTGTTTAATGAGAAGACAGTCAGTATTGGAACAACTTGAAGGTAGGTAAAAGATAGAAGCTTCATTTCTGTGTAGAGTATCGCTTTAACAACCACTTAGCAATGCCATTACAACCAGATAGAGGAACAGAACATTTAGTAAGATGTATTTGTTAGAAGCTAATCCAAATCAAACACTCCTATATAAGATCAGCAATGTCTTTGGGATTACTAAAAAGCCATATATTTTGCTCATGACCTTGGGTGTTTTTCAGCATCTTGTTCTATAATTTCTTACAGGCAAATGTTGCAACTGAAGGGAAGCATTGATGTGCTCTGCCTTTGAGTGTTGAATTATTCATTCTGTGTCCATATGTGCTGATCTGTTTTATTTCCAGTCAGAGTTAGTTGATGAGGTGCATTTGTAGCTGTGTTTGTGTGATTTGGCAGCCTCCTTTTAAAGCAGTTTTGTTGCTATGCCGCCTACCCAGAATTCCGTCACTGTGATCATTTTATAAAGGTCTGGGTTTCCCTGGAGACACGAGCGCTGCTCTGTCTCTCTCGCTCTATCTGTCTATATCTCGGTCTCCTTCAGAAATTCCCTGCGGTGCTAACAACCCTTATTAAAGTGGGAATCCTCTCTGTCTCTCTCCTGTAATGTCATGACTGTTGGACTGCAGGAGGCTCAACGCACTTTGTGTCTGAACAATCTGTATGAATTTTACATCCATATAATTGCGCAGTAAATTTGAAGAGGTTGTTTTATATTGTGAATGTAATCAGGGCTAAAGGGCGCCATAGAATTCATTAGCATAAACTGTCTTCGTCTGCAATTGTTTTTTTTCTTTCACGGCAATTATGGTCATGTTAGTTAAATGTCAGTCAACACAGGCCGTCAAACATGTTTACTAGTGGCGGAACTAATCTAGTCAATGCAAGCAACTCACCGTAGTAACAACTTGGCAACCATCCAGAGCGCCGAAGCAATATTTAAACATTCATAAGATACAGTTGATACAACAATGACATACAATTACTTAAGATACAAAATGCTGTAAGATAGAAAAGTTCAGTAAGTTTTTGCTTAAAAGATTAACAAATATCTTCCAGAATCTGGTCAGCACAATACATGTGTTTTCCCTTAGAATTAAACCGGTGTTTGCTCTTGTTTTAAGCAGAAACTAACTGAGTTAGAGGTAGAAAATCCCTTTTTGCTGTGTAAACACATTATCAACTGTGCAGAGTATGTGTCTGTACTTTCAAAGGTAAAGGTAAACCTTTTCTTTTGAGATGTCATTTCAAAAGTTTGAAGAGAAGCTTGATGTCTTTACTTTCATGGTTGATGAACATGTCAGAGAAGCTCTTTTCCATTGCACTGCATTGCATCAGTTGAACGTGAACCTCGTTGGACTTTATTCAGAAATATTTCATCTTTATAGCTCTCTCATTCATCTCTCATGCTCTCCTAATGTCTGGAGATGGCAACACTTCTCCTTGCAATTAGCTGAGCAGTTCAGTGTGTGTGTGTGTGTGTGTCTGATGGTGGAGCATTATACTTCTCTCTGTACATTCAGACTAGCAGGAGACTCTGAGTCGTAGACGAGAGAACGCAGTGCTTTGTGTGATGAATGCTTGTGCACAAAGGTTTGTTTTAAATCCTGTGTAATATGATCCGTCTTTCACTGTGGCTTGCAAATAAACCCAGCATTGGTATTTTAGTGGCTGTTTGCGTGTTTTATGTGTCTGTCAGACCAGAGGTTTTATGTAGAAGACAGAAAATTGAACCTCAAAGTGATATTTCAGGCCGAGGTGAATCACTGCGCTTGATTCACAGGCAACTGAGAGGCTTCGGTAAATCAGTCCAGAAGATCCGCAGGTTATGTCTCACTCCATCACGGGTAGTAGGGGTGGGTCAGGCTTAATAAACAACTAGTTGATTAGTAAGGTTGACTTTTGAGGTGAATGCTGTGATTTTTCTTAAAGGGAATCTATTATGCACTTTTACAGTCTTGATTTTGTTTTTGGGCTCTACTAGAATAGGTTTTCATGCTTGAATGTAAAAAAACCACATGTTTTTTCACACATTTTCCATTGTTGCAGCTCATCTCTTCCCAGTCTGTCAGTAATGCTCTGTTTAGTTCCTGTCTCTATGAAGCTCCTCCTTCTGAAAAGCACACTGTGCTCTGATTGATCGGCTGGATCAGTGTGTTGTGATTGGTCAAGTGCTTTGAGCGTGTTTGGGAAATGTCCCGCCCCTTACCATAACCGCCAGTTTCAACACACTACTAACTAACTCAACCAGGCCCCGCCCCTTTATTCTGCGTATGAATTATTTAAATTCGCAATATTGTATTTTCTTCCGGGAAGAAAACTCAAGACTACAATGGAGGCGTTTCAGGGAGTTCAGTGACACTGATATTGAGAATAACTCCCTTTGTGGCGTGACTTTGTGCTTTGGAACTCTACAGACCTTTTTCATGCTCAAAAAGCAACATCAAAGACAGATGAACAAGTAAAAAAGCAGAATAGGAGCCCTTTAACATTGTGGCTTAACATCTTTCCTTTGTGTGCGTGTGTGTGTGTGTGTGTGCGCATCTCATTCAGATCCCGAACCTGGCTGAAGGAGTTCGTATCCACGGCGAGAAGGTGACGGAGGCCCTTCGACCGTTTCACGAGCGCTTGGAGGCGTGTTTCAAACAGCTCAAAGAGAAGGTGGAGAAACAGTACGGCGTCAGAACACTAGTGAGTCCAAACAGAAACATCACGCATCATGCCTTCATCATTCATTCAGCCATAATCATCCTCCATCATGTAGTCATCGCTCATCATTCATGCATTCAGCAATAATCATCAAAACATGGATGTTCCTCATCACAGCTCGCATGCATGCATCACATTACCACAGGATGGACTCTTACCTCACAATACAAGCCGATCACATTCAGTAATCATTGATTTAATTATATTCTGTGTCTGATTTGTGTGTTGCATGCATGCATGTTTGTCTGCCTTTCTCATCCAGCCGGTGTTGGGACTTGGTTTTCACTCATGGTTTGTTCCTCACTATCTTATGGCCCCGTTTTGACTCGCTCAATGGGGATTATAAGGCATTGTTATTGAAATATGCTGCTTTATAATGATAAGCTGCTTTATAATTATATGTATTGTGAAAAGCACTATATAAATTTTGAATTGAATAAAGTCATGGCAGCTATTAGATGATTATGGGTCATTGTGCAATTGCAGTGTTAAATGCTGTCAGTTGCTTTAATAGAGCTGTAAGTCTTGCTAATTTTAAAAATCTGTAATAAAAGATAATGTACTTCATAATTCTACAGTATTAAAGTATATGCATGCAAAAACTATTACATTTAAACTAGTCAGTATTTAACCATTTTTTGTTTAAACTTAATTCATTAAGTATTATTATTATTATGGCAAACCGTTACTATTTTGGTGAGGAACTTTTTTTTGGAAACCGGGAAATCTTTTAAATGGTTATTTGAAGTAAGAACATGTCTGTGTACATGCTTAAATATTTATATATTTAAATGAATTCCAGTGGTTTAATCAGTATGTTGTTAATCACATTAAGATTGCTTTATCATCAAAATTGTCTTCAGACTGGTCATTTCTGTAACACCTTCCTCACACTTCATGTAGTTCACCAGTGGTGTTATTGAGTCATTACCTTTAAGTATGTCTAACAGCACTGACAAAAGAGCATATCAGTCAATGGTACATTTATTTTTACTTAAAAAAATACTATGATTATAAAGAAGATAAATTACTTAATATAGCATAGTAGTTTTAATGTATGATTGATGAGTCTCTTAAAAACCCACTTCAGATTGAAATGCCATTGCAATTTGTATAATGACCCATAAGCAGATTTAAACATCTTACCTTCTTCCTTTTACAGAGTATATATATTCACAACCTGATGCTATAGAAAATCAGTTGTTTAGCAAAACAGTTTTTCAATTGTTTTAATGCTATTGTTGATTGATGAGTGATGCTTTAATATTCTGTTTTCCATGATTTGATCACTATTGCTCTTCAGAAATAATGTTTGTTGTACTAGACATAAACAATGCCGAGCATGATCTTCATGTTATTTGATGTCAAATATTCCATATAAACGTACATGTATACTCTTCAGCAACTTGGCTGTGGCATGTTTACAGTGTTTGATGACAGGAACCGTATCTTAGATGAATGCAGCCTGACATTACAGTACATTGTCTTCAGTGAGGAAAAGTAGAGCGAGAGATCAGAAAGGTTCCACACAGCTGTATTTTGAGACACACTGAGTGAATGTGTGTTTGTGTAACTGTGACAAAGACATTTCTAAACACTCTCTAAAAGAATCGCTACTTTCCTCCAGTCTGGACAGACGAGCTGGAAAGAGAATGCTGGGAGTCCATAGGAGGGAATGAGAGACGGGGACAAAAGAGTATGGAAGACAGGTAGAAAAAGAGATCTAAAGCATGAGAGAGAGAGACAGATAGTTACTGTAGCTGGCAGATATTGATCACTGTGCTCTGGGAAAGTGCTAGAATTAGCAGCGATGCCTCCTATACAGTGTGTGAAAGTCTGAACGTGATCTGCGCTACATATCTGTTTCAAGGGCAGCGCAGAGTGGTTCATATTCACACATAAATGTACAGAGATTCACAGAAAGAGGTCAGGGGAAAAGAAACCTGAGGATGAGCAAAAACACTCGCGGAGTTTGGCCCATGTGCCGCTGGAATCGAAGTTTGTCTCTCCGTGTTTTCATCCAAACGCATGTCCAAAATTGGAATATTGCATTAAAAGTTTTGCGAATAAAGCACCGTTTGCATGTTCTCAAGACAATTGGCATGGGAAATTGGCACAAAATATCTGCATTGCGTAATAATAATTGAAGGTGCTGCAATGTTGCTCTTTTTCCTACTTCATAAATGACTAAAATAAAATGACTTGTGTTCTCAACCGTTCTGATGACAGACATTGGCTCAGGTGTTTCAGAATGACCAAACCAACTTTTGGGATCCTGTGCGATGTGATTGGTCCGCTGGTTAGTCCAGTTATCCAATCATGCCCTCTGTTTTTGTTGCACATCGAGGGATTTAATCGGTAAATCCGTTGTAGTTTGTCTTCTTAATGGATAAAAAAAATATCCTCCTCAATTTAGAGCATATGTTTTTATGCAATGTCCCAAAATGCACAGAAAAATTGGTATATTGGTAAAAATGTGTGCATTGAAATATTTATACTCTCATAGATGTTACCAGTCACAACAGAGGTCATTTACATTTAATGTGTCAAAGCCAATACTTTTTTCTTTGGTGCACGTATTGGCTGTGTAAATGCCACAGCTGTAGAATATGGCTTCTTTAAAAAAACTGAAATGCTGTGATGTTCTCCTGTCATATATTTGACCTGTGTGTTCCAGCCTCCCATGTCAGACGAGCGGCGGGGCAGTCGGCCACGTTCAATGGTTCGGTCATTCACCATGCCATCGTCTCAGAGGCCACTGTCTGTCGCGTCTGTGACCTCCATATCATCAGACAACTCACCCTCCAGACCGGGATCAGACGGGTAAACACACACACACACACACACACACACACACACACACACACACACACACACTCACACACACGCACAAACATGATCCAGACTGAAAGAACAATATTTCTGCAGATATTTTGCCTGTATTTATACCACAATATAGATTGTGTATAAAATATAAAACATATAAATATATCAAATATAAAACATTTATTTTAAATGTTAATAGTATTTCACAATATTACTGTATTTTTGATCACAGTACTTAAAAAACAACCAAATAAATGAATACATGTATCATAGTGTCTGAGATTTAAACCTTTTATTTCTTATTTCCAGCACACACATATATTGTTGGATTATTAATTTTAAATAAGCACACAATTGAAGAATATAAATCTCTCTCTACACTAGATATCAGAATCAGGCATTGGAAAAACCCTTATTACTAGACCATTGATTCAGACCTCTATTAAACTGGCTGGATTCTTGACAATGATTTATTTTCTTCTTTCAGCGATCGGAGGACTAGTACAGGAACACTTCATAGGTTGGAGTGTGTGTTTTTTTTCTTTCCCGTAATCTTTCTTTCCCGCTCCTTGTCATTTCCATCTTGTCTCTCTGTGGGCGGTCTGTTCTCCTCCACACGCTTACAGATGCACCTGAATCACGTCACATGTCCAGCACCTGCTGTGCCTCCGAGATCATTTTACTGCGCTTCAAGAAGATCCATCAGTTCATACAGAATCAGATGGGTTTATATGTGTAAAACAGACATAAACTGATCTGAGGACAGTATGCGTTTCAGTGATTTCACGGCATTTAAGGGTTTTAAGTACTCCTCTTTGCCCGTGTGTCCAAGTCAACCTTTTACCTGTGTTAAAATCACTGTAATACATGTGGCCTCAGTGCTTTATTCGGTCTCTTTACTCTGACACCCTGAAAGGTTGGTGCCAGTCTAGCGTGGCAGGCACACAGATGCCAACCTTAAGGATTAATTAGTGCGTGTTTGAAGAGAGCGATTCTATCAGCGATGCCCTCCGCTGGTATTTAATAGTGAAGGGCACCACTTCACGAGAGCTTTCATTTGATTAGTTAATCCATCTCATTAAAGCACTTTGATTCGCTTGAGCCCAAGATTCTGATTATGAGAGCCAGACATCCTGCTTCCCCTTTTCCTTGCTTTCCGCTTTACAAAACTGCCTGTGAGTCAGGTCAGCAGATACGACGCACACACACGCTTTAAAGTGGAGGTATTCGCTTTTGCATGGATGGTGTATGATTTCTCTCCAGCATCACTGCATTTCTAAGATACTAGTTTGTTCTTAGCTTTGAACCTGAAATCCAATAGTGACATGAAATTGAACCTGGAATGCGTACACGTACATGTGTGCTAACAGAAACTTACTGTAGTTTTCATTGAGTCTGTGAAACTGCAGATCAGGATGAAGCCGGTGTGAGGGCGCTTCGAGTTGGTGCTGCGGCATCTTACTGTACATTCATCAGTCATGTGCTTTTGGAATTTGCAAACTTAAACATTTGCTTTTTTAATTTTTTTATTTTCTATTAAACACTGTTATTGCAGATTTTGTTGATTTAATTGTTATTTAGGTATCGTTGGTTTACCTGACTTACAGATATATTTTCATGCATCAGTTTGGCGGTGTTAAATCATAAACAGATCACTCTTTTACATAGTAATTAATAGCCCACATAGTTGTATTATTGCTGAATATTGTTAAATATTATATTCCAACTACCATTGCAAATTTAAAAAGGTTTAAAACCTAGTGGTTTTCGAAAGTTACAAGCCACTCAGCATTTTTACTGGCCACAATTTTGACATCGATACCATGAGGAAAAACTGCCATATAGATATTTTTTATAATATCTCATAATTTGGCAGCAGGTATATTAGGCTGCTGTCACTTTAAGACCTGACGCATGGATCTGTTATACTGTTACACATGCGTTTTCTTGTTCACGTAAAACATAACTGGCTGTGATTACTTGAAGACTGGTATTTTGTCATTATCTTGTGTGCATTTGACTGTTTATATGCTATAGGCAGCTAAAATAACTCAGTTTAGTACAGCGAGGCGAGTTTATATGTGCACACTTTGAGTTTGAGCACAAGATCTGTGGGAATGCCTATGACACATTTTGGTGAGGCCTGTGAAAGTATAGGGAAGTACAAATAAGAACAGGGCCAGCAGAAAATAAAAATCTGAAATAAAAATAATGTATTTTTTTCAATTAACTAATATGGTTGGTTGGTTGCCATGACACTAGAGACTGTACACCAGAAATGTGCTTTTTGGAGCTAAATGTCAAATGAGTGCTAATATTTGCTCAAGACTTCATAAGAGGCTTCTCTCTCAAATTAAACAGCCCAGCCGTCTTATCCAATAAAACGTACCCGCCGCTCAATTATCTCTGTCCTCCTCTTTTCATTTGATTCCTCTTCTCTTTCATCGGATAGATTTGCCTTGGAGCCTCTTTTACCAAAGAAGCAGCACTGTAAGTCCCAGGATAAACTGGATCGAGATGAACCTGAGAAAGACAGGAAGGAGAAAAAGAAGGAGAAGAGGAACAGTAAACACCAGGAGCTGTTTGATAAGGAGCTGAAGACCGCTGATATTCCCCTGCAGCCCAGTGAGGCGGTCATACTGTCAGAGACCGTGAGTATCTGTTCATACAAATACTGACTTACTCTGCGCATCATTCACTGCCACGACACGACAGTATCGAAGTAAACTTATATTACTACATCAAATCACAGGCAATCATCTGATGTTTAATACACAGCTATGAGAAGCAGGAGTTTGGAGAAATGTGATTTAATTGTGAACAGAGATGCATATTGTGACACGACAGAAATAGAAACCAAGGACAACATTTGTAAACCGAAAGACTTTCATTGGCCTGCTTTCCGTTTAGTCAGTCGTTCCTTTTCATCTCTTTTTGAGGCTGAATCTGAATCTGCACTCGCGAGTCTCTTCAATCTCTCTGAGAATGAACACCATATGTTGAACCCGAGCAGTTCTAGAACAAACAGCACATCATAAGAATAAACTGACCCATTCACTGGCCTCACAGACTACATTGTTAGAGAAGCACATCACCTTGCGCTTCTGAATAAAGAAAACTAGCGCATGTAATTACTCTGCCCTGGACCTTCTGCATCGTTTGTCTTTTATACATCATCATAATGACCTTGACCCTTTCACAAGGCCGCTGACCTCTGCAATTCAACTGATAAAGAGAGAGCTGAAAATCTGATTTGCTGCTTAATTAATCTGTCATGTTGATAACAAGCCCGCCTGGTTATTTTTATTTTTTATTTAGTTTTACCTTTAACCGTTAATGTCCTCGTCTGATGCCAAATAATATCTTCCTGCTAAAAAAATAATTTTAAATATATTTATAGTCGTTTCATTGATTTCGATGTTACATTTTGATGCACATTACCATAAATGTTATTTCACTCAATTGAAATCCATTTTAGTCAGAGAAGAATGTAAAATTTAAAGACTACATTTCAAAAACATTTGCCACAATACAAAAAGTGTTCAATAAAAGCAGGTTTAAACATGTCTGCATGTTCTGCTGCCTGAATCCTGTATGTGAACTTCATTCTACTGATCATTAATGATGGGCATTTACAACTGAAATAATTCATAAGCCTGATGAATTATGCATTATGCAAACATGCTCATGTAAATGGACCTGAGCTGTTTGAATTGCTGTTCTTTACTCTGTTGCTTTTTTTCTTCTTCCACTGCAATTTTTTTATCATTGTTTATATCCACTCAGTGCTGTTTTCATGGTCACAGTTTGTATGGTCATCTCATTTAGTCCTGATTCATGGAATCTGTTAAATAGCGATTCCTAGAAACAGCGGTTCACTCTCTTGTATTTATCTGTCATATTTTCATCTCTCCAGATCAGTCCGTTGAGGCCCCAGAGGCCGAAGAGTCAGGTGATCAACTTACTGGGTGAGAAAAGACTCTCCGTGTCTCCAGGAGCCCCTGCCAACCCGCCTGTGCCCAGCGTCCCGCCTCCCATCACCCCCCGGGTCAAACTGCACTTCAGCCTACTGTCTGGATCCAGTATGTGTCATTCATCACACTCATCTGACATTTCCCCTAGAAGTTTTATTCTGAAATATGATGAAATTAGGCGCGTTTTACTAAAGCATGCTAGGATAGATGGCAAGGAAGCCCTGTCCACCTGTTGGGAGATTAAAAAAAGGGTTATGGTAGTTTAAAGGGAGGTTGGGCTATTTTGGGAACAAAACACCAAAACTTATACTGTAAATGTAGTTCAAAATCCACAAAGATTGTTTGTCTGAAAGACAAATGAAATAAATTTAAGCAGCAAGATATCTAATCACACATCTGAACATACTTTGATACATATTTTAAATATTAAATAAAAGTGCAATGACCTTGATCTTCTAAAATATAGAAGTGAAAATTATATAATCAACATAAATCATCATTATATTTTTGAAGTTGAAATTGCTGACAACTATTCAAGTCTGATTTACATTATCATCCAAACCTTTGTGTTTGGCAAGACTTTTGAATTTTTGAATGGCAGTGACATTTTAATTTTAATTTATTTTAATAACAGCTGTTAAAAGATTAATACAAATCTTTTAAGTTTTGTTGTTTGGCTTTATTCAAAGCAGAAAAAATGGAAATGAATGACTAGAACTGGGATTTTTCCACCTTAAAGGGATAGTTCAGCCAAAAATGAAAAGTCATCATTTACTCAGCCTTATGTTGTTCCAAAACTGTATTAGTTCATGTAAATTATGACAGAATTGTCATTTTTGGTTGATCGATCACTTTAAGCCACACCCCCAATATATGACTTGTATGCTGACATCACATGCTCCCTAACATGCTGTCGTCTGATGACACACATTCGTAATGTTGTGATGTGGAACTCTGGGAGGCTGCAGAAGTGTTAAATCCCTGGCATGAAAGCGAGTCTGATCCAGTCTCCCACTCGCCGCTTGTGAAGATGAGTAATGGATTCAGGCTTTGCGAGGCGTTTACTCTCCCATGGGTTCAGCCCACTGTCTGAATCCTGAGTTTGCACTGTGTGTCGTCATCTCGGTGTTTGATTATTCAGTGGAAAATGAGCGCACAGTCCTCCTCAAACAGCAGATATCACATTTACATTGCATTTAATACTTCAAAAGAGTCACAAGTAAAAATCTCTGAATGTCATTGCATGAAACGTCTCCTGCTCTCAAATGCACTTCACTAACTTTACTTTTCTTCATCTTTTTCGCAAAGAAACTTCTTTTAGTAAAATTGTTTTGCTTGAAAACTGTGCTTTTTGTACCTTTCTTTAGAGTAAATTCCTAATTGATTTAATATTTTGCTATCTAATACAATATTCACACATTTGCTAGGTGTATATATATATATATATATATATATATATATACCAATTGTAGACACATTTGATGTTTTTGCAGATATATAGTTTCATGCATCATGATGTGGATCTCAACAGCACTCTTGTCTTGTTTCTATGCAGATCTAGAGCTGAATGGGACGGGTTATGGAGATAAGGGGGAAACCCCGCCCCCACTTCCTGTCAAGAGCAGCATGGGTGACTATGGAAACCTGATGGACAACTCAGACCTGGCCAGTCCGACCACACCCCCTCCACCACCACCACACCCGCGGGTATAACGCATCAACATCCGTCAAACACTTGCATGTTTATGAAGACGTTTATTCATAATTTCCGTTATTTTTACATGATCATGTAATGGATAGTGCACATCCAGCCGGTTGTTATCTCAGAATAAACCCTGACAGGGTGATCAGGTCTTGCATCAGGGGTTTATTCTGAGATAACAACCGGCTGGATGTACATTATCCTGCTTATTACACGGTTACTTGCCACATAAGTAAATAACTAGACATGAAATATTGATTTGAGTCTAGACATATTTAGCTCTTTAAATGCAAAGCTTCCGTGGAGAAAGCAGTTGCTAGCAAGCGGCAAGTTCACTAGATGGACATTTAAGAGAAACGGTTCAGAATATGTACTAACTTTAATACCTGTCTTTTATGAAATGACTAAAATTTATGACAGCATTACATATATTAAAGTGTATTTCTGTTGTTCGGCTCTTGGGATCGTCAGTTGTCGGTAAACAAACTAAAACTAGTGTAAAGTGCAGTCGTGTGTGTGTGTGTGGCGCTGCAGCGTCAGTGCATGTCAGTGTGCCACACAGGGCTGATGGGAATGCTGAAGAAGAATGCTCTCTGCAGGGTTTTTACTTCTAAATCCGACACCCTTTAATTAACCCAGCGCCTGAACTTCTCTGCGGCTGCTGGAAGTATTGGGAAATTACTGTTAAAGGTTGAACCCGTTTGAAGCTCTGTACTGTATGACTGCAGTCTGGAAAAATCTTCTTTTATAAGTTGATATGTTTGGGGTTGGGAAGATTTCTTAAAATGTTTTTTAAACATTTATCTTCTGCTTACCAAGACTGCATTTATTTGATCAAAATACAGTAAAAACAGTAATATTGTGAATATATTGTAAAACATAATTTATTCCAGCGATCAAAGCTGAATTTTCAGCATCGTTACTCCAGTCTTCAGTGTCACATGATCCTTCAGAAATCAGTATAATATGATGATTTGCTGCTCAAGAAACATTTATGATTATTATCAATGTTGAAAACTGCTTCATATTTTTGTGGAAATCATGATACACATTTTTAGGATTTTTAGATAAATTGATAGTTCAAATCAACAGCATTTATTTGGACCGTATCTTAGAAATCTTGTGTAACATAGTAAAAGTACTGTCACTTTTGATCAAATTAATGCATCTTTGCGGATTAAAAGTATTAATTTCTTTAATATTGCCCTCAAACTTTTGAATGGAAGTGTAATTAAATTCTTCGGTTTTCTTTTTTCTTTGTTTAATTTTCTCTATCACTTTATTATTATTACTCATAGTTACTTAAGGTTAGAGATTCCATTTTTATATAAATATATTGTTATTATATGTGAAAATTAACAAAATATAAAATTACTATTTACTTATTCAATCATTGATTCTTTTGAAACGTCTTCATATCAAGAGACCAGATTATCCCAGTCTTGACTCGGACTAAATGGAGCGGCTTTATGAATGTAATGTCGAGTTTATTAGAGACTGCACTATGAGCGGTGTGTTTCAGGATGCAGATCAGTGACTCATATAATGAACAGTTGCATTTTTCTTAAAAACTCTACTTCTCTTTGTGTTCATTGTTCCAGCACCTTCCGCCCCCCTTACCCAGCAAGACCCCTCCACCTCCACCTCCAAAGACCACGAGGAAGCAGACCTCCATCGACTCGGGAATCGTCCAGTAAGAGTCAAACGGAGACATCCACATCGCCCTCTTCCAACGATTTTACGTCAACATCTCTGACAGTGTGGCATGATGAATCGCTCACCTCAGCCCTTCTCATAACGGCTGATTATCGTGTGTGTCCACTGCCGGATCAGCGCTCCAAGCCGAGATCGCAAATCACTCCAGACAACTGCCAATATAGATGCAGTGGACCTGGAGTCAGGGAATTCTGGGGATTTTGGGCAGATGGTGCATGTTTAGCTAAAACTAAAGATGAATTATGGTGTTTCTCTCTTTAGGCAGGAACGTATAGTCGGGAAGAAGCTTTTAATGCACATTATCATCGAGACACATGACCAGTTCATAATCAAAGATTCCTCTGTCTCTCATTTTTACATGATGTTTTTATCCTCACTATATACACATTTATGTACAGAGGTTTGTATATATGATTTTATTTTATTGCTTTTCTTGAAAGTACATTTTATGTAGTTTTTTTTATATGCAGTTTATATAAATAATTGGCTTTTTTTTCCAAAAAGGGTTGATTTTCTAATGAGAGGGACAGTAAAGCTATTCTTACATGTATCTTTTATTGATTTTGTTGTTCTTTCTCATTTGGAGTGAAAACAACTAAAAGTCATGGTACCAATCAAGCGTTTAAACCACATAAAAGCAACAGTGTGCATATCGACAACATTGACTGCTCCAGATCCACTACTGACTTCTGAATAAACACAATGTATGTATTTGTAAAGTGGCTCTTGTTTGATTCATGCTAATCCCGAGCAATGTAGCATTCAAGACCCAATAGAAAATAAAGTAACATTTCATTTATTTTGATTGTATTATTTTATAACCACAAGCAGAAATACATTACATCTTTTTTTAATTTAGCAGAAAATATAGTTAGTTTTTTGTTTAGCTGGAATGCCATCTGCATTCGCCTGTCACAGTTCGCCTGTCTGCGGTCTGATGTTTCTCCAGGTCAATGTGAAGAAGTCAACGCTCTCTGGACAGTGAGGTAAGTTGAGTCTTAGGTGAGTTCTCTACAGTTTGTGTTTACAGTATTAACTCATTGCTCATTGAAAAGCACTCAAAAGTTTATCGATCAAGTCCTTGAAACCTGAAAAGCTGCACTTCGATTTCTATTTAACTTTTCAATGTGACGTGTGGACAGGAATTTCAATGTCATTTTTGCATCATAAACATTGTCAGCTTTCACTTTACTCAAATATTTTGATAATAGCAAAGCATTGCATCGACTGCATGACTAATTCTGATTTCTTGAACTCAAAATTCAACATGTAAAAACAGAAAATCGTGAAAATCACACTGGGTGTGGGCTTCAGTGCTGGTGTTTGTTACATGGCTCATTCCTGAAGAATATTCTGTACTCTGCAATAAATATAGTTGTGTTTTTAATTGTATAGGCATACTTCAAACTAGACCTCAAACACTAGTTGTATCTTCATGTTGAGAAGGTGCTGTGTTCAAAAGGATGACGATTGAAATAGAAAACTGTTAATGTTCGTATCAGTAATGTTCTGCGGTAAAGTGATGGTAACAAATAGCCAACATACTGGCTCATCTGACCAATCAGAGCAGAGCAATCTTTCAGAAAGGAGGGGTTTAGAGAGAATCATGAACCGGTTTTAGACTGAGAAATGAGCAGATGTGCATTGTGTATTATGCAAAAAGGAGGATTTTTTTTTACCTTGGATGCATGTAAACCTATTGTAGGAGACTCTAAACCAGAATTAGGAACCTTTAAAATTGCATAATGGGGCACTTGTATAAGCATATTGCGTAGTTGTACATTGAAGTTACTAAGAAATTAGGAATGCATACAAAAACGAGAGAACACAATAATAGCTGATTATGTTAATGGCTTAACTGATTTTAGTCAATGTATGATTTTTTTTCTGCTCATTGTTTTCCACTACGCTTTATTTATTTATTGCATATATATATGGTAAATAATTAAACCATCAAAACATGAGGTATATATATATACCTCATGTTTTGATGGTTTAATTATTTAAAACAAATACCCGTCCCAGATATAACTTTTAGCCACTACTGTATTTCTGGGTAATTTGAAGCATCTTTAAACATGTTGAGATCACACTGATCTGTGTAATTTGATCACACAGGATGGAATGAGCCAGAGCATGATTTCATATGAGACGTGATAATACCGGTAGGCCTATAGTAGGAATGTGCCGTGTGTGTGTTAATGTGAATGTGTGTGTGAGGTGTTTCTGCTGCTGGGTCACCGCGACTGAAGAACGTGTGAACGAGATAAACGTCATGACATTAATACCCGGCTGAGCCAGTTTCCCACGCTCCACTATCAACATCTGACCCGATTCATCCAGGAAAGCTCATATTCAGCCGTCTCGTGATCAGATTCAATCACAGTCTCAGGCTGAGCTTCAGATAGGCTAAGTACCTTATAGTTTTTCCTTCAAAAGAGATTTTCTTCTTTTAGTTAGTAACTTTAGTCTCACTGCTGTCAGAAATGGAATAAACACACAGTTATGTGTTATGCTTCATTGTGCAGGAGCGTTCATTTAGCCAAATATGTTTTCCATGAGACAAATGACTTTATTTATTAGAGAAAAATATCCTGCTGGACTGCAGACGGTTTTTCTTCATGCTAAACACACTCCGACTTATTGAGGCTTAATATAGAAGTGGCAGCACAAGCACATTCAATTTAACTATTAAACCAGTGGTAGAAAATATCTAAACCTGTTCATCCTAAAGGTTAAGTTGGTCACTAAAACCCAGGAGTTTTTTTAAACTATAAATGTTTTAAACTAAATAAAAATTAGAAATGTTGCCTTTGCAATAAACTGAAAAGTTCTAAAATGATTGACTGAAGATAAATAAATAACTAAAACGTACGTCAAAAAATAAATTAAACCTAATTAAGCAATGATAAAAAAAATCTATAGCCTACATTAAAATGGCAAAAAATTAAACTAAAATGAACATGAAACATGAACATATTAATATAACACTGCTAAGACCCACTATAGAATAAAGTAACCAGTATATATGTATTTATTTATTTTGCAGAAAGGGAAATGGTAAAACAAAAATAAATGTATATTTATTATACTTTAAATACATTTTAATATACTATAATGTAATTATACTACAATTTTCTAATGTTTTTCCTACGGGTCACAGTTTGAGATTTAAATAAATCAAAGCGATCTTGTTTTCTTGTGTTGGTGACTGTATCTGTATTTTGACAGGATCTTTTTATTTTTATTTGATTTATACAGTTTAGTGTTACAGGGACAGTGCATATTAATACAAATTTGTGTCAATGTGCCAGTTTAGCCAAATATGCAAATTTTCAACTGTAGTCCCTGGGTGTACTGTCAGATAAAATACATTAACACAAATCAACAATACTCATACATACAGTAGACCGCATGTCATAAGAATACATAGGCTACATTAAAACAAGGACAGCAAAACAAGGCAAAGCACACTTCAGGTGATTTGAAATAACTACAAAGTATGGGCACACACTTGGTCTTGTCTGTTAAGCATCTGCCTTGTTTTACGTCACTTTGAGAAGGACTTTATCTTTCAGAGGAATTAAACCGTTCTGGTCACGCCATTTACAGTTCACCACTCGCTATAAAATACATCAACTCTTTTTAGATCCTGACATCCATTTCCAGTGTTGTGGCAAAAATTCATCAAACAAACATCACTGCGTAAGGGAGACTCAGAGTCAAATTATAAAAATTAGAAGTATTTATTCTTGCAAGAATAGGAGAAGTCTAACACACAGTTGTTACCCTGTGCAGAAGAGTGACACCCCCCCAGACAGACTGAACCACCTTTTATCTAAGTTCCAAGGTCTTCTTGCCAGAGCCTTCCTCCCAGTAGTCTTCCATTCAGTAATTTTCCATAGACAAGGAAGCCATAACACTAGTTTAGATTCGTCACTAAGCCCCCCTGCATCAAATGGCCTTCTGACATCTAGGTCAGAGGTCCTCGTTCGTCTGTTCTCTGGAGTGTCTCTCCCTTCTGCCTTCCCAGGTACATAAACAGAATCTTCTCACACTAACAAGTGAGAGTCACACATGTGACATTCTTTGAATCATCTATATTTTACTAAAGATCAATGAATATCATGAAATCGCCACTACACCAGTCCCTCAGAGATCTTTTGCCACTTGTTTAAAGTGTGTTGAGTGGCAGATCACAGGTTTTCCTCGCAGGAAAATATGATTACTTTCGCTTAAGCAATTTACAAGGCCAGCAGTGAAATAAACGGCGAGAACAAACCCAGTGTCACTACTGTTCTGAAATAAGATCTCTGGTCAGGAAATCAATACCAGGCCATAAGTCAGTGTGAAATGATGTCCTGCCACGGCAGATTGAATATGCATTCACTTTTGATTGACAATAAACAATAATTGTAATGCAAAGCTCAGGCTAAAGCTGCTCACTATCAGTCTCAGACGGCGACCCGTATAAACATCTTGTTACCGGCAGATGCTTCTATTCTTCTCCATTGAAATACTTTTGCTGTTTTCTCTGAATCACTTTGTGCTGTTCTGATTTTAATATAACTGATATATATTCATGCAGGAGGGGCCGAAGGCTAAATTGAATCCATATTTCAGTGTGATTGTGTTTGGTCTCGGTGTGCGGTCTATCACACCGCCTCTGATTGGAGGAGAACCTCCATTGAACCTAAACTGAAGCCTTCTCATAAACACTACCGTGACTGTCTGGACAAATCCAGGAACGTGTGTGTCACTTAGGAAAATCTGGGGGGAGCTCGGATAAACTAGCCTGCGTTTGCCCATCCATCTCAGACTAAAATTGACCCAAGTTCAGATTTGTACTTCAATCCAAATTATGTCCAGCTCACATTTCTGTCTGAAATCAAGAAAGAAAAGCATGCCGAGTGACAGTTGAGCTGTAGTCAATGGCAAAAAACACTTCAGTACATTTTCTGTTTTACCGTACAGTGTAGTTTTCTATTTCCTCTGCTCATTTAGAGATCAAATGTGATCTGTTCAAGTCAAATGTGACAAGTCAATACATTTTACAATGTCTGCAGAGACAAATACACATTTATGTATATGTCCCACATATAGTGGTGTTGTCATCATTACTTGGAACAACATGAGTAACAACATAAATAATCATTGACAAACTTTAACATTTTTGGTTCACTATTTATTTTTTTTAAGCTCAAAAAAGTGCAAAAACTATAAATTGAGTTTATTTGCAGTAATATCCTCCTCTGTTTCCTAACTGTACTGTGTTATTTTGGATAAATATTGTTGTATTAATATTTGGATTTGAGCCATTCGTGCTCAGCAAGTTTTCTGCTGTCTCCTCTGCATCAGTGCTGAGATATGAATGTGTGGATTCGACTTTGTCTTGCTGGTATCGATCTCCTGCTGGTGTTTTATTGCTGGTCTCACTCACAGCAGCAGAAGACAGACTCTATGGTTTTATGAGGATCTCACGGTCTCTGAGTCCTTGGAGAGCCGAGGCCTGTTTCCGTCTTATCTCTCTATTTCCAGCGGTTGAGGCTGAGGTGTGGAGTGCCTGAAGATCCCAGGATTCAGAGAAACCAACCAAAACACTCCCACACAATCGTTTGTGGAATTTGTCCTGCAAAATACATCTTATTGTCTGTGTTTTGTTGCGGCAATACCTAGTGAGCAATGCACTGCACACTGCCTATAGACCGCTGCATTCACACTGAATGCATGTTTGCTGTTAAAAAAAGCGAGACTCAGGTCAGTAGAACGAAATGCACAAGGACTAGAGACGTGTGTTGAATGACGTAATGCGAACGCAACTTATAGACGTCTGTCTGTCACAGTGGAAAGCAGTGGGAAAGAAGTGCAGTGGAATGGAAAAAGGTATTCTGTGTGAACGGCCTCTCATGACATTATGAATGTAACCTCATAAATGAGTGATTTGCAATGCTTTTTATTGGCATCAATGCAGGGGAAGAAATGGGAACAAGCGTGATTAAGAAGCCTACGCTGACGACTTAAAAGCCAGCTGACTAGGTTTGGAACAGAGCAATGATGGTTTATTTATAGTGTGATTTTATTCTCAGGGTTATTAATGCTGTTTTTATTTATATGTGGCATTTGAAGGGATTGTGTTTATTTAGCGAAATGTTCTGGGTAGTTCTATTGCAGTGATTAATAGCTTAAAGCAAACACTCATCCCACAAAATTCAAGAACAAACTTAATGTTATAATCAATATGTGCAGTATATTTCTTTTCCGGCTGCAGAGGAGCAAAACGTCACGATCTTGTACTAAAATGCAGTTTATTAATCACACACTTCTCAAATTCACCTCCAGAAAGGCTTTCGCTCGAGGCTCAGACGTCTCAGAGCTTTGAGTTTGTAATGGATTCATCTGAGAGTGTTTTATTGTGTGTCCAGAAGGACATCAGCCGTCTGGAAACTTCTACTGTATACTGGACGTCTGGCTGCATGTTCATGATCTTTTCTATAAGTTTGCAATGATTTTTATTTATATGCAAGAGTACATGGTGATTCCTGAATATATGAAGCAAATCTCAGTTGCAATTCCGCTTGGATTGAATTTCAGTTTTAGTTAACAATAACAACACTGATCAAAAATGCATATTGATTGGTTTTTAAATGAACAATTTGAGCTCTAAAATGTATGTGTTTTATTTACTGATTATATTTTATTGTCTATGTAATACTGTCTACAAAGAAATGAGCATAAGTCAATCCATTGCAACTCTCTTTGGGACTTTTAGGTCACCAAGTGATCCAAGATCATCGAGGTATAAGATGCATGCAGCCCGGATAAAGTGGCGTGGAAAAATTCACCTCATGAAAATGGTAGTATTTTTCAACATTCACTCTTAAAACTAAAGGTTCTCAAAGGTTTTTTCCCCCCGCAGTGATGCCATAGAACAGGGAAAGGCAACAGTGGCCCTCCAGAGTTTAGCTCCAACCCTAATTAAACACACCTGAACAAGGCATTCAATGTCTTCAGGATTACTAGATAGACACAGGCAGGTGAGATCAGGGCTGAAGCTAAACTCTGCAGGACAGTGGCCCTCCAGGACCGGAGTTGCCTATCCCTGCCATAGAAGAACCATTGTTGGTTCCCCAAAGAACCTTTCATTCATCAGTTTTGAAAAGAACCATTTTTCCTTTAGTGTAAAGAACATTTAACACATCTAAAGAACCCTTTTCCACTATAAAGAACCTCTGCAATGGAAAGGAATGTTTCCATGGATGTTAAAAGTTCTTTTTGGAACCATAGATGCACATAAATAGTCTTTATTTTTAAAAGTGACTCGTCATTTCAACAATACTACTGGGTTTGATGGTCTAAGCTGGTTCCCTGTCTTGGTCAAACTGGTCTGTTGGCTGGTTTTATGGGGGTTTTGGACACTTTTAAACTTGGAAGACAAGCTTTAAACAAGCAAAAACTAGCAAACCATCTTAGGCTGGTTTAAGATTTTTTTTTCTTTTTTTTTAGCAGTTAATACAACATATCACATTTTCTGTCAATGCTGTCCTACTGAAGATCCATTATCAGTTTGCCCAAAATAAAAGCATTTCCGCCTTTAGTTCCTTTTTACATCACTGAAACTTGACGTCACATTTTCACGCATAATTTCATCACACTTTTCTTTCTCCTACAAATTTCAATTATAGATCCTGCTGTGCCTGAATCGGGTAATTCTGTGAAAACATTGTATATGTGGAAACTGCTAGAATTGAATCGATTTGCGGCGTTATATAGAGTCGTCCAATTACCATCCCAAACCAGGTGTATGTTTCAGATTGATTTTATGTAAATGTGGCGGCGTCCCATCGGGCAAACCTGCCAGTGAGACAAATATACGGAAGAAAATCGTCCTTGTCCTATTGATCCTGGCTCATATAATCAGTAATCTATAGTCACGCTCGAACACATCGATCAGGAGACTCATCCGACACAGTCAACAAACACAAGCGGGTGATCCGTCTCTTTACCCGCTCGTGGGTTTCTGTATCAACATTAGTCAGTTGCTCTAGCTTTCTTGTGTTGATGCATTTATTAGGGCCCGAGCACCGATGGTGTGAGGACCCTCTTGGAATTGCTCTGTTTATTATTATTAGGGCCCGAGCACCGATGGTGTGAGGACCCTCTTGGAATTGCTCTGTTTATTATTATTATTATTATTATTATTATTAGGGCCCAAGCCTTGTTATTTATTCTTCTTCTTCTTCTTTATTATTATTATATTACTACCTTTTGGTCACTTTTGGGGGCCTTAACGTGCTCAAAAACTCTTGAAACTTTGCACAAATGTCAGAACCTGCGGCCATCAGGGCCCGACTGAAGCTGGGACCCGGGCGTGGCAGGGGGGCTCGCCAGCGCCCCCTGGAATGGGATTCAAAAACATGTCCATATATCAAACACGCTTGCATGAAATAATATGAAACTCAGTACACATATAGATCTCATCGGGCCGAACAACTTTCGTGCTCTAAGTTTTACGCCAGTCCAACAGGAAGTCGGTTATTATGGGTTGTATGGAAACGCATGTTCTGGCATTTGAAACACTTCTCCTAGAGAATTCATCGGATGACCACGAAACTCGGTGTGCATGAAGCCAAGACATGGAGGATGATAAATTGCGAGGGGATTTTTGATATCTCGAACGGTTTGGCTGTGGCGAGGAAACAAATTTATGGCGAATATTGGAAACAGGAAGTGTGTTATAACATCCTCATACATTAATTGATCTTGATGAAACTTCAGCAGTGTGTTTGTTGTAAGAGGCCGATCACATGGATGTGACTATTGTGAGTCAAAGTTATAGCGCCACCAACTGGCAGCAGGAAGTGTGTCACTTTCAAGATACTTTTGACCCAAGAGTTGGGGTTAGTTTTACCTACAGTCACAAAAATCTATATATGTATTCTTCTCCTTGAGCCGGACAACTTTCTAATTTACAGTCATTAGCTCAGACCAACAGAATAGGGCTATTTAATAAAAATCAAGTTATACATAGGGCTATACTGCCCTCTAGTGATGTATGACAGTCAATGCCAGCATGTAAGGTCTAAATGAGATCAAAATAGTTCAGACATAAATATATATTTATTAGGGTGACTGTGTGAGGATATTTTCCCACCGGTTAATCGACGTGTGACACCGGCGGGAGCTTTTAAATCGCTAACTTAAAAGCGAAAGTAAGTACTGGACGTCCAGTAGGAATGAACTAAAACACATTCACTCTGTTCTGCTCGTTCCTCGCCGTGAACGCGTTATTGCTTGAATTGCGAGTTCAATAGCCTATTATTCTTAATGGAAAACAATAAAACAGTACAATGACAGATTCGCTTAAATAGTCGTTTTTACACAAAATATTCCGTCATCATCTTTTCAGTCTGCTCTTCACCCATGATGATTAATGAAATTGGACTGATCTTTGCTGCGACTCTCGTTCAACTCACGATTTATTAAGCGGACACGTTCAGGTTTTAATAGGTTAGTGCCCGTTCTCTAACTAAACTAAATTATTTTAACACACACACACACACACACACACACACACACACACACACACACACACACACACACACGTGCATTGCAATCTCAAATCGACGGTGGAGCGCGATGATATATTTAAATCTGTATATTGTAGCCTAATATCTGTACCTAGTCACACCCCTACTCTTATTAAATGTATGCTTCATATTTCATTTTTAATTTCTAAATTTGATCAATAAATTAAATTATTTAGAATAATAAGACACTATAGGGACACCCTGTGGCTGATCAAATTAAATATTTTAAACTGAAAAATAACAATGCATTAAATAATGTTATGAGATTGTTTTAAATATATAAGTTAATTAACGATCGTTGGAAAGAATGATAGGCTATACTTTTGAACATAACACTAAACCTCCTTTAAGTGTCGCAAGGCGACCGTCTTAATGAGCGAGTCATTGATTCATTCGTTCAAACGAGTCGTTTGAACGACTGAGTCATTAATGAATGAGACAGTTGTCTATTGATTGATAATTGAATCTTTGAGTCAAGCGATTCTTTCAAAAAGCGGAATCATTCACTAATGAAAAAACACTGTGAGATGCGCGATGGTTCTGCTGTGATCTTTGTTGAACTATTTTCGCTGCTGAAACAGAACAAAAACAGGAACATTGCATCTAAAGTGTAAGTGACTCATTTTATGCATTTATTGAACTGTTGTATGAAATCAATGTCAATTTTTCAATTGTGATGGTGGTATTCATGAAAAGAGGACTCGTCGTGTGAGGTTGCTTAACTGTATCATGTTAGAAAATATGAAAACGCCCCATTTTTTAATTGTTCACTGTGATTATTTTGTGAGTGCTTCGCAACATTGTTACCGTGACTAATGTATTTATAATGCACTATCGATAGCAGCTTACAATAAATGTTATAATCAGGATTTTGTTTCTTTTTTCCCCATGTTCTAATCAGGCTGGGCAAGTAAAATTATCTTTGTCTCAACCATGCGCTTTTTAGTTTCATGATTTGGCTCTATAGTTCGGGGTGGATTGCTTGAATTGTGAGTTCAATAGCCTATTGTTCTTACAGTAAATGAAATCGGACTCCTGCTGCTGATCTTTGCTGCTTAAAATAAACAGATTACTGCTCTGTTTGAGGACAAGAAATTAAAACCAATGCAATATGATGAATGTCCAAAAGATGGCACCGACAGACTGTTTTTAAATGAGGTTGGATAATTTTTTTTTGCTTTTAAACTGTGTGTGTGTGTGTGTGTGTGTGTGTGTGTGTGTGTGTGTGTGTGTGTGTGTGTGTGAGAGAGAGAGAGAGAATTTGGTTGGGTGACAGTTGTAGGTTACAGTTTGACAAGAGTTTATAGTTTAACAAAAGCCCAATGTGTTTTATTGCGAGTGTACACAAATATAAGGAAACACTTGCAGTTTGAATGATGTCTTGTATGAACAAAACAACACACACACACACACACACACACGTGCATTGCAATCTTGACATCGCAGTATGTTCATTATAGCCTTAATATAATAGTCAACCTAACATATAAAAATTACACTGCTCTGTTTAAATAGTCAGTTGTACAGTTCGTACCGTTCACAGTAAGCACCGCTCCACTGTGATGTTTCCAAGCACATTTTTGCGTATTTGAAGAGGATCATTTTTCAATATTGGAACGTGAGTGAAATACAAAGCCTATAATAAAGAATAGTTTAGCACCCAAACATTTTAATAATATATATATATATAATAATATACATGTTAAAAATAGGGGGGGGGGGGGGGGGGGGAATATACACACATACCGGTATATATATATATGTATATATACAATTTTTTTTCTTATATGTGCCCTCGATGCGCACTTTTGCAGAACCCACACTGATGCAAGCTCTAAAGCAGACTTCTTCTCGACAGTCAAAGCGGAGTTACGTTATTGCCCGTCGTGCACAGGAACCCGAAAGGCACCGGGGTGGCGTTTTTTATATATATATATATATATATATATATATATATATATATATATATATATATATTTATTATTATTATTATTCTTCTCCGCATTTAATCGCATTTTTGAGGGCCTAAACATGCACGAAAACTCACGAAAATTTGCACACGCGTCAGAACCGGCGAAAATTGACATCTGATATGCGTTTCAGAATTGGGCGGGGCAAAATGGCTCGATAGCGCCACCTATAAATGTTCAACGGAGTGCGCCTCCCGCTACGTTTCACGTACGTGTACGAAATTCGGTACATACATGTAATGACCCAATACCTACAAAAAAGTCTCTTGGAGCATAGCCTTAAACACAACAGGAAGTCAGCCATTTTGAACTTCCTCTCTGATTTTTGTGCAGTTTTTGCCATTTTCAGGCCTCGTACTTTAACGAACTCCTCCTACAGTTTTAATCTGATCATCTTCAAATTTGGTGAGTGTAATCTTAAGGCCTTTGCGACGTTAAATTGCGAAGATCTTGAGTTTTCGTCGAAGGGCGTGTCCTCGGCGGCCTGACAAATTTTGATGTTTCGCCATGAAACAGGAAGTTGCTGTAACTCAGGCATTGAATGTCCAATCTGCCCCAAACTTCACACGTTTGATAAGAGTTCTGTCCTGAACACATGACCATGCTCAAATTCAGTTACAGTCATAGCGCCACCTGCTGGCAACAGGAAGTGACATGTTTAACACTGTTTTGGACTCCTAATAATTTATAAAAGATTGCCAGCAAGTGCTAAACTTGTTAACAACATACTAGAAACATGCTAAAACATGCTAGCAAACATTAGCTAAGTGCTAAAGCATGCTATTACTGAAATTAAACAGGAAGTTGCTGTAACTCAGGCAAACAATGTCCAATCTGCCCCAAACTTCACACGTTTGATAAGAGTTCTGCCCTGAACACATTTACATGAGAATATTCAGTTACAGTCATAGCGCCACCTGCTGGCAACAGGAAGTGACATGTTTAACACTGTTTTGGACTCCTAATAACATATAAAAAATTGCCAGCAAGTGCTTAACATGTTAACAACATACTAGAAACATGCTAAAACATGCTAGCAAACATTAGCTAAGTGCTAAAGCATGCTATTACTGCAATTAAATAGGAATTTGCTGTAACTCAGCCATTGAATGTCCAATCTGCCCCAAACTTCACACGTTTGATAAGCGTTCTGTCCTGAACACATGACCATGCTCAAATTCAGTTACAGTCATAGCGCCACCTGCTGGCAACAGGAAGTGACATGTTTAACACTGTTTTGGACTCCTAATAACATATACAAAATTGCCAGCAAGTGCTAAACATGTTAACACCATACTAGAAACATGCTAAAACATGCTAGCAAACATTAGCTAAGTGCTAAAGCATGCTATTATTGCAATTAAATAGGAATTTGCTGTAACTCAGGCATTGAATGCCCAATCTGCCCCAAACTTCACACGTTTGATAAGAGTTCTGGTCTGAACACATTTACATGAGAATATTTAGTTATAGTAATAGCGCCACCTATTGGCAACAGGAAGTGACATGTTTAACACTGTGATGCTGTACTAGCAACATATTAAATAAACCATTGAGTTATAAACATGTTAGAAACCTGTTAAAACATGCTAGCAATTCTTAGCTAAGTGCTAAAGCATGCTAATGCAATGAAACAGGAAGTTGTTGTTACTCAAGTAGGCAATGTCCAATCTGCCCCAAACTTCACACGTTTGATAAGAGTCCTGCCCTGAACACATCTACATGACACTTTTCAGTTATAGAATAGCGCCACCTACTGGCAACAGGAAGTGACATGTTTAACACTGCAATGCATTACTAGCAACATATTAAATATGCCATTGAGTTATATACATGTTAGAAACATGTTAAAACATGCTAGCAATTCTTAGCTAAGTGCTAAAGCACGCTAATGCAATGAAACGGGAAGTTGTTGTTACTGAAGAAGGCAATGTCCAATCTGCCCCAAACTTCACACGTTTGATAAGAGTCCTGCCCTGAACACATCTACATGACAATTTTAAGTTAAAGTAATAGCGCCACCTACTGTCAACAGGAAGTGACACGTTTTAAACTGTGATGCATTGCTAGCGACATATTTAATATGCCATTGAGTTCTAAACATGCTAGAAACATGCTAAAACATGCTAGCAACACTTATCTGAGTGATAACGCATGCTATTATCCCCATAATAAAGGACATTTTTGTAACTGACTTTGACATACTCCTATATTTACCTACTTAAATGCACAATGCCCACCGTGCTCTGTCTTCCTAAATCCACCGGGTGGCGGTTGGCACGGGTGCGAGGGCCCTTTCATCGCTGCTTGCAGCTTTAATTATTATTATTATTCTTCTTCTTCTCCGCATTTAATTGCATTTTTGAGGGCCTAAACATGCACGAAAACTCACGAAAATTTGCACACGCGTCAGAACTGGCGAAAATTGACATCTGATATGCGTTTCAGAATTGGGCGGGGTAAAATGGCTCGATAGCGCCACCTATAAAGGTTCAACGGAGTGCGCCTCCCGCTACGTTTCACGTATGTGTACGAAATTCGGTACATACATGTAATGACCCAATACCTACAAAAAAGTCTCTTGAGGCATAGCCTTAAACACAACAGGAAGTCAGCCATTTTGAACTTCTTCTCTGATTTTTGTGCAGTTTTTGCCATTTTCAGGCCTCGTACTTTAACGAACTCCTCCTACAGTTTTAATCTGATCATCTTCAAATTTGGTGAGTGTAATCTTAAGGCCTTTGCGACGTTAAATTGCGAAGATCTAGAGTTTTCGTCGAAGGACGTGTCCTCGGCGGCCTGACAAATTTTGATGTTTCGCCATGAAACAGGAAGTTGCTGTAACTCAGGCAAACAATGTCCAATCTGCCCCAAACTTCCCACGTTTGATAAGAGTTCTGCCCTGAACACATGACCATGCTCAAATTCAGTTACAGTCATAGCGCCACCTGCTGGCAACAGGAAGTGACATGTTTAACACTATTTTGGACTCCTAATAACATACAAAAAAGTGCCAGCAAGTGTTAAACATGTGAACAACATACTAGAAACATGCTAAAACATGCTAGCAAACATTAGCTAAGTGCTAAAGCATGCTATTACTGCAATTAAATAGGAATTTGCTGTAACTCAGGCATTGAATGTCCAATCTGCCCCAAACTTCACTCGTTTGATAAGAGTTCTGTCCTGAACACATGACCATGCTCATATTCAGTTACAGTCATAGCGCCACCTGCTGGCAACAGGAAGTGACATGTTTAACACTATTTTGGACTCCTAATAACATACAAAAAAGTGCCAGCAAGTGTTAAACATGTGAACAACATACTAGAAACATGCTAAAACATGCTAGCAAACATTAGCTAGGTGCTAAATCATGCTATTAATGCAATTAAATAGGAATTTGCTGTAACTCAGGCATTGGATGTTTAATCTGCCCCAAACTTCACACGGTTGAATATTCTCATGTTTAACACATTTACATGAGAATATTCAGTTATAGTAATAGCGCCACCAACTGGCAACAGGAAGTGACATGTTTAACACTGTGATGCTGTACTAGCAACATATTAAATATGCCATTGAGTTATAAACATGTTAGAAACCTGTTAAAACATGCTAGCAATTCTTAGCTAAGTGCTAAAGCATGCTAATGCAATGAAAGAGGAAGTTGTTGTTACTAAAGAAGGCAATGTCCAATCTTTCCCAAACTTTACACGTTTGATAAGAGTCCTGTCCTGAACACATCTACATGACACTTTTCAGTTATAGTAATAGCGCCACCAACTGGCAACAGGAAGTGACATGTTTAACACTGTGATGCTGTACTAGCAACATATTAAATATTCCATTGAGTTATAAACATGTTAGAAACCTGTTAAAACATGCTAGCAATTCTTAGCTAAGTGCTAAAGCATGCTAATGCAATGAAAGAGGAAGTTGTTGTTACTAAAGAAGGCAATGTCCAATCTTTCCCAAACTTTACACGTTTGATAAGAGTCCTGTCCTGAACACATCTACATGACACTTTTCAGTTATAGTAATAGCGCCACCTACTGGCAACAGGAAGTGACATGTTTAACACTGTGATGCAGTACTAGCAACATATTAAATATGCCATTGAGTTATATACATGTTAGAAACATGTTAAAACATGCTAGCAATTCTTAGCTAAGTGCTAAAGCACGCTAATGCAATGAAACAGGAAGTTGGTGTTACTGAAGAAGGCAATGTTCAATCTGCCCCAAACTTCACACGTTTGATAAGAGTCCTGCCCTGAACACATCTACATGACAATTTTAAGTTAAAGTAATAGCGCCACCTACTGTCGACAGGAAGTGACACGTTTTACACTGTGATGCATTACTAGCGACATATTTAATATGCCATTGAGTTCTAAACATGCTAAAACATGCTAGCAACACTTATCTGAGTTATAACGCATGCTATTATCCCCATAATCAAGGACATTTTTGTAACTGACTTTGACATACTCCTCCCATTTTTACCTACTTAAATGCACATCGCCCACCGTGCTCTGTCTTCCTAAAGCCACCAGGTGGCGGTGGCACGGGTGCGAGGGCCCTTTCATCGCTGCTTGCAGCTTTAATGTCTTATTGAAACGGGTAGTTGGGGTGATTTTAAAATGCCTTTAGTTGTACGTCACAGCCACAGAAATGAATACTTGACTTCAGCAATGATGCATTTAATTGGTCAAAGTGACAATAAACTTTCTGATTTCTGTTTCAAATAAATGCTGTTTTACCATTGTGAAATGTTTCTTGAGTATCAAATCCTCATATTATACTGATTTCTGAAGGATCATGTGACACTGAAGACTGGAGTAATGATGCTGAAAATTCAGCTTTGATCACAGGAATAAATTATGTCTTAAAATATATTAAAACGGAAAACATTTATTTTAAATCGTAATTATATTTCACAATTTTACAGTTTTTACAGAATTTCAGATCAAATAAATGCAGCTTTGGCGAGCAAGAGACTTATAATGCATCATATTGTCCATTTTCAGAAAAGAGGAAAACTACACATTTTAAATGTCTGGAGGAAAAAAAAGAGAGAAATCCAGAAAACCTGGATTTAATGACATCTTTAAAATCAGTAAAACATCGCAAGCCTGTCTCCTGTTGAAGTGCTGTATTTTAGCCGTAATAAGCTGTGAAGTGGGCCAGACTTTATGGTGATTGTCAGAAGTCGTTTTCTGTGAGTCTAGAAAGTGATTCGTGATGTTGGAGAGCTCATGTTAGATCCGGCAAATGTTTGACTGCTTGAAAAGACTTGTTCATGTTTTGTTCTCTTGTCTTTCCACTTGTTCTCTCTCAAACCATCTTAGCATGCACAGAAATATTTGACTTTATTAAAACCGAAGAGTTTCTATATCTCACAGGCTCGTTGATATGCTGTTCATATCGCTCCTTATGCGATCCACACTTCACAAATGATTCATATTGAGTTAAGCATTACAAGTTGCTAATAAGTATTAAAATGCACAGTCACAAATATCAAATAGTCTATCCTTAATTAAACTTGAGTATTTAGAAATTAAAAGTAAACAGTAAAAAAAAAGAAGTCCACTGAGCTAGTTGCAAAACATTCTGGGATTGTTTTCTCTGCCGTAGAGTTTGGCCAAAACTAGGCGTCTACTAAACCTCTAGATCGTTTCACTTAAAATGACTCTCTCCACAGCTGTTTATGAGCACAGATTATTTATATTGCACATTTAACCTAAGCTATTAAAAACTTAGGCTACTGTACACCAATGTCTCCGTGCTTATGGCGTCCCGGACAATATTTTAATGATTGATAAAAGATGAATCATTGTCCGACCAACTCCGATTTCAGTATGAATTTTACGGTGGTATTACATCACATTGTTGAGTGTATATTAACACCATTTGTTGTTTGCTTCTGGCATCTGATATAGCGTTTGAACCCGGAAGCAGTGGTGTGTGACGTCAGACTTTTGGACAGGATTTGTGCTAGGTTCATGTTTTTGAAACCTTAAAACGCAGCATATGTAGACAGAGTCGTTGTGTCGCTCTCAGTGAAATGTGTTTACAGCATGTGACACGTCACTTTCATTTATCATGCAGGCTGTGCATTAGTGCAGAGTGTGTGTGTGTGTCCTGTCTATATATGTTGTCTTGTGTGACTGTGAAGTGAACAGGATTTCATCTGTTAATGCCTCTCTTCACATAAGCACACACTGACTGACATGAATTATTTGCCAGACATTTAAATTCGATCTTGCTGCACAAGCTTTCCTAGTTCAGAGATGTTACAGTTGAAAAATTCACTAAAGATCTTTCGTACATTATTCAGCGATACGGGATGTTTCATGGAAATAGCCTGTTTATATGCATGAGAATGTGAAACTTTTCTGCTTTGTTCAGATAGGCGGCAAAAATAAGATTTCTTTATTTATTTAGCTATACGGCTGACTGAAATCACTAGTCGTTTAGAGTTCAAACAGAAAAACACATAAAATCCAATGTTTACAAATCAGATCCAAACCACATATACATGTGTAGCATGAAATCTGATTCAAATCTCATATATTTGTTGCTGAATACTTGATGGTCCACTTTCAGACGTTCTACTAACTATAAGTAACTTTGCATTTGCATGTCAAGCACAGTCATTAGAGTGTTAGTCTTTTTAATATCTGCAAACTCTTAATTCTGATGCTCCTCAAGACATTCTGCTGACTATGTACAGTAACATTGCAAGTATCTACTAACCTAACAGTCTACTGATACTCTACTGAATGTCTGAAGTAAATAGTTTATTTGTTTGTTCATTATTTCTTGAATACAGATGTATTTGGCCTCTTATGCGTCTGCTATCACTCCAGATCTGAAAGGTTTTATATTATATTTTAGTTGATGTCTATGACTCTATCACAGTCTCCATGTTTGTTTGTTCCTCTCTCTCGATATTCAGGGACTAATGAAGAAGGTGAAGTGATTCCCAGTCCTCGAGGAGGACACAAGGACTTTAAAGAACAAACAAACAAACAAAAGCCCCTCGAGCGACGGTCTGGGTGAAGATCCGGGTCGGGCTCTTTTAATCTCTCCTCTTCTGAGAGTGTTACCAAGGCAACCGTCAGCACATCCAACCACTCCAGGTTAGTGATTAAGGATGCAAATGTGAATCTGGGAGTGTATTGACTGGACAGCGCAGGTCTGCGGAGTCCTTTATAATGCGATCATGTGTGTGTGAGAGAGTCCTGTTGAAGATCACTGGTCCTCTGGGACTGCGAGTGCTGAGCTTGCGTTTCCATCGCGTCCTTGAGCCAGAGACAGCGGACCGCGCTTTCAAAGCATTTCACTGCCTCTTTGCTTAAAGCATCTGCAAAATGAGATGATTTTGAACCCGTTGCACATGATATTAAAGGAATTTAGAAGCTGAAAGTTTTCTCATTTTACACGGCATGCTCTGTGGCTCCCATCCCAGAATAGAAGAAACTATCAAATTAAGCATTAATAATTATCATCTGAAAAATATAAGTTTACTCTTTTTATTACTTTTAAGATGGCTTTTTTTTTATTACTACATAACTACAATCACAAGGATTTGAGTTTGCATGCTTGACGAATCGGACAATCGTTTTAGATTGCTAGCAGCTTATTGTTTTAAAGAACTCAAGGCTTTCAAATTTCATAAGTTGTATTTTGTATTATATATTTCAAAAAGAAGAGGAATAGAATTTGGGAACACAATACTTAAAACCTTTGTTTAATGCATTACCTTTTCATAAATAATTTATAACCAAAGGTAAAATGCATTATAATATTTGCAGATTCTAAAATGGGTTGTTTGCCATTTGTTTTAATGCATTATACTTTCAAAAGGTGTATTTAATGAATAGATAACTATTATAACTTTTGTCATGAGACCATACAATGCATTATAAGGTGCATCACACAAGAAATGCATTAAATGATATATGTATTATATATATATGGCTTTATTTAAAGTGTTACAGTGATATTTTTTAACTAATAGGTGTTATATTGTTTTGTTTGTTGATGGATGTGTGTTAGTTAACTTTATTCAAATAAAAATTTTATTTAAAAAATGACAGAGTATATTTATTTAACAGGATATATATTTGGATGAATTACCAAAAAAAAATCAAACTCAAATCTCAAAACGTTTTTAAACATTCCCTCTGCTGTACAAGCTCTCGTCTCACATTAACATTCCAAAGCACATCAACTGACTACAGGGGTTCCTCAGGGTTCAGTTCTTGGACCGCTCCTCTTCTCCATTTACACCACATCACTGGGACCCATCATACAGGCACATGGCTTCTCTTACCACTGCTATGCTGATGACACCCAGCTCTACCTCTCATTTCAACCTGATGATCCCACAGTAGCTGCACGTATCTCAAGCTGCCTGGCGGACATCTCGGCATGGATGAAGGACCATCACCTGCAGCTCAACCTGGCAAAGACTGAGCTTCTCGTCCTCTCTGCCAATCCGTCTCTACAGCACGACTTCACTATCCAGCTAGATTCAACTTTAATCACCCCATCAAGGTCGGTCAGAAACCTTGGAGTAACATTTGATGAGCATCTGACCTTCACAGACCACATCACAAAGACAGCTCGATCATGCAGGTTTGCACTGCACAACATCAGGAAGATCAGGCCCTTCCTAACTGAGCAGGCAACACAACTTCTCGCCCAGGCCTTGGTTATCTCTAGGCTTGATTACTGCAATGCTCTTCTGGCCGGTCTTCCATCATGTGCAACTAAACATCTACAAATGATCCAGAATGCTGCAGCCCGTCTTGTCTTCAACGAGCCCAAAAGGGCCCACGTCACTCCTCTGTTCATCTCTCTGCACTGGCTACCACTCGCTGCTCGCATCAAGTTCAAGGCATTGACTCTTGCTTACAGATCGACCACAGGCTCAGCTCCCTCCTACTTTCACTCGCTCCTACGAGTCTACATCCCTACCAGAAGCCTGCGATCGGTCAATGAGCGACGGCTCGTGGTACCATCACAGAGAGCCACAAAATCACTCTCCAGAACATTCTCATTCACGGTTCCTTGCTGGTGGAATGATCTCCCTACCCTCGTCCGGAATGCAGAATCCCTGACCACATTCAAAAGACAACTGAAAACTCATCTCTTCCGTGAGCACTTGACATAAAAAAAATAATAAAAAAAAACCTCTTCCTTTAAATCCTCCCTTGTTTGGCTTCTGCTACTCTGAGCAATGCCTGAACTTTGTATTTTGAGCACTTCTTGTTGTTTTTGCCTCTTCACGATGACTCGCTTGCTGTAGTCCTCAGTTGTAAGTCGCTTTGGATAAAAGCGTCTGCTAAATGACTAAATGTAAATGTAACATTTCCCTGTATTCTGAATAAAACAGGATAGTCAACCGGAAATCAACGCTTCATGTCTTTAAAACTGGCTGGATGGTGAAAAGCGGATCTTCTGTTCAAGAAAAAAATAGTTGGGAAGTCATTTCATATGTGGATTAAGTCATTACATGTAGATAAAATAAATGATATTCTTTAGGAAAACATGCACTGATGTATTATGCATTACACGACCAGAATCATGTAAAGTTAATAGGGTCAAGTTTGATTTGTTCTTCAAAGGGTTTTTCCAAGTATTCGGTGTGTTTGTACATCTGCTGTAACATCACTATTCACACACAGACTGCAGACACAGGACAGAGATGCTCATTCCTCCACCGGCTGATGAAGGAATCCCACAATTTGCATCATTAGAAACCACAGGTTCTTCCAGAGCAATTAACACATCGTTGAGTGTTGCTATGGTGACTGACGTAAAGATGAGAGCTGAGATACAGCACTGACACAACAGCTCAAAAATAACTGTCATCTCTCTCTCTCTCTCTCTCTCTCTCTCTCTCTCTCTCTCTCTCTCTCTCTCTCTCTCTCTTTCTCTATCTCTCCTCTCTCTCTCCTCTCTCTCTCTCTCTCTCTCTCTTTCTTTCTCTCTCTCTCTCTCTCTCTCTCTCTCTCTCTCTCTCTCTCTCTCTCTCTCTCCTCTCTCTCTCTCTCATCTCTTCCTCTCTCTCTCTCTCTCTCTCTCTCTCTCTCTCTCTCTCTCTCTCTCTCTCTCTCTCCACAGTAGTCTTAGTTCAAATGTTGACTGTGGCACAATTTATTGTAGCCTTACTTTCACAGCAGTGTGTGCTGAGATTTGATCATTTAGATGCTGATGTATACGGGTAAACTGTGCCAGTTTTTACTGTAGTTGTCCTCTACGGAGAGGAAACGAGACTAAAACTAATGCTAATGTAAAATTAAACGCTCCCTAAATGCATTTCAGGATGATTGCCATCAAATGAAATGAGAGGAAAGAATTCATCATCTGGCCAATGATGAAATATGATTCTGAAACACCTAAACTGTGTCCTTTTGATGGGCAAGTTAAATCACTGCGGAAAATGCGCATGATTTTATGTTTCAAATAAACATTAGTCAGACTAATGCACAACCTTCTTCACAGTTTAATTAGCTGCAGATTATTAATATTTTCATAAACCAGCCAGGCAAAAAGTTTAATGTTCATAATAAGTACTGTATGTATTTAGCTTATTTTTCAGCATTTTCAATAGTATTTGTTATATAGTGGCACTGGCTACTATGTTGTGCAAAATACTTTATTAATAATCATGCACTGTAAAATTATGATTATTGGTTTGTTTTACCATCTGTTTCAGAACATTTCTGCTTTAAAATTTCACATTTAAGTCAATGACATTTACTTAGCATTTTCTAGGTGAAAATAGTTTGAGAGGAAATCCTACACCGTTTTTGTCAGTGAGGTTCATCTTTTAATCAAACACTGTAAGTTCACCAACATCCGTGTTATACATTTTTGGACCTGAATACATTTGCTTTGATATAAAATAAATGTTGTCATGCAAAAAGGGGGCTTAAGATGCTTTTTAAAGTTTGCACTAAAAAAAAGGTACAAAAGCTGTCACTGGTGCAGTACCATTCAAAAGTACCTTATTTAGCCTAAAGGTGCATATTAGCCTTTAAAGAAACATATTAGTGCTTAATGTGAGTGCAGGTTTAAGGGGGTGACACAGTTTATCCACGACCAATCTTACCCCAGAATCCCCTATTACCTGAATGTAGACGTTCCCTTCAAAACCCATCAGAGACTGTTTGCTCGGCAGATGAGAGGACGAAACGAATCTCCTGACACAAGCGTTTGGACGTCTGACATTATACCAATCTGAACTCAGCAGCATCTAATTGACCTTTGAAGAGCTGAATACATCCCGCCATCAGACTCATGCATTCATTAATCTAACGTTAATTACTGGCCAAAGTTGCAAAATAATGAGAATATTTAAAAAAGGATGAGAGATAAAAGCTCTTGACAGTGGCTCACTTATTAGAGCCATTTGCAGATAAGCAACATTTCTCATTGTGCTGATGACTCGTTTCTCTAAAGATGTGTTGAAGTGTCTCTCTGAATATTGTTCCCAATTAATTCAACGTTTACTGGTTATATTGTGAAGTGATGAAGGTTCCCATTGTTCTTGAAGTGTTTCTGTTTCTTCTCTACACCCTTCAGGAGAGTAAGTATCAATAACTCTCATCTGTCATTTTTCTCTGTGATCACGGGGCATTCTAATAGTCAGACTCCGACTCATCTGAGCTTAAAGCAGGGAAGCGGTGAGGCCCGCCGAGTCAAGAGCCCTGGATAAATGTTAAGGGAAATCATGAATCATCCTTTGATGTGTTTCTCTCCCGCTCAGACCCCAGCTGCCTTTGCCTGGAGAAGTGGCCTAGAAAACACAAGCACGTTGGATATGGAGCAACACCGACTCCATCTGGTGACTCACTGCAGGTACATTTCATCAAAATGACAAAATCAAGTTTCGCCGGTTAGATCAGATGAATCTGTGCGTCAGAAATATCAGATCCGCCCAAAAGATATCCTGTTTAGTTTAATGTCCAAAACCAGTAAAACCGCCTGGTATATCAAACCTCAATTAACAAAGATAACTCAGATAACAAAATATTGTCAACAAAATAGCAATTGGCTGTTTCTGTTGAATGATTAATACGGAAGCCGAATTGATATGATGTAAAGAATAGGAACTGGTATTTAAGGATAATTCCGGTATTTAACACCTTGAGTCTATATAGTAGTTTGTTTTGGATGAACAAGAGTGGTGGACAACATTTTTTTGACAATGGTTCCTCTCTCGAGTTTTTGACTATAATAGAATTGGCCATGGAACCCATTTAACATTGGAGTCAATGGGCATGTCCGAAAAATGTCATTAAAACAACCTTTAACATTAGTTTTCAAAACTGTGCAACTCACCGAGTGATTAGTGATGTGAGTTGATGTTTCCAGAAACAAAAAGTGTTGCAAAATACAGTTTCTGTCGTGTTTTATTCGTCATTTTGTAAAATCCCATTGAATTCTGTTGAAGGACTGAGTGCTCGTTAATATAAATGCGCTACCGAAAACGGAAAGGGGGCTGTTTACATTTGGTCGATGTCGTCTTTTTGCTCGCTTCCGTTTCTCATAAGGCTAGCGAGCAGAGCAACTGTGCTCCGGGAGAGTAAGCGAAATAAACAAACAAAACCTTCATTAATTGTTACTTGTAATATGAAGTTGAACTCGACTGTGACCGCGAGTGTCCCGCGAGACATAAACATCGGTTATCACTTATATATAAGTGTTCGGGAGTGTGCTAACGCTTCAGATTCAAATATTGAGCGGAAGTTACACAGTTGTGAAGTGTCTGAAAAAATAGTTCCACTATAGCAAAATAAACGGATTGGAATCATATATTGCGACGATATATTGTTTATAATCATCAACGAACACCACTAACACTCGGTGAGTTTAACAGTTTTGTAAACGAACATTATTGGCTGTTTTAATTACATTTTCAGACATGACCATTGACTCCAATGTTAAATGGGTCCATGGCCAATTCTATTATAGTCAAAACTCGAGAGAGGAACCATTGTCAAAAAAATTTTGTCCACTACTCTTGTTATTCCAAAACAAACTACAATATAGACTCAATGTGTTAAATACCGGAATGATCCTTTAAATTATTTGTCATTTGTTCTGAGACCAGTTTTTCGGCCACCTTGGAAACCACCGGCAGGATAGGTCTATAGTTGCAGATGGACAAGCGATCACCTCCTTTAATACAGGAAAGACTGCAGCCAACTTCCACACATTTGGGAACAATCCCTGAGCAATTGAAAGATTAACAATATTCGTAATTGGGTATACTAATCAATCAATCAATCAATCAATCACTTTATTTATAAAGCACAATTAAACACAACTTCCGTTGACCAATGTGCTGTACAGAATAAAAAGAAGTAAAACAAAAGGAAGAAAACTCTAGCAGAATAAAATCAACAAGGACAAACAGGACAGCTGCATCAACATTTATATATTTGTACGACAAATAAAACAAAAAAATGTTTTTAACCTAGTTATAAAAATGAAAGAGCGGGCACAGTTCTAATATCTAAAGGCACATTGTTCCAAAGACTTGGAGCAGCAATGTAAATGCTCGATCTCCTCTAGTCCTTTAGCCTAGATCTAGGAGCCACTAAGATACCTAAGTTTGCAGACCTAAGAGCTCTTGTAGGTTGATGAACTGTCAGCAGATCAGAAAGGTAAGACGGTGCTAACCCATTTAAGGCCTTAAAAAACTAATAGCAAAACTTTAATATTGATCCTATACCGCACCGGTAAGGCCAGTGAAGTGACTGAAGGACAGGAGTTATATGTTCCTGGTTACGCACTCCTGTCAAAGCTCTGGCAGCAGCATTCTGAACTATCTGAAGACGATTTATGGAAGATTGACTAATCCCCAAATAAAGTGAATTACAGTAGTCCAGTCTTGTGGTAATAAAACAGTTAACTTTTTCAAAATGTGAAAATGAAAGGGTGATTCACTGATGATTCAGAGAGCTCTTTCAACATAACAGTGTTCATTCCAATGACATCTTCGCTCGAGGCGGCCTCAGAGATCTAATCACTCTCACAACATCTGCCTCAGTGATATATTCTATGTTGAAAGCTGCTCTGTATGTTCGACTTGACAAGGAGTGTTCTTATATTCAGAAGAAAAAACACTTGATGATATTTTCTACTGAGTCAATGAAATGATTATTGAGAGCATCAGCTACTTCAGCTGGCTTGTCTCTTAATTTTCCACAACCAACAAGTTCAATTGATTTGGCATTGTTAAGATCATGTCCCATTAGTTTTCTTAACTGGCTCCAAATAGTTTTAGTATTACCTCCTGCTTTTTCAATTATGGTCAAAAAGAAGTTTGCTTTGGCTATCCTTATCTCTTGACTACTCTATTCCGTCACATTGTGAAAATATGTCGATCACTGCTTGCTTTAGATTTAACGGCAGATTTTAAGCCATATCCCGTTTTTCATTCAATTTAAGATATCTGTGGTTATCCAATGAATGGTATTCTTTTTTTTCCTATGCGTTGTCCGCATGTAAATGCATCAATTGATCTCTGCAGTTGTTGTGTAAATCTTTGACTGTCTTCTTCCAAAGATCTTCCTAAAAGTACGTTATCCCAGTTGCAGCTCTGGACGGCACGTATAAACTGACCCTGCATATTTTGGGGATATTTAAAGATTCTTGTTCTTGGACAAATGGAGTGAAACGCTTGTTAGTTAGCTTCCTGACTATCAAGATCATATTGTGGTCTGATAGTCCAGTCAGCATATTAAAGGATTTAACTATTCGCTTTGCCCTATTGCTAAATATTTATTTGTGTTCTTGTAGAATTTGTTATTCTGGTAGGTCCATTTATCAACTGTGTAAGATCTCAATCGTCAGTGATCTGTTTTAATGTTTTCCTTGATGATTTGTCTTCCCAATTGATGTTGAAGTCTCCCATAATAATCACCTCCTTATTAAAATTACATTCTTTAACATATTTCAAAATGTTCATAAAAGATATTCTTAGAAGATGGAGGGTGATATAGTGTAATAAGTGAGGAGAACATAGATAGAGATAAAATTATGTTAAAGGAGAACTCCGGTCAATTTTAACATTGAGCTCAATTTTTAGTAATGATCACGCGCGTGAACTCGACAATCGACTACTGTGGACTTCGACCGAAAACAGGAAGTAAATACAGGTATGTGCGCTTGTGAATTAACATAATTTGTATTAATATCTTTCACATCTAATGCAGTCAGATTCACTCGTGTTCACTCTGAAGGAATCACTCAACATGGCTGGGCACTTGTAATGACACATCAAGGATGTTTAAGAGGCTAAAAGCAGGTTTAAAACTCGCCCCATTGAAGTCAACAGGGTGCACATTTTAAAAAGAGGATAACACGGTGTAGGCAACCCCGATTTTTGTCGTTCTGTTCTCTGTATTGACAGCACTCCAAATTTACTAAAAATTGAGCTCAATGTTAAAATTGACCGAGTTCTCCTTTAAGTCCAATACACTCCAATTTGTTATATGACCACTGTACCTCATGGCACTGAAAGCGATCTTTCATAAAGATTAAAACTCCACCTCTTTTGAGCCCACTCTATCTTTTCTATGCACCTTATAACCAGGAACATGTAAAGCTGATGATGGTGAATTTTCATTAAGCCAGGTCTCCGTTAGAGTCTAATAAAAGCTGAGGGATTTGATCACTTTTAGATGTAAAACGTCTTTTATTTAAGTGTCCTCCTAAAATACCCCTCGGCTTTAATTTGGGGTCCCAGATCATTCTTGAGTGATTGACAGTCTGGAATATATTCAGTTTCCTGTTTTAGTGATTGCAACATTTAACATTTTTGAATGTACACGGCATGTTGTTTCTTATCAGTGATGTCTTTTCTTCACACAAAGCTATTATAGGAATTTTGACATATAGAGGTCATTGCGCTATAAAAATGTTATGTATGTTTCAAAACTCCATGATATTCAAAACTTCCTTGTTAGTACAAAAACGAAAATGTTTTTTTAAACCAAGCTTCCAAAAAGACTTGTTTCAGTATAACGTCATATTGTGATGAAGAGTACTTCTCCATACTGTAAGTGCCAAACATTACTCGACACACAAACCGATAGAGATACTTCAGGATCACAAGAGGTTTTGCAGTCCCTAAATTCAGTTTTTTGATGTAAAATTATAAGTGGACTTCAAATAACATTATAAAATAAAAAAATGCAGTTCATCACCCCTTTAAATGTACCCCTTCCTCGTCACCCTCAATTTTGGCAAGTGATGCATTCATGACATAGCCAAACTAAAAAGATTTCTGCTCAGAACTCATTCTGAATAGACACATAACCAACACATATTTAGAAAGCCAACCCTGAGAGTTTACAGTTCAAGACTCAAAATTCATCAAGCTGTTATAAATATTGAGATATATAAGGTCAAACATAAAACAAAAACAACAAATATTAAGAATATGTTTATTAAAATGTATAAAATATTTTTTTGAATGTAGGATATCAACTTATAACCACAACTAAAGTGTAGCTACAAGTGTGGTCATGCTTCATTTTAAATCTGAGGATGATTTCACTAAAAGTATGCATTTTATGAAGCCTATTATAAGATCATATCATGGGAGGCTTTGGAGAAGTTTTAGAAAAGGCTGATAAGATGCTTATCAGATATTTTTTGCCCATTAACTAAGCCATTTACAGTCTTTGACTAATGTCTGGCGAGGAGAAATGGCCCATTAGTGTACATCGACCAACATTTAGCACTTCTCTACCAGTGAGAGACTTAATCTTCATTATTCTTTTATACTTATTCTTTTGTTTGAAATCAGCTATAATAGCCTGTATTCCTGTATTATTTGCTTGGTCATCTAAATCTCTGGCATTCCACTATACAAGACTAATACAGATATATTATCTTCAGTCTTATTATAAAACCAACAACAAAATAACTGTTCTTGAAAATTCTTTCGAAAATATATTGTATGGAATAACGTTAGTCAAGCTCCTGTAGCAGGTGCATTTATTTAGCTCAACAGGTAGCCTAGCTACATGACACAATATCATTTATTAATATTACAATTTTACTTAAAGCTCACTTTAAAACACCATCGAGTATTTGAATCATATTCCGGTCCGCGGTTTAAAATGGTTTATTTCAAGTCAAAAAAATATTTTGAAATATGTTATATTTAGCATTTTATATGAAGCCCTGAAGAATCCCAGAAGAATCCAGAAGAATCCCATTAGGGGAAAGTTGAGAAAAAGATCCAAATATAGCCTATTCATTCTTTCTCTCACATGAATAGTGTAAAAATGACTGAGTTGATTACTTGCGTCAAGACAAACAAAAAATGTATTACAAGTTTTTTTTAATTGTTTGTTAACATGGGCAAACGGAGCTAATTTTCATAAATACCACAACAGATCTAAACATTGCATATAGATAAGTCATGTGAAAATGTCTTGTTGACATAGTAAAAGACTTAATGTAAGCTCTGAATGGAACACATTTAGGCTACACGAGCACAAATACAAAGAGGCAGGAAGAAGTACTTTTCAGTATAAAAATCATTATGTCTATGGAAAGTCCCCATAAAACATGAAAAAAATATACTGCTTGGTCTGTTGAAGGTTTGGTCTTGTTGAAATGAGAGGCCTGTTGATCAAGTTGAAACTCTTGTCATACCAGTCTCATCAGCTAGACTGAAAGAAGTGTCAGTGCTCTTATGAAACTGAAAACATGGCTCAGAGCAATGGCACAAGTGACACATGACAGTATTGCTGTGTGTCGTGTTCAACAGGACAAACTGGACAGTATTGATGTGAAACAAATATGCCAAAAATGTATTTCTGTTAAAGGGATAGTTCACTTTCAAAAATGAAAATTCTTTCATCATTTACTCACTCTCAAGTTGTTTCAAACCAGTTTCTTTCTCCTGCTGAACACAAAAAAATATGTCGATAACCAAACAGTTGATGTGGTCTTTGACTTCCATAGTATTTTTTTTTCCTACTATGGAAGTCAATGGAGTCCATCCACTTTCTGGTTATCGACATTCTTCAAAATATCTTATTTTGTGTTCAGCAGATAAATAAATTCATACAGGATTGAAACAGTATGAGGGTGAGTAAATTATTTTCTCATTTTCTCATTCATTTTTGGGTGAACTGTATCTCTTTAATGAAAGATGCAGACATGTCAAAAAGCAATGAACAAGACAGTATTGCACTATTGCATTGCACTATGAGCAGAGTAAAGTTAAGTCTCTGTTAAACTGCCTCTGTGTCCTTTAGTAACATTACAGAATTAATTCATTAACGTATTGTTATGGTCAATATAGAGACTAAAACCTCAATACATTATCCTATTATTTTCCTGATTCCTCTGCTTCTGGGGATGTCCCCAGTCCCCAGTCCCCACCAATCTCAAAATCAAACCTACACCCTTGATGAGAAGTATAAACGTATTTCATTCCGAGATAACATGCCTCTGAAGTTTGACTTTTTTGCACCATTACAATACTTATAGGCAACTAGTGATCCTATCTTCCGCTCCATGAAATTAATGTTAATGCTCAGTAGTACAGTTATTTAATGTATTTTCATTGTACTAAAATTGAAATTGAAAATAATTTTCAATGGGCATATATATGGCTGAAACAGGTAGCCTAGTGCATCCCAGATTTTTCAACATTAACATTTTAATATAACATTATAGTCCTTGAAAAAATGTTTTTTTTTTTTTTTTTAGGAGGTGGGGTAGTGCACTATAGCCCCTTTGGCGTTGTCTAAGCTTTAGTCCTTAATTGCATTTTTTTTCCTTACATTACTTTTACTTTTATACTTTAAGTATTTTGAAACCAGTACTTTTATACTTTTACTTGAGTAAAAAGCTTGAGTTGATACTTCAACTTCTACAGAAGTCTTTTTAAACACTAATATCTATACTTTCTACCTGAGTAATGAATGTGAATACTTTTGAATTCTCTGTTTAAAAGTAAGATTGTTATCTATGTATACTCCATGGTATTTAAAATCTGAGACGACTTGTAGTCTCTCCACTGCTACCAGTACATCCGGTTCTACACAACGGCTAGATTTACTAAAAAAACATAAATACAGTTTTGGATACATTCAGTTTGTGATTTAACCATTCTGTAATATTTTGCATCGAGTTGATAGCAGATCAGCAGCTTAAGCTGCACTTTTAGCATGTACAAAGATTACTGTATTATCTGCATACATTTGGGTGTTGGCAATTAGGACAAACATTTGGCAAGTCATTTACATACAAAAAAATTACAAGGTGACCCAAAATAGAGCCCTGTGGGACACCTGCAGATAAGGAAATAACACCTGATTGATGATTCCTAACTCTAACAAACTGAGTCTGATGTGTTAAATAAGATTCTACCCATTTAATAGTGCCTGTATCAAAGTTAAAAGTGTAACTTTCAAAAGTAAACTTAGATAGAAGAACTCCATGATTATGGTGTCGGACTCAGTTTATATGTCTGCATCATCTTGCTCCAAATTACCGGTCTGAACTTCTACATTCCTATAGTCCGTCCCGTGACCTAAGATCTACTGTAGCAATCTATTTATACTCACTGTTCCTTATACTAGGCTCAAACGTAGAGGAGACAGAGCCTTTTCGGTGGTAGGGCCTAGATTGTGGAACAGCTTGCCGGCACAACTTAGAGTAGCTCCTTCGCTATCAATTTTTAAATCTCTGCTGAAAACCCATTTGTTTTCCTTAGCTTTTAATACTTGTTAATGTCACTACTCTGTATGTTTTAATTTCTGATTGTGTCTATTTGACTTCATTGTTTTCTGTTTAAAATCAGTACATGTAGTTTCTTAGCTGTTTTCAGCTTGATTTTAATGCTTGTACAGCACTTTGGTCAGCCTTGTGACTGTTTTTAAATGTGCTTTATATATAAACTAATCATCAATCAGTCACTGATGTTTGCTACAGAACAACCAATGCAACAGCTCCCTTGTACCTTAACTCATTACTTCAAGACTTATGTGCCATCAAGAAAACTTGCGCTCTGCAAGCGAGCGGCGTCTTGTGGTGCCATCTCAAAGAGGCACAAAATCTTTCTCTGACCTTCACCATGACGGTTCCCTGCTGGTTGGTAGTTCTCCTCTGTTCTATATAAAAAAAAATAAAAAAATGATTGTGATAGACTGAACTGCGAAGGGTCATAGCACTTACATACTGTTGTCCTACCTGCTAGTTTAATTGCTTCTTTTGTTCTCATTTGTAAGTCGCTTTGGATAAAAGCATCTGCGAAATGAATAAATGTAAATAAATGAACTGAACTGAACTGTCAAATGCTTTTTTTAAATCTAGAAAAACCGCACCAACAACCCCTCCTCGATCCAACTGTGACTTGACTTTGTCAACGAAATAGCAATTGGCTGTTTCTGTTGAATGATTAATACGGAAGCCGAATTGATATGGATGTAAAGAATAGGAACTGGTATTTAAATGATTTGTCATTTGTTCTGAGACAAGTTTTTCGGCCACCTTGGAAACCACCGGCAGGATACTAATAGGTCTGTAGTTGCAGATGGACAAGCGATCACCTCCTTTAAATACAGAAAAGACAGCAGCCAACTTCCACACATTTGGGAACAATCCCTGAGCAATTGAAAGATTAACAATATTCGTAATTGGGTATACTAATGATTCAGAGAGCTCTTTCAACATAACAGTGTTCATTCCAATGACATCTTTCGCTCGAGGTGGCCTCAGAGATCTAATCACTCTCACAACATCTGCCTCAGTGATATATTCTATGTTGAAAGCTGGCTCTGTATGTTCGACTTGACAAGGAGTGTTCTTATATTCAGAAGAAAAACACTTGATGATATTTTCTACTGAGTCAATGAAATGATTATTGAGAGCATCAGCTACTTCAGCTGGCTTGTCTCTTAATTTTCCACAACCAACAAGTTCAATTGATTTGGCATTGTTAAGATCATGTCCCATTAGTTTTCTTAACTGGCTCCAAATAGTTTTAGTATTACCTCCTGCTTTTTCAATTATGGTCAAAAAGAAGTTTGCTTTGGCTATCCTTATCTCTTTGACTACTCTATTCCGTCACATTGTGAAAATATGTTGATCACTGCTTGCTTTAGATTTAACGGCAGATTTTAAAGCCATGTCCCGTTTTTCATTAAATTTAAGATATCTGTGGTTATCCAAGGAATGGTGTTCTTTTTTTTCCCAATGCCGTTGTCCGCATGTAAATGCATCAATTGATCTCTGCAGTTGTTGTGTAAATCTTTGACTGTGACTTCCGGTTATGGCGTGGAGATAAGCGGTAACATTATCTTGCGTCGCTTCCACTTTCATCTAATTTCATCAATAATAGCTCTTGCATTACTAATATAAAGTATTTACTGTCGAAAAATAAAGGAGGGAAAGCATCTAAATCAGATCGGGATGAAGGGCTCTCCGCCTCCGAAGACCACGAGGAGGTGAAATTAGTGTTTACACAAAGTTCGGAGGCCGAATCTTCAGATGCAGAGCCACCGAAGGAAAGTAATCCCGCAAACTTGGATAATATTCTTCAAGCAATCATCTCATTAAAGTCAGAGTTTTCTGCCAAATTTGAATCGGTGTTAACCATTTTGACGGACGTTAAGAATCAAATAGGTGACGGCTCCGCTAGACTGACAGAAGCAGAGGGGAGAATATCTCAGACCGAGGACACCGTCGACAAACTGCAATCTACAGCTAAAATGTTGGAAGACAAAATAAAGTCGCTGTCTGCTAAAACAGAAGATCTGGAAAATCGTAGTCGGTGTTCCAACGTACGGCTGGGTAGAGCTGCCGGAGAAAGCTGAAGGCAGAGACGCGTGTGGCTCTCTGGAAAATTGGCTTCCTGACGCACTGGGGATGGAACCTCTTCGCTTTCCCCTGATCATTGAACGAGCTCACAGAATCGCGAGTGTCAGACCAGACGACAAAGCACCGCCAAGGGCATTAATAAATAAGTTCCTCAATTACAAAGACAAAGTCCGGGTATTGAATGCGGCCAGAGGAAAAAAAGAGGTTCTGTACAAATGCAAGCGAGTGATGCTCTTTCCTGATTTTTCAGCCGAGGTCAGCAAGAAACGACAGCTCTACAACGAGGTAAAAAAAAAAGCTTAGAGCAAAAGGATTGGATTACAGATTATACTTTCTCTCACGGCTACAGGTGTCTTTTAATGGAACATTATATACTTTTGAGAACCCTGGAGAAGTTGAAACCTTTTTGGACAACCCACCAGAGTAGACAATTAAGTCACTGATGTCAGTTAACGAACTGGATTAAAAAAAAATGACAGACTTTAGACTTTGATAATGCCCACTTTATACACTTGTTTTGATCATTTATATTATTATTAGTCAATCATTTATACATTTATTTATTTTGCATGGGCAATGGGGTTGCGTCTGAAAGAGTGCAAATGTAAGACTATAATCAGTTGGACAATGTTCACCTGTGTGGGGAAATTTATATTTCGCACCTCCTCCTTTTTTATTTATTTATTTAAAAAAAATAATAATAATTCTTCTCTCTTTACTGATATTTTTCGCATATCCTATCAGTGTAAATAGTTTGCTACATACTAAGAGCTTAAGTACGGAAGTGATGGCGCGAGTTGACATAAGGAGAACGGTTCCTCAGGGAGAGAGAGTCGTGTTGTTTCTAGTGAAGTTAAATTCAGGGAATAAGGGTGGTCGAAAAGACCTGGGAAATTTGTTTATTTAGTTTCATTTGTAGTTTTTCTTTTTTTTTTTATGTTTAAGCGTTCAACTTGGGGCTGCTTTTTATTTTTGGTCTATAATTTCACGAATATGTTAATTCTGGTATATTTTGGAGACATTCAACTGTTGAATAGAGAAAAAGGGTGCATTATATATAATTAATAACAATGTCTAGAGAAGTAAAGCTTAAAATTACATCCTGGAATTGTAGGGGACTTAACAGTATCACAAAACTCAAGCAGGTCATGCTCCGACTCAAACAATTGCAGTGCAAGATTGTGTTCCTTCAAGAAACGCATCTAAGATCTGAAGATATAATAAGGGTTAGAAGGAGATGGCCCGGACAAGTTTTTTCCGCATCCTATGGTAGCCAAACACGAGGGGTAATTATCTTGATTCATAAATCTATACCATTTCAGATGTCTGAGGTAAAATACGATACTATGGGGAGGTATGTTATTATAAAGGGATCCCTTTTGTCAGAAACACTGAACTTAATTAACGTATACGGTCCCAATACAGATAATGTTGCATTCTTTACTAACCTATTCTTGACTATTTCCTCACTTCAGGGTCACATTATAATGGGAGGTGACTTTAATTGCACCCTAGATCCGGGTAAAGATCGATCTTCTGGAGTCGGTCGGTCACACAATCAAACAAGAAAAGTACTAAAATCTTTTATAAATGACTTAAATTTAATTGATATATGGAGAAACCAAAAGCCCACATTTTCATGTTACTCAAGTACCCACAAGACTCACACAAGACTGAACCACTATTTACTTAGCACCCCTCTTGTCAAAAATTCAGGACTGTTGGTATGATAGTATGGTACTATCAGATCATGCTTCCATATCTCTGATATACATGGATGCCAATTTAAGAAGTGACCCACCAAACTGGAGATGGCATCCAAAGTGGCTAGGAAATTCAGAGTTTATTGAACATATGGAACAACAGATTGACCTATATTTTGATATGAATACTTCAGAAACATCAGCTAGTACTAGGTGGGAAGCATTTAAAGCCTTTATTAGAGGTCAGATAATTAGTTACACTAAAACAAAATCAAAATTAGGCAACCAAAAGTTAAATCTTCTGGATTCTAAATTGAAAGACCTAGAAAAAAGACTATTTCAAAATCAAATTAATGATACAAAAATTGATCAGGAAATTTTATTTCTTAGAGCCCAGTATGAAGAGATGTCCGCCTCTAGAGTGGCAAGCAGTATGATGAAACTGAAACAAAGCTATTATGATAAAGGTGAAAAGCCAGGGAAACTTTTAGCATGGAGAATCAAACAGTTGCAGTCCGAAAGCGCTATTAATTCTATGCAGGAAGAGGGGGGAGATATTACGACGGATCCTGTTAAAATAAATAATGCGTTTAAAGATTTTTTTAGCTCTTTATACAGCTCAGAATATACAGAAGATAGGAAACAACAAGAAACTTTTTTAAATGAGATTAAAATTCCTAAGATCTCTAATGAGGTAAAATACAATCTTGAAGCAGATTTATTAGAAGAAGAAGTTTTAAGTGCTATTGAGAATCTGAGAGGCGGTCGAACTCCTGGACCAGATGGAATTCCTATAGATTTTTATAAGAAGTTTAAGAAAAAAATAGTCTCTCCTATCTTAAATATGATTAAAGAGTCATATGAACAAGGTGTACTCCCACCATCTTTAAGAGGTGCACTGCTTATGCTCCTTCTTAAACCCAACAAATTAAAAACAAAGTGTGAATCCTATCGTCCAATTTCATTATTAAACTCTGATACAAAGATACTTAGTAAGATATTGGCAAAAAGACTAGAAAATGTCTTATAATATAGTGGACCGCGATCAGAATGGATTTGTGAAAGTTGTTTCATATTTTACATCATAAAAAGGGTTCTCCAGACACAGCAATTTTATCTTTGGACGCAGAGAAGGCCTTTGATAGGGTGGAGTGGCCTTTCCTCTGGGAGGTTCTACAAAGATTTGGTTTTGGGGAAGTATTTTGCTCATGGATTAAGTTATTGTATACACACCCTACAGCAGAGGTTCTGACCAATGGAATAATTTCAAAGCCCTTCAAAGTAAAAAAATAGAGGCACCCGGCAGGGATGTCCTTTGTCACCACTTTTGTTTCTCTTGGTAATTGAACCACTTGCTATTGCAGTACGGGATGAAAGCAACATTAGTGGAATTAGGATCGGCTCAATAACACACTGCATATCCCTATATGCAGATGATGTTTTATTATTTCTTACAGAGCTCAGCAAATCTATTCCAGCTTTACTCAATCTCATAAAAAGTTTCGGGAAATTTTCTGGCTATAAGATAAATCCTCTATTTTATTTCTTAATCAAGAGGAAAAGTCAAAATTATCATACTTAACTTCCAGTCTTAACGTTACAGATTAATTTACATACTTAGGACTCCAGATTGTGGCAGATATATAAAAAAATTAATCTTTATCTGTATTTAGCCCAATGTGCGGGAATGATAATTTTATACCTGGTCGAAAGGATTTAGGCTTTCGACTCTGGGCTCAGAATAGTGTGTGGAAAGTTAAAGATCTATGCAAAGATGGCGTTCTAATGTCATTTACTGATATTACTGATAAGTTCAAAATCCCTAAAAAACATTATTATAAATATTTGCAAATTAGGAATTTTATACGTACTGCCCGGGGACAAGGACTTGCTGAGCCAGAGCTAACTAATCTGGAGAAGTGTGTATCTAAACCAAGCCTTGGTGGAGGACACATATCTTGTTTATACAACATGTTATTGTTAGGTTCTCAGGAGTCGTCTACATTCAGATTAGTCATTTGGGAACAAGACCTTAGAGTGAAGATAGATAAGGAAAAATGGGAGCAAACATGTGCAAAAGCTCAAACACTTACAGTTAACAGCAGACTAAAACTGTTACAGTACAATTGGCTTATGCGTACTTATACAACTCCGGTAAAACTAAACAAAATTTATAGCAACATACCAGATACTTGTTTTAAATGTAACAGTGCAAAAGGCACATCATTCATTGTATGTGGGAATGTGATAAAATAAAAGAGTTTTGGAAAGAAATTAATACTATGATATGGCATATAGTCTCAGTGAGATTGCCACTGGATCCTGGGCTTTTCATTATTGGTATTCATCCAGATAACTGGAAAATTAAAAAGGACACTCAAGTATTGATAGACATATGAAGACCAATTTAAGATGATTTGGAGTCACTTTTTATTATTTATTGAACAATATAACAGAGGAGGAACAAAATGCTTGATTGGATATTGTATTAATTTGAAAATATATTTTAATTTGCAATAACCCTACTATAATTTCTCTTGTCTGTGGCTATTATTGATTGCAGTGTATTGTTAACTCTGATTTCCAAAGTATACCTTATTATCCAATGTTGGTTTGTGCTATTGCACTTTTCATGTAATATGAGTCCCGTTTTTGTTTTGTTTTTTGTTTTGTTGTTGTTTTGTTTTGTTTAGGTACATTATATGTGATGTTACATACATGTGATGCACATTGTTATGTAAGTGTTTAAGAAAATGCAATAAAAACAGTATTACAAAAAAAAAAATCTTTGACTGTCTTCTTCCAAAGATCTTCCTAAAAGTTTGTTATCCCAGTTGCAGCTCTGGACGGCACGTATAAACTGACCCTGCATATTTTTGAGGATATTTAAAGATTCTTTTTCTTGGACAAATGGAGTGAAACACTTGTTAGTTAGCTTCCTGACTATCAAGATCATATTGTGGTCTGATAGTCCAGTCAGCATATTAAAGGATTTAACTATTCGCTTTGGCCTATTGCTAAATATTTATTTGTGTTCTTGTAGAATTTGTTATTCTGGTAGGTCCATTTATCAACTGTGTAAGATCTCAATCGTCAGTGATCTGTTTTAATGTTTTCCTTGATGATTTTTCTTCCCAATTGATGTTGAAGTCTCCCATAATAATCACCTCCTTATTAAAATTACATTCTTTAACATATTTTCTAAATGTTCATAAAATATATTCTTAGAAGACGGAGGGCGATATAGTGTAATAAGTGAGGAGGACATAGATAGAGATAAAGTTATGTTAAGTCCAATACACTCCAATTCGTTATATGACCACTGTACCTCATGGCACTGAAAGCGATCTTTCATAAAGATTAAAACTCCACCTCCTTTTGAGCCCACTCTATCTTTTCTATGCACCTTATAACCAGGAACATGTAAAGCTGATGATGGTGAATTTTCATTAAGCCAGGTCTCCGTTAGAGTCTAATAAAAGCTGAGGGATTTGATCACTTTTAGATGTAAAACGTCTTTTATTTAAGTGTCCTCCTAAAATACCCCTCGGCTTTAATTTGGGGTCCCAGATTATTCTTGAGTGATTGACAGTCTGGAATATATTCAAGTTTTCAAATTGTACAATAGCTCTAGTTTTCTTGTTATGTTTGTGAGATTTCTTCAATGCGAACAACATCCAATTAACAAGTTTATTTCAATGATCCGGTCTCCAGAGAAGATTATCAGTGATGTCTTTTCTTCACACAAAGCTATTGTATGACTTATGGTAATTTTGACATATAGAGGTCATTGCGCTATAAAAATGTTATGCATGTTTCAAAACTCCCATGATATTCAAAAACTTCCTTGTTAGAACAAAAACAAATAAAAAAAAAAAAAAAATTAAACCAAGCTTCCAAAAAGACTTGTTTCAGTATAATGTCATATTGTGATGAAAGAGTACTTCTACATACTGTAAGTGCCAAACATTACTCGACACACAAACCGATAGAGATACTTCAAGATTACAAGAGGTTTTGCAGTCCCTAAATTCAGTTTTTTGATGTAAAATTATAAGTGGACTTCAAATAACATTATAAAATAAAAAATGCAGTTCATCACCCCTTTAAATGTATTTTTAAACCTTTATTTAACCAGGAAAGAAGACTCACTGAGATTAAAATCTCTTAAATGATAGGCAGCTGAGTTTACATATAGACATTTGTACATCGAAGTTACAACACACATAAACAAACATCATTACATAAATATAAAACATTTGGTTAGAAACATTTACACACCATTCGCGTGTAGTGCATGAGTTAAGGATAACAATACATTTAATGGTGTTTTTGCATCCTTTCCCAGAAGAATCCCAGAAGAATCCCAGAAGAATCCCAGAAGAATCCCATTAGGGGAAAGTTTAGAAAACGACCCAAATATAGCCTATTCATTCTTTTGCTCACGTGAATAGTGTAAACATTTTAACCTTTAGATATCACCATGAAAATGACTGAGTTGGTTACTTGCATCAAGACATTGTTTTTGTTCTAACAAGGAAGTTTTTGAATATCATGGGAGTTTTGAAACTTACAGAACATTTTTATAGCGCAATGACCTCTATATGTCAAAATTCCCAAAAGTCATACAATAGCTTTGTGTGAAGAAAAGACATCACTGATAATCTTCTCTGGAGACCGGATCATTGAAATAAACTTGTTAATTGGATGTTGGTCGCATTGAAGAAATCTCTCAAACATGCCAAGAAAATAAAGCTGTTGTAAATTTTGAAAACTTGTAACCATGTGGGTATTCTTCTTCTTCTTCTTCTTCTTCTTCTTCTTCTTCTTCTTCTTCTTCTTCTTCTTCTTCTTCTTCTTCTTCTTCTTCTTCTTCTTCTTCTTCTTCTTCTTCTTCTTCTTCTTCTTCTTCTTCTTCTTCTTCTTCTTCTTCTTCTTCTTCTTCTTCTTCTTCTTCTTCTTCTTTCTTCTTCTTCAATGGCAATAGGCTTCCAACTAAAAGGTGCATTATTGAGTGTGCCTATGGCAACTTCCTCCCAAATAGTTTTAAAAAAGAACATTCCTTAAATTTTCTTCTTCTTCTTCAAAATGGCTGCCTCTTTTATAAGTTTTTTTAAATTGTTTGTTAACATGGGCAAATACCACATAAATACCACAACAGATCTAAACATTGCGTATAGTTAAGTCAGGTGAAAATGTCTTGTTGAATCTTGTTGACATATAACAGTAAAAGACTTAATGTTAAGCTCTGAATGGAACCCATTTAGGCTACGCATGAGCATAAATACAAAGAGGCAGGAAGAAGTACTTTAAACCAGCCTTTATTAATTATTATTGCAGAGATTGGGGTTTGGGGCTGGGTCCGTGGGACTGTTTCTGGGTTCACTTTTTATATTACCTACCTTTTGTCTTCTGCATTCTCCGCTCTTCCCTCAGACTCATCCCCCAACCCACTCTCCTAGCCCCAAACCCCATCTCTGCAATAATACTACTGGTTTAATACACTCAATAATAATACTGGTTTAATACACTCAATAATAATACTGGTTTAAAGTACTTCTTCCTGCCTCTTTGTATTTATACTCATGGGTAGCCTAAATGGGTTCCATTCAGAGCTTAACATTAAGTCTTTTACTGTTATGTCAACAAGATTCAACAAGACATTTTCACATGACTTATCTATACGCAATGTTTAGATCTGCTGTGGTATTTATGCAAATTAGCACATACATAATTAGATTATGCTCAGTTTGCCCATGTTAACAGACAAATTCACATTTTTTGTTTGTCTTTATGCAAGTAATCAACTCAGTCATTTTCATGGTGATATCTAAAGGTTAAAATGTTTACACTATTCACGTGAGAGTAAGTATGAATAGGCTATATTTGGGTCTTTTTCTCAACTTTCCCCTAATGGGATTCTTCTGGGCTTTTTTTCTCCTTACTCAGGACATATTGAGGATACAAAATCAGTCGAGTTTGCTTCTGTTGCAATTTGTTCAACTTTTTTTCATAAAATGACTGGACTATGTCTTTGTCGAAGTGTGTTTGTTGTAAAACCAGAATGTCTTGCAGGCCAGGAGGTTTAATCATTTAAAAAAAAAAAAAAGGAAAGAAGAAAATAAGGAAGTGCATGCTAATAAATGATGAGGAAGCAGCTATAGATTCACTATGTAGATAGGCAGGCACAACTGTATTTGTTTTGAGGTTTGCCCTCATTTTATAGATGCTTATCGTTTCAGCGACGGTTCCCTGTCCATTCCTGTGACATCATGGATTATACATCAATCATTCTGTTTTCCATTAAACTAAAATGTCATTCTAATAGACAGTTTTCTTTGCTTATAATAACTTTTTGGGCCAGAACAGTCAAGGAGAGTGTGGCTAGTTGTTCCATATTAGTATGATTGTTTTATACGTACAATATTGTTAATACAAAATATTGGTTACACTTTATTTGAATGTGTCGCTGTTACAGTGCAATTATACATTTATGTGCTGAGTAATATTAATAATCTCCACTTACTAGGGGTTCGGGTAGGATTAGGAGTTAGTTTAGGCTAATTGCATGCAATTATGCATCATTTATAGTAATTACCATAGTAAATATGTAACAAGGACACATTAAAATAGTGTTTACAACATATTTTACAAATCATCATCTTATAGCAATATACAAAATTAATTTATAATTTTTTTTTTTTTTTTGCGATTATTTATCACAACTTAAAATCCAACATTGTTTCAACTTTAAAAAGTATGGGTTCATGCTTGACTTAAAATATTAAGTTTAGTTAACTTTAGTTTTGTTTTGTTTAGTTAAGTTGGATATTTAAGTTATCTCAACAAATTTTAAGTTGTTATAACTAATCGCAGCCACATTTTTTACAGTGCAGAAGCTGTTTGACAAACCTAAATTCTTTTAACATTGCTGTTTGGTTAAGAATGTAACTAATGCAGATATTGTAAAATATTGACGTTGCCAGGTGAGGCCGGGAGTCATGCGATGCTGGACGGGATGTCATCGAGGTTGGTAGCACTGATGGTGTGTGTCATGAGCATCACCTGTGAGCCACATTTTTTACAGTGCAGTCTCTTGTCTCTATATGCTAAAAAATAATGTCACTCAACAGGAAGTGGAACTATTACTGTCTCAAACAAAGAGATACACACAGGCTGTGTCCCAATTCAGAGGCTGCATCCTTTGAAGATGCATATTTGTAAAATATAAGCCAACATTTGAAGAGCTTACATTTTTTTAATTTATACATTGATATAATTAAATATTTGAGTAAGTTGTAACTCAGTACTTATGTTTAAAAGTGTATTTCTGCAATTAAAAAAATCATGTCGATTTCATGATGATTTTAAAGCTACAGATTTCCCTAAATTAGGGAAATCCATAGCTTTAAAATCATCATGAAATCGACATGATTTTTAGGATTTGATAGTATACTAATCTGATGAACCATTTCATTTTATTTAAATGTTTTATTAATAAAAATATATATATATATATTTTTAAATTTATTATTAAAAAATAAATGTATTAATTTAATAGTTAATAATATATATATATATATTTATATATATATATATATATATATATATATATATATATATATATATATATATAATAATTGATTTTTTTTTACGTTTCATATTTCTGTTTAAAATAAATAAATGTAGCTGCACAAATCACTGACTGTTTTAACTTTTAAAAAATTCTGAAGCGGTTTTTTAAATAGTTCATTATTATTATTATTTATGGTAGGCTATAATACCTTAATAAAAACTATTATATTTATTTATAATTGTATATTTTTTATTCGTTTTCTTTAAATCTGTAATTTTGAGCCACTTTATCATAAAAAAACTATGTAGGACTCAATTTTTAGACACACTTTTTTTCTGATATTATGGCTAGTAAATTCAAATATCCTATGTAGTCTTTCAAATAATTTTAAGATTCACAAGGGCCCATAGCAGGCTACGTTGAAGAAGGGACTTAACAGGTTTGTCCATCTGGGCCGAGTTGAGAACTGCCCTCCGAAACGAAAATTGTTGGTTGGGGGACAGTGAGCTTTTGCTTAGGTTGATCATGAACCCCTTTCCAAGTGACCGAGTAGCAGAGGTCTGTGCGTGCATAGCTCCTCCTTCGATTGGGCAAAAAGCAACCAATCATTGAGGTAGTTTCATATGTGTACTCCCATCTGTCTCAGGGGGAGTGGGCCACATCCATGCATTTCGTAAAAATGCACGGAGCTAGGGACAGTACGAATGGTAGGACAGCATATTGGTAAGCCACCTCTTCGAATGCAAATCTCAAGAAAGGTCTGTAATGAGGGGCTATTTGGAAATTAAGGCATTTTTCATATCCACAGACAAACACCAGTCCCCTGGTCAAATCTGCAAGATGATTTATTTCAACGTTAACGTTTTGAACGGCAGTATTATCAGGGTGCGTTTCAGATATCTCAAATCAAGGATGGGCCTGCCTGAGGCCGCTATCCATCTTCGGAACGAGGAAATAAGGGCGTTAAAAGCCTGACTCGCTGTGGGCCATCAGCGCCCTTCGCTACCAGAGGTTGTACTTTCGTTCATTCTCTTCGGTGCTTATCATTCATACCGAAACACTACAAATAATTTTATTATTTGCAACAAATAAACACTACAAATAAAATTCACTTTTACTCTTAAACGTTTAACATTTGCAATTACTCTCCAACATTTAACATTTACTCTCCAACTTGAGGCCAACAAGGTCGATTGTAATGCAGTCATACATCTGTCATGCAGCTTCACTGAGTGAAAATCAGCTCTCCCTGATAACATAGTCATTCTGTGTTCGTCTTGAGGGTGCAATTTGGCCACATTAGATGGTCACACACTTCAATCAGTTGGGCTTCACTGAGAGACTCACTATCTTTTCAATGGCACGGTAATCTGAGCTCCATCGGGTCTCGGAGCAGGTCCTGCTTGTTGCGCCGTTATTGGCCCAACCGGACTTGGTTCGTGGAACTCATGCACCTCGCGACAGCCCCTCTGTGGCCGATTCCTCTGAGGAAGGATCTCCTCTCCCAGAGATGGGGCACCCTGTGGCACCCGCGTCCAGACCTCTGGAAACTCCATGTCTGGTCCCTGGACGGGACGCGGAGGTTCTAGGTGGCCTACCACAGGCTGTGGTAGACACCATCACTTCTGCTAGAGCCCCCTCTACGAGGCGCCTCTATGCGTTGAAGTGGAACCTGTTCGAGACTGGTGTTCTTCCCGCCGGGAAGACCCCCAAACTTGCCTGATTGGAGTCGTGCTTTCCTTTCCTGCAAGATGGGTTGGAGCGAATGCTGTCTCCCTCCACCCTCAAAGTGTATGTTGCCGCAATAGCCGCACATCACGATGCAGTAGAAGGTAAGTCATTGGGAAAGCACGACCTGATCATCAGATTCCTTAAGGGAGCCAGGAGGCTAAATCCGCCTCGTAATCCGCACCCCGTACCCTCTTGGGATTTAACTCTACTGCTCAGAGCACTCCAGAGGCCCCCTTTTGAGCCCTTTCCTACAGTTGAGTTGAATATCCTGTCTATGAAGACAGCGCTCCTGTTAGCTCTGGCTTCTTTTAAGAGGGTAGGGGATTTACAGGCATTTTCGGTCGACGAATCGTGCCTGGAGTTCGGGCCGGGCCTTTCTCACGTTGTTCTGAGACCCCGGCTCGGATATGTTTATTGTTTTATTGTTTTATTAGGATCCCCATTAGCTGCCCATTTAATGGCAGCTAATCTTCCTGGGGTCCTCTTTAAAATATTCACAACATAAAATTACACAAAGCAATAACAACACAAATTACAATCAAGAGAATTCAAACATTGCAATCACATTCAAAAAATTACCAAGTGAAAGAACATAACAATTTCCAGCTTTCACAAGGTCATTTTTAGCAGTTCCTGGGTTACTGTCCTCTTAAATTTGTATTTGTTCTGAATTCTGCGTGATGAGACAGAGAGTCGATTCCAAATAGATATTGCTCTGTAAAGTGATGTGCGTTTCAGAAAATTTGTCCTGGGAAGCGGAAGGTTTATGTCACCACCTAGTGCCTGCCTGGTGGCATATAGGTGTCTACTTCCTACAAAAACAAGCTGCTCAGAGAGAAACTGTGGCTGTTTCATAAATACTGCATTCCACAATATTAAAGTTAATCGTAGTTTCATTTTGTCATCAACTGTGAGCTAAGAAAGGCATTTATGCATCAGGACCACGTTAGTCTTAAGAGAGCACTGGAGGACAGTCCTCGCTGCCCTATTTTGTGCCACTTGAAGCTTACGGAGGTCTTTTTGTGACCAGGCAACCATATAATTGGACAGTTTTCTAAATGGCACAGAACAAGAGACTGGACAACCTGTTTAGCAATGGACATAGGAATATATGACATACATTTTCTGGACATTGCAATACCATTCCCCATTTTAACTATCATTCCATCAATATGAGCTGACCAAGACAAGTAAGAATCCAAGGTGACGCCCAGTAACCTGGCTTGCATCACTTGTCTTAGCTGCAGCCCATTGACTGACAAGTTCAGAGAGGGCTGGGTAGTTAGTTTTGATCTTTTCCAGAATATCATAGATGTTGATTTGTCTACATTTAAAACTAATTTGTTATCTTTTACCCACTTGCTTATATTCTGCAAGTCATGATTTAATAGATTTGAGACATCTTGAGGAGTTTTTGCAGAACAGTACAGTGTGGAATCATCTGCATACATAACAACAGTTGAATGTTTCACAATAAAAGGTAAATCATTTGTAAAGATCAAGTATAGCAAAGGCCCAAGGCAACTTGTGCCCAAATGTGCCCAAGGTTCCTGCCACTCCCTTTGTGGATCTGGTGGTGAGCCTGGGGGCGCTGCCCCCGGAGGAGGCAGACCCAGGGCTTGTTACGTGGACAGAACGCAAAACTTCAGGACCTCAGATCAGCTCTTTGTTTGTTACGGAGGCCAGCAGAAGGGGGGACTATCTCCAAGCAGAGGTTAGCCCACTGGCTAGTGGATGCTATCGTCCGGGCTTATGAGTCCCAAGACGAGCCTTGCCCGCCTAGGTTGACGGCACACTCTACTAGGAGTGTTGCCCCCTCCTGGGCTTTGGCGCAAGGCGCCTCGCTGACAGACATCTGCAGAGCTGCGGGCTGGGCGACACCTAACACATTCTCTAGATTTTATAGCCTCCGTGTTGATCCTGTTTCCTCCCGTGTACTCGCTACGTCCAGTAGCGCGAGGGATTAGGTCATGTCGGCTTGCTACGCCATTCCCGCCCCGTGGGCCGGATACGTGCGTCTTTTGCTCTGTTGGTTCTCCAACAAACGGTTAGCCTCGTGAGTTCCTCCATCACCCCCTCGGCACCAGGCGAGGCGGATCGCCCGACGCCAGGTCTGCTACCTCTCGTTGAGTTACTAGTAGACTGGGTGGCCTTTACAGTGGTCCCTACGGCGACCCAGTTACCCTCCGGGTTAGCTCGTGTCTTCCCCACGACAGACCCGTTCTGTCGTCCCTGCTGAGTACGCTCCCACCCCTCGAGCTGGGACTACCTCGGGGACTTCCATATGTTTCACTACCCCACGGGCTAGTACATATGTGTATTTCAGTGCCTTCCTTCGGGCGGGCAGGGGCTCCGCAGCGTTCCCTCCTACGGGTTGGGCACGCTTCCCCAGTGTTATCCAAATCCACTGAGTGGGTCTTGCGGAACAGCAGTGTGATTCTTTCTAGCTCGCTCCCGCAACATTTTTTTTAAAAGAAACTGCTTCGGGAAGCTAAGCTGGGTGCTAGAAGGGGCCAGCACCATGGCGTTTTGTTAGGGATCCTTTGTTGGAATCTCCTCCGACTAGACGTAGGAGTTCCCGAACGAAAGAGAACGCCTCGGTTACGTATGGTAACCCTCGTTCCCTGAGTAGGGAACAAAGACGTCTCGTCCCGTCGCCATGCTGCTGTACCTTCGCGGAGGACTGGACACCATTCGGCTCCTCAGCGAAAAGCGTTTTTGTATGTGCTTGCTTCCGCCTTTATACCCGCACTGGTAGGTGGGCTGCGGAATGCAAATCTTGCATGCCAATGTTCATTGGCTCGTTTTTATTCACTCGAAGGCAATCGCTCTCCCTAGTGTGATCCCAGTTCATTGGAAACTCCTCCGACGAGACGTCTCCGTTCCCTACTCAGGGAACGAGGGTTACCATACGTAACCGAGACGTTTCCATTGATGTATGGTTTGTTAGGATATGACAATATTTGGCCGAGATACAACTATTTGAAAATCTGGAAAAAAATCTAAACATTGAGAAAATCGCCTTTAAAGTTGTCCATTTGTATTCGCGATTGTGCTGCATTCACTCACAAAAATAACCGTTTTATATATTTACGGTAGGAAATCTACAACATATCTTCATGGACCATGATCTCTACTTAATATCCTAATGATTTTTGGCATAAAAGTAAAATGGATCATTTTGACCCATACAATGTGTTGTTGGCTATTGCCACAAATATATACAAATACTTGTGACTGGTTTTGTAATCCAGGGTCACATATATCTGCTGTATATATCACAATATATATATATAAATACATATTATACCAGTCTACCATTTAGATCCCTTTACAATATGAACCACACTGCAGTATAGATTCACAGCAGTCAGATTTTTCTAATTGTTTTGAAGCTAAAATAAATTGTAGGCTACAAGATCCAGTTCTCAAAAGTCTTGAGAACAAATATTCAGTATGGGTTCATGGCCTTATTTCAATCACTTACCACACATAAACATAATTTTCTCAAAATGACAAACTTTCACATACATGCTGCTCACATATTATTATAGCAGAGTCTGTGCTGAATACAGTGTAATCAGAATTTAGCCATGAAAATATAACAGAAGTAAATACAAATGTCAAAACATCATATTACATTAACAAAGATTAATAGTTACTGTAAAAATATATTGCTCATGGTTAGTTTGTGTTAGTTAATGCATTAATTAATGTTAATAAATGAGACCCTGTTGTAAAGTGTTAGTAAAGTGGTTTGACGTGTAAACTGTTACAAAAAAATTCTATATCTAGAATGAAATAGGAAGTACTTTTCTGTGTAAAGCTGACTGGCGAGTTCCAATGAAAATATGTTTTCTTGCATTCCAGGAGATGATTTGCTGTTGAATAAAAGCAGGGACACATACACATGTAAAAGCATCCTGTAACCCACAGCTGGTGCAAGAGCCTCTTGAAGCAGCCGACTGAAGTAAGTCAAATCTTTCTTTATAATGTTGGGCTCTATAAACAAAGTGTGTAATTTTTGTTTAAACATTGGGGGGTTGAAGTTGAAGTGTGAAACGTTTTAGCGGGGTCCCGGGGCATGCTTACTGGTGAGATGCATTTACTTGTTTTTTATTGTTTGGTATCTTATGTCATCCACACATGTAAAGTTGGTTTATAAAATAACTGCAATTAAGTAGTACACAATTACTTGTTTACATAGGATGATGATATTTCTATTATTTAAGCACCTGGAAGCTCAACAGGTTTGACATAATTTGTACCATGGGAAGTCAAATTATATCTTTACTTAACATTTCCTTATATCAAAATGGTTTAAGAGACTTAAAGGTTTTGGCTATGTCATGTCTTGGAATATGTGAAGGCAAGATTTTTACTAATTTCAGTCCTCATTAGAACAGAACACATTTTACTCACGGGAACAATTATTGTTTGGTCAATGATTCAAGAAGGTTCAGGATCTTGATTTTAACTTGTACTTGCCCCTGTGGAAAAGTAATATTCTTGTAATTGTTTAACTGTAACATTTGTTAGATAAAGGCTATAATTCAGGGAAGACCATTGATGGCTCCTCATTACCAAACTTAGGTTAATGTTGACATTTTTTAATCTATAGCAGTTGTTATGAAAAAAAGCAACTTTATTTATAAACTATAGACACAACATGGTGAATTGGTCTGAATGATCCGTTTGCCGCTGGTTTTGCGTAAGCTGCTCACTGATTCCATGATCAGAGCATTGTATCCCATTTATTTACTTGTATAACGACCAGCTGAATCTGTTAGCTGGAGAGTATTTGACTAATGGCGGGAAAAAAAGTTATACTAGTGCTGAAATATAATGGTACATATACATTTGGGTGAAACTTAAGATGAATATTTACCATGGTTGACAGTGTAACTTTTTGATCACTCAATTTCATATTAAATATTGGGTGTTTTCCAATGGCTTTAAATTATTAAGATTTGATTGAATCTGTTTTCTAATAAGAGTTTTTATTAAGAGATATTCCATAGTAACATTGGTTTAAGTGCATTTATAATAATGCATGATATTATAATAACTCTCTCTGATTACAGAAGAAGGACTTCTTTCAGGATTTCATCATCATGAGATTGTCTCTGGTTTCACAGCTTCTGCTGGTGTTGTCAGTCCAGGCACAGAGTAAGTTTTAGTTTAACATCTGTTTGACTATCAGTCTTATGTGGCAAAGACATTAAACATGTCAGTGTGTTTCTGAATTCAATCCATTTCTCTTTAACAGCCAGGGCAGGTAAAACAAACCTTTACTTAAATAATAATAATAAACAAATTAAATAAATGATTTAAGGGAATAAATCAATTGGAATGGTTAAATAAGTTTGCAGCACTAGATAGTCTATTATTACTGTTCGAACATTTATTTCGTAAAACACTTGTCTAATATTGGTTCTCGACGAGGGTGGTTCCGGCCCCAGGGGCGATCAGAGACAACGGGGGCAGTTAGATTTTGTAAAGGGGGGCGTTCACGAGTTTACACCAAAGATCCGACCAGGCAAGACAAGATTAAACATGTAATTACTTGCAAAATAATTGCCTACAACTTTCTAAAATCTGCCAGTTTAATGCGACATGCAAGTTATGTATTGTTTCTTTTGCAACGACCCTATATTAGTAATTATAATAATTTTTCCAGTCATAGACCAGCGCTCAAGCACTGACTAGGATCAGCATTCACGTGCTCAAAAATGTGTTTCGTGCTGACAACAATCCAGCGCTGACTAGAATCACGCAGCAGAGGAATGGAAAGTTGACAAACCATTAAAAAAGTATTGACTTAAAGCTGGGGTATGTGATTTGCAAAACGGCCGGCAGATTTTGAAAATACACAACTCAAATGGTCCTACCTTCTTTCCTTTGACTCCACCCATTCAAAGAACATGGACATGGATGGGGGGAGGGTACGACCGTTTGATTGACGCACTTACTGTTCAATGATTCTAGGTGGTCTTGGAAATGATTGGCTGGAGTTTTTCGAGTCCTGACAGTTCCACAGATGATTAAATTGCTTAATTTTTATCTCAGTGCTTCTAACCCAGTGGCTGTAAGTGGGTTAGGAATAGGATTTTAAGTGATTTTGAAAAAATGGCCAAAAAAGAGAATTACATACCCCACCTTTAAGAACCACTTATATATGTTCAAATATTTTGAAAAAAATATAAGGGACCTGGATAATGGTTGAGAACAACTGGTCTAAAACTTACATACTTCTTTCCAAGAACAGTGACAGTAAGATCTGCCTTAAATTAGATTGGCCATCTCAATCACTTTGACATTGGCGATCGCTGTTAGACCAGAGCAGCCTAATATTAAGTTAAAAGATAGATTTTTATGGAAATCTTTATTGAAAGATTATAAATTATTTACCAAGCGTGCCAATATTAGTCCACAATTACACCAGTCCACCACCAGAGGTCATCATCTTCCCACTACTAATCGCAGCCAGATTCCTCACACATGACATGAACAAACACAAGCTTCATAAATCACTGTACAATTTAAAAGTTAAATCCTTTTTTTTAATTATTATTATTATTCTCTTGGCAGCACAAGGAATATTCTACCCATTCGGCTCATCAGAAGGAGACACAATAAACCCTCCTGCTGATGATGGAACCTCCTCAGTTATTTCACTGTCGAGTCCGTTTCTGTTCTTTGGCCGCACATACCAGCAGATTTATGTAAGAATTTGATTTCATCTTGATTCAAAGTCTAACTGTGAGTGGTGGATGGTTTATAAACTCATCTGTGTATCAGTAAAACCTGTGGCTGTGATTTTGACAATATTTCTCATGTTTCAGGTTAATAATAATGGACACCTCACATTCAACAAGTCTTCTAGACAATATGTTCCCTACTCCTTTCCTGCTAATAGAAGGAAAGCTGTAATTGCTGGTCTCTGGACCGACCTTGACAACCGTGCGACAGGTGTGGTTTCATATCGTCAGTACACTAGTGGAAGTGTTCTCACACGCGCCACTCAGGATATACACAGTCATTTCCCAAATCTGGCCTTCAGCGCTTCTTGGGTCTTTGTTGCAACGTGGGATAAAGTAGCTTACAGTCCCAAAACTAAAACAGTAAGATCGATATACTTCTGAAATATTAATGTTTTCACTTTGGTAATTGAATTTCAAAATACTTTATTGGCGTGAACACAATAATACACAAAGAAAGTGTCAGAGAAGTAATAAATTAAAACAATAATAATAATGATGTCACCATTCAAATAACAACAATATAATGTAATTTTATATAAAAAGAAAAAGACGTACAATGAACACTATATCTTTTTTTCTTGATCTTTTCAGAAAACATCGTTTCAAGTGGTTTTAATCTCAGGCAGTCATTTTTCATTTATTCTGATGAATTACGGTAACATTGCTGTAACAAAGCTTCCGGTGGAGGTAAAAGAAACTTGTTTTCTGTATCAGAACAAAATGTTACTATTCACTAAAACAATGTACAGTATGGATACTGTTTAATTTATATGTTGCTTTATCGGTTTTGTACAGGCTGGATATGACACAGTAAAATCCACTGACTACTTTGTGATTCCTGGATCAAACAGTGGGAGCTCGATCTCAAACCTCACGAACACCAGTAATGTCAATGTTCCCGGTCGATGGGCCTTCAGGGTGGACGGTGGACAAACTCCATGTAATATTTTTTATGATTATTTTATGCATACACTGTAAAGAAAAAGAAAAAAATCTGTCAGAATAATTCAGTAAAAATACAGTAACATTTTTAACATATTTACAGAACAACGTGTATATTTTAGTTTAAAACTTTAAATGACCAAAAAATACATGTTAGGTAATTATGAACCTTTGAATTAGAACCAGATCTGTGGTGTGCATTGAACAAACTCACAGAGCAGCAACTTCTTTCAGTTTTTCTCCTTTTTTTCGTGTAAAGCACTCTCTTCAAATTTATGACACATACAATGTGCTTTCAATGTTCAGGATAATGAGCCATTCTGTATTGTAATGTCAATGTGTCATGAAAAGAAAAGGGATTCATTCAAACTATAATCTCACAAAGCCAGATCTATAGTCTGAAAAATACTTTATAATCAAATATATAACAGTGTAATTTTAATAACCTCATCTGTTGACATGATGCCGGTGAATTGCAGAACTTGTGCAAATATATCCACATCGCTATGATCAGATGCTTTCTTAACTGGTGGTTTCTCACCGATGTCATTTTTGACAAGAAATTATTGACAGAAAGCGTACAGCAAACATTTACATATTAATTTAAACGTCGCTCTCAGCAGTGTGGACGGCGTCAGGATAAGTTGTTAACAGTATCACTGCAAGGTATTTCCAGCTTACACGCGATGTGACTGCGAGATGCGTAAAAATCAATCAAAACCCACAGCCAATCAGAGCAGCGTGTGGGCGGGCTTTCGCGGCAAGTGCACAGCACCAGAGAGTAATCTGACGGCAATCGCATTCACAAATATTACACCATTTAAACATTATTAAAAATACATAGGCTACTGAGTTACTAAAACAATCTTTGTCAAATAATACACTGGTTTGTTCACAGTTTAAACGTTCTTGTTTCCATTTGTTTAATTTCAAGATCTGAGGTGAATTATCCATTGTTGGTTTTACAGCTACAAAGCTGGAGCACTAAATGATATTCAAAGTCACATGACCCATTTAACATTAAATAAAGCATATAAACAGTACCTGAGATAATCATTGCTACACTTTGTGTCTGTTGTTCCAGCGCGACGTCGCAGAAAAATAGAAACCGTGTCGCCGTCGCGGCTGGTTAGGACAAAAACTCTGATTAACATGGAAAAGATACCTTTTATCACGTGTCGTGTGTAGTTAGGACGCGGTGTTATTTTTACTTCCAAGTGAAGAGCGAACAAGAACTTCGCCAGGGCATTGAATCACATTCAGTCTCTTGTTCGTTATGTGACTGATTTAGCGGCCCGAGGCTAGCTCACATCTCTATGGGGTTTGTGCACTAGTGCGAACAAGAGCAATGAGCTGCTGGCTGCTGTTCACTTAACGGCCACCGGTGTCGCTAATAACAAGAGCTTCTGAATTCAAAAGAGCATGATGTTTTTAAAGCATAAACAACAACTGCAAAGTTACAACGCTCAAAGTTCAAAGCAAAGGAAGATATTTGCTTTTAAAGAAATTGTTTTTAAGGACTACAACAAACGGCTGATAGAGACTACACGACATTCCTCCCGGGTTAGTGACATCACTAACCCTAAAATTTACATAAACCCCGCCCCTGGGAACATGCAGTCCATGTTGAGAAGAAGAAGAGTTGTTGTAGTTGAGCACATTTGTGAGTCAGCTCAAACTGTAGCATCCATCTTTTCACATTCAATAGAAAGTCACTCTGTGTGCATCTAACAACAGTTCCAACTCTGGCGATTTATAGATTATCAATACAGAATATGCTAATCAAAGACTTGAAGATAGTTAACTCCACATCAGAAACATAAATCCAGCAACTAAATATTCAGAAACGTCGTGTTGCATTCTACATGTAGTCACTTTTTCTTGAGTCTCTCCATCATTGTTCGACTCGTTTAAACTAGTTTAAACATAAAAGGCAGAACATAAAAGTTTCTGACAGTTTAGTCCTTGTCTGCGTGAGGTAATCAGAGCTGCTAACACACAGAGCTCTTGAAGCTCCGACCTCTGAGCAGCAGCTCATTTGCATTTAAAAGGACACACACAAAACAACGCGTTTTATCTGACCCTCAAAAAGGGACCATTTTAATATGCTGTAAAAAAGTGTATGTGGGGTATTTTGAGCTAACATTTCACATACACACTCTGGGGACAACATATACTTATTTTGCATATTGTAAAATGGGGTGTTATATCACCCCTTTCAAAAATTATGTATGGATGATCAAGTAAACCTAAGTTGCTTCACAAAAGTGAATCCTGAAAATCTGTAAAGTTTTCACAGCAAAAAGACACGTGAACCACGACCTGAAGGTGGACATTTTTACAATTATACTAAAATGCCTTTTACTTACGTAAAAAAGTAGAACTATCAGATTGTGTTCAATAGAGTTAATTGAACTTTAAACAGTGATTTATAATGTACTGTAATGTTTTTCTTTTGTCTAACAGCAACAACACCACCATCAACAACATCACCATCAACAACATCTCCATCAACAACATCTCCATCAACAACATCTCCATCAACAACATCACCATCAACAACATCTCCATCAACAACATCTCCATCAACAACATCTGCATCAACAACATCCCCATCAACAACATCTCCATCAACAACATCTCCATCAACAACATCTCCATCAACAACATCCCCATCAACAACATCCCCATCAACAACACCTCCATCAACAACATCTCCATCAACAACATCTCCATCAACAACATCACCATCAACAACATCACCATCAACAACACCTCCATCAACAACACCTCCATCAACAACACCTCCATCAACAACACCTCCATCAACAACATCTCCATCAACAACATCTCCATCAACAACATCACCATTAACAACATCTCCATCAACAACATCACCATCAACAACATCTCCATCAACAACATCACCATTAACAACATCTCCATCAACAACATCACCATCAGCAACATCACCATCAACAACATCCCCATCAACAACACCTCCATCAACAACATCTCCATCAACAACATCTCCATCAACAACATCACCATTAACAACATCTCCATCAACAACATCACCATCAGCAACATCACCATCAACAACATCACCATCAACAACATCACCATCAACAACATCTCCATCAACAACATCTCCATCAACAACATCACCATTAACAACATCTCCATCAACAACATCACCATCAGCAACATCACCATCAACAACATCTCCATCAACAACACCTCCATCAACAACATCTCCATCAACAACATCTCCATCAACAACATCACCATTAACAACATCTCCATCAACAACATCACCATCAGCAACATCACCATCAACAACATCACCATCAACAACATCACCATCAACAACATCTCCATCAACAACATCTCCATCAACAACATCTCCATCAACAACATCTCCATCAACAACATCTCCATCAACAACATCACCATCAACAACATCACCATCAACAACATCACCATCAACAACATCTCCATCAACAACATCTCCATCAACAACATCTCCATCAACAACATCTCCATCAACAACATCTCCATCAACAACATCCCCATCAACAACATCCCCATCAACAACATCCCCATCAACAACATCCCCATCAACAACACCTCCATCAACAACACCTCCATCAACAACATCTCCATCAACAACATCTCCATCAACAACATCTCCATCAACAACATCTCCATCAACAACATCACCATCAACAACATCACCATCAACAACATCACCATCAACAACATCTCCATCAACAACATCTCCATCAACAACATCTCCATCAACAACATCTCCATCAACAACATCTCCATCAACAACATCACCATCAACAACATCTCCATCAACAACATCTCCATCAACAACATCCCCATCAACAACATCCCCATCAACAACATCCCCATCAACAACATCCCCATCAACAAAATCCCCATCAACAACATCCCCATCAACAACATCACCATCAACAACATCACAATCAACAACATCTCCATCAACAACATCACCATCAACAATATCTCCATCAACAACATCACCATCAACAATATCTCCATCAACAACATCTCCATCAACAACATCTCCATCAACAACATCTCCATCAACAACATCACCATCAACAACATCTCCATCAACAACATCTCCATCAACAACATCTCCATCAACAACATCACCATCAACAACATCATCACCATCAACAACACCTCCATCAACAACACCTCCATCAACAACATCACCATCAACAAAACCTCCATCAACAACATCTCCATCAACAACATCTCCATCAACAACACCTCCATCAACAACATCTCCATCAACAACATATCCACCGACAACACCTCCATCAACAACCCCTCCATCAACAACACCTCAATCAACAACATCTCCATCAACAACATCTCCATCAACAACATCTCTATCAACAACATCACCATCAACAACATCTCCATCAACAACATCTCCATCAACAACATCTCCATCAACAACATCACCATCAACAACATCACCATCAACATCACCATCAACAACATCACCATCAACATCTCCATCAACAGCATCACCATCAACAACATCACCATCAACAACATCTCCATCAACAACATCTCCATCAACAACATCTCCATCAACAACACCTCCATCAACAACATCACCATCAACAACATCTCCATCAACAACATCTCCATCAACAACATCTCCATCAACAACATCTCCATCAACAACATCCCCCTCAACAACACCTCCATCAACAACATCACCATCAACAACATCACCATCAACAACATCTCCATCAACAACATCTCCATCAACAACATCACCATCAATAACATCACCATCAACAACATCACCATCAACAACATCTCCATCAACAACACCTCCATCAACATCAACAACATCACCATCAACAACATCTCCATCAACAACATCTCCATCAACAACATCTCCATCAACAACATCACCATCAACAACATCTCCATCAACAACATCTGCATCAACAACATCCCCATCAACAACATCTCCATCAACAACATCTCCATCAACAACATCTCCATCAACAACATCTCCATCAACAACATCCCCATCAACAACATCCCCATCAACAACACCTCCATCAACAACACCTCCATCAACAACATCACCATCAACAACATCACCATCAACAACATCACCATCAACAACACCTCCATCAACAACACCTCCATCAACAACACCTCCATCAACAGCATCTCCATCAACAACATCCCCATCAACAACACCTCCATCAACAACATCCCCATCAACAACAACTTCATCAACAACATCTCCATCAACAACATCACCATCAACAACAACATCACCATCAACAACACCTCCATCAACAACATCACCATCAACAACATCACCATCAACAACATCACCATCAACAACACCTCCATCAACAACACCTCCATCAACAACATCACCACCATCAACAACAACATCACCATCAACAACACCTCCATCAACAACATCTCCACCAACAACACCTCCATCAACAACCCCTCCATCAACAACATCTCCATCAACAACACCTCCATCAACAACATCTCCATCAACAACATCACCATCAACAACATCTCCATCAACAACATCTCCATCAACAACATCACCATCAACAACATCACCATCAACAACATCTCCATCAACAACATCTCCATCAACAACATCACCATCAACAACATCTCCATCAACAACATCACCATCAACAACATCACCATCAACAACATCTCCATCAACAACATCTCCATCAACAACATCACCATCAACAACATCCCCATCAACAACATCACCATCAACAACATCACCATCAACAACATCTCCATCAACAACATCTCCATCAACAACACCTCCATCAACAAAATCACCATCAACAACATCACCATCAACAACATCTCCATCAACAACATCTCCATCAACAACATCACCATCAACAACATCACCATCAACAACACCTCCATCAACAACATCTCCATCAACAACATCACCATCAACAACATCTCCATCAACAACATCACCATCAACAACATCTCCATCAACAACATCTCCATCAACAACATCTCCATCAACAACATCACCATCAACAACATCACCATCAACAACATCTCCATCAACAACATCCCCCTCAACAACACCTCCATCAACAACATCACCATCAACAACATCTCCATCAACAACATCACCATCAACAACATCTCCATCAACAACATCTCCATCAACAACACCTCCATCAACATCACCATCAAAAACATCACCATCAACAACATCTCCATCAACAACATCTCCATCAACAACATCTCCATCAACAACATCTCCATCAACAACATCTCCATCAACAACATCTCCATCAACAACATCTCCATCAACAACATCTCCATCAACAACATCTCCATCAACAACATCTCCATCAACAACACCTCCATCAACAACACCTCCATCAACAACATCACCATCAACAACATCACCATCAACAATATCACCATCAACAACATCTCCATCAACAACACCTCCATCAACAACACCTCCATCAACAACATCCCCATCAACAACACCTCCATCAACAACACCTCCATCAACAACACCTCCATCAACAACATCTCCATCAACAACATCACCATCAACAACATCAACATCAACAACATCTCCATCAACAACATCTCCATCAACAACATCTCCATCAACAACACCTCCATCAACAACATCACCATCAACAACATCAGCATCAACAACATCTCCATCAACAACATCTCCATCAACAACATCACCATCAACAACATCACCATCAACAACATCACCATCAACAACATCACCATCAACAATATCACCATCAACAATATCACCATCAACAACATCTCCATCAACAACACCTCCATCAACAACACCTCCATCAACAACACCTCCATCAACAACACCCCCATCAACAACACCTCCATCAACAACACCTCCATCAACAACATCTCCATCAACAACATCACCATCAACAACAACATCACCATCAACAACATCAACAACATCACCATCAACAACATCTCCATCAACAACATCTCCATCAACAACATCTCCATCAACAACATCTGCATCAACAACATCTACATCAACATCTCCATCAACAACATCTCCATCAACAACATCTCCATCAACAACATCTCCATCAACAACATCCCCATCAACAACACCTCCATCAACAACATCACCATCAACAACATCACCATCAACAACATCTCCATCAACAACACCTCCATCAACAACACCTCCATCAACAACATCTCCATCAACAACATCCCCATCAACAACACCTCCATCAACAACACCTCCATCAACAACATCTCCATCAACAACATCACCATCAACAACAACATCACCATCAACAACATCAACAACACCTCCATCAACAACATCACCATCAACAACATCACCATCAACAACACCTCCATCAACAACACCTCCATCAACAACATCACCATCAACAACAACATCACCATCAACAACAACATCTCCATCAACAACACCTCCATCAACAACACCTCCATCAACAACATCACCATCAACAACACATCCATCAACAACACCTCCATCAACAACACCTCCATCAACAACACCTCCATCAACAACATCTCCATCAACAACACCTCCACCAACAACACCTCCATCAACAACCCCTCCATCAACAACATCTCCATCAACAACACCTCCATCAACAACACCTCCATCAACAACATCTCCATCAACAACATCTCCATCAACAACATCTCCATCAACAACATCACCATCAACAACATCTCCATCAACAACATCACCATCAACAACATCTCCATCAACAACATCACCATCAACAACATCTCCATCAACAACATCTCCATCAACAACACCTCCATCAACAACATCACCATCAACAACATCTCCATCAACAACATCACCATCAACAACATCACCATCAACAACATCTCCATCAACAACATCACCATCAACAACATCTCCATCAACAACATCTCCATCAACAACACCTCCATCAACAACATCACCATCAACAACGTCTCCATCAACAACATCACCATCAACAACATCACCCTCAACAACATCTCCAACAACACCTCCATCAACAACATTACCATCAACAACATCTCCATCAACAACATCACCATCAACATCACCGTCAACAACATCTCCATCAACAACATCTCCATCAACAACACCTCCATCAACAACATCACCATCAACAACACCTCCATCAACAACATCACCATCAACAACATCTCCATACACAACATCACCATCAACAACATCTCCATCAACAACATCTGCATCAACAACATCTCCATCAACAACATCTCCATCAACAACATCTCCATCAACAACATCTCCATCAACAACATCTCCATCAACAACATCTCCATCAACAACACCTCCATCAACAACATCACCATCAACAACATCACCATCAACAACATCTCCATCAACAACATCTCCATCAACAACATCACCATCAACAACATCACCATCAACAACATCACCATCAACAACAACATCTCCATCAACAACATCTGCATCAACAACATCTTCATCAACAACATCTCCATCAACAATATCTCCATCAACAACATCCCCCTCAACAACACCTCCATCAACAACATCACCATCAACAACCTCACCATCAACAACATCACCATCAACAACATCTCCATCAACAACATCTCCATCAACAACATCCCCCTCAACACCTCCATCAACAACATCACCGTCAACAACATCTCCGTCAACAACATCTCCATCAACAACATCACCATCAACAACATCTCCATCAACAACACCTCCATCAACAACACCTCCATCAACAACACCTCCATCCACAACATCCCCATCAACAACTCCTCCATCAACAACACCTCCATCAACAACATCTCCATCAACAACATCACCATCAACAACAACATCACCATCAACAACAACATCACCATCAACAACACCTCCATCAACAACATCACCATCAACAACACCTCCATCAACATCACCATCAACAACAACATCACCATCAACAACACCTCCATCAACAACACCTCCATCAACAACATCACCATCAACAACACCTCCATCAACAACATCTCCATCAACAACATCTCCACCAACAACACCTCCATCAACAACCCCTCCATCAACAACATCTCCATCAACAACACCTCCATCAACAACATCACCATCAACAACATCACCATCAACAACATCACCATCAACAACACCACCATCAACAACATCACCATCAACAACATCTCCATCAACAACACCTCCATCAACAACATCTCCATCAACAACACCTCCATCAACAACACCTCCATCAACAACACCTCCATCAACAACACCTCCATCAACAACACCACCATCAACAACATCACCATCAACAACATCTCCATCAACAACCCCTCCATCAACAACCCCTCCATCAACAACATCTCCATCAACAACACCTCCATCAACAACATCTCCATCAACAACATCCCCATCAACAACTGGAACAACAACACTGCCAGGTAGAACCAATCTTTATCACTAAATAAACAATAATAAAGAAATTAAATAAATAATTTAAATGGATTTAAGGGAATAAATAAATTGGAATGGTTAAATAAGTTTGCATCACTAGATAGTCTAGTATTACTGTTCGTTGCTGAACATTTCTTTCGTAAAACACTTGTCTAATAGTACTTTCATCTTACATCTTTCCAAGAACTGTGACAGTGACAGATCCTCCTTATTTAATTTGATTGGCCATCTCAATAATTTTGACATTGGCGATCGCTGTTAGACCACTGAGGCAGAGCAGCCTAAATATTTAATCAGCCTAAAAACACAACTGTTAAAACTTTTTGTCATCCTAACAAAAAAAGCGTTACTCATTCTACACTAAAATAAGATAAGATAAATAAAATGAGAAGAAAATATGATTTTTTTTTACATTTTTATTCATAGATCAGACAAATGATTGGCTCTGGTCTAAGTCAACAATAATTAGGATTATAAGGAACACTTAAATATGATTTTACTCTTGTGAATATCTAGTCTTGTGGAAGACGTTTTAGATAAATATTTGTTTTATTTTATTATCTACTAGTTTTACACATTTATTTTTTTCTATAATTTTACTCAAGTTAAAATATATATGTTTGTGGAAATCTTTAATGAAAGAGAATAAATAAATAACCCATTTTACTTATATTTACCAAGCGTGCCAATATTAGTCCACAGTTACACTAGTCCACCACCAGAGGTCATCACCTTCCCACTACTAATCGCAGCCAGATTCCTCACACATGACATGAACAAACACAAGCTTCATAAATCACTGTACAATTTAAAAGTTAAATCCTTTTTTTTTTTTTTTTTTTTTTTCATTCTCTTGGCAGCACAAGGAATATTCTACAAATCCGGCTCATCAGAAGGAGACACAATAAACCCTGCTGTTGATGATGGAACCTCCTCAGTTATTTCACTGTCGAGTCCGTTTCTCTTCTTTGGCCGCACATACCAGCAGATTTATGTAAGAATTTGATTTCATCTTGATTCAAAGTCTAACTGTGAGTGGCGGATGGTTTATAAACTCATCTGTGTATCAGTAAAACCTGTGGCTGTGATTTTGACAATATTTCTCATGTTTCAGGTTAATAATAATGGACACCTCACATTCAACCAGGCTTCATCAAAATATGTTCCCTCCTTTCCTGCTAGTGAAAGCCAAGATATAATTGCTGGTCTCTGGACCGACCTTGACAACCGTGCGACAGGTGTGGTTTCATATCGTCAGTACACTAATGGAAGTGTTCTCACACGCGCCACTCAGGATATACACAGTCATTTCCCAAATCTGGCCTTCAGCGCTTCTTGGGTCTTTGTTGCAACATGGGATAAAGTCGCTTACTATCCCAAAACTAACACAGTAAGATTGATATACTTCTGAAATATGAATGTTTTCTCTTTAGTAATAATACACAAAGAAAGTGGCAGAGAAAATAATAACACATTAAAACAATAATAACAATGATGTCACTGAGTAATGGTCATTCAAATAACAACAATATACTGTAATTTTATATAAAAAGAAAAAGACGTACAATGAACACTATATCTTTTTTTCTTGATCTTTTCAGGAAACATCGTTTCAAGTGGTTTTAATCTCAGGCAGTCATTTTTCATTTATTCTGATGAATTACGGTGACATTGCTGTAACAAAGCTTCCGGTGGAGGTAAAAGAAACTTGCTTTCTGTATAAAAATATAATGTTACTATTCACTAGATAACAATGTACAGTATGTATACTGTTTAAATAAATGTTTTGCTTTTTCATTTTTGTACAGGCTGGATATGACACAGTAAACTCCACTGACTACTTTGTGATTCCTGGATCAAACAGTGGGAGCTCAATCTCAAACCTCAAGACCACCAGTAATGTCAATGTTCCCGGTCGATGGGCCTTCAGGGTGGACGGTGGACAAACCCCATGTAATATTTTTTATGATTATTTAATGCATACACTGTAAAGAAAAAGAAACAAATCTGTCAGAATAATTCAGTAAAAATACAGTAACATTTTTAACATATTTACAGAACGACTTACATTTTAGTTTAAAACTTTAAATGACCAAAAAATACATGTTAGGTAATTATGAACCTTTGAATTAGAACCAGATCTGTGGTGTGCATTGAACAAACATCTTTCAGTTTTTCTCCTTTTTTTTGCGTAAAGCACTCTCTTCAAATTTATGACACATACAATGTGCTTTCAATGTTCAGGATAATGAGCCATTCTGTATTGTAATGTCAATGTGTCATGAAAAGAAAAGGGATTCATTCAAACTATAATATTACAAAGCCAGATCTATAGTCTATAGTCTGAAAAATACTTTATAATCAAACTATCATAACAGTGTAATTTTAATAACTTCATCTGTTGACATGATGCCGGTGAATTGCAGAACTTGTGCAAATATATCCACATCGCTATGATCAGATGCTTTCTTAACTGCTGGTTTCTCACCGATGTCATTTTTGACAAGAAATTATTGAGAGAAAGCGTACAGCACACATTTACATATTAATTTAAACGTCGCTCTCAGCAGTGTGGACGGCGTCAGGATAAGTTGTTAACAGTATATCCCTGCAAGGTATTTCCAACTTACACCGTGTAAGATCACTAGACGCGATGCAATAAGATTCCAGCGACAAATGATTTGTCTGTCCACACTAGACGCGATGCGACTGCGTAAAAATCAATCAAAACCCACAGCCAATCAGAACAGCGTGTGGAAGGGCTTTCGCGGCAAGTGCACAGCACCAGAGAGTAATCTGACGGCAATCGCATTCACAAATATTACACCATTTAAACATCATTAAAAATACATAGGCTACTGAGTTACTAAAACAATCTTTGTCAAATAATACACTGGTTTGTTCACAGTTTAAACGTTCTTGTTTCCATTTGTTTAATTTCAAGATCTGAGGTGAATTATCCATTGTTGGTTTTACAGCTACAAAGCTGGAGCACTAAATGATATTCAAAGTCACATGACCCATTTAACATTAAATAAAGCATATAAACAGTACCTGAGATTATCATTGCTACACTTTGTGTTTGTTGTTCCAGCGCGACGTCGCAGAAAAATAGAAACGTGTTGCCATCACGGCTGGTTAGGACAAAAACTCTGATTAACATGGAAAAGATACCTTTTATCACATGTCGCGGCGTGTTCCAACACTGGCGATTTATAGATTATCATTACAGAATATGCTAATCAAAGACTTGAAGATGTTTAACTCCACATCAGCAACATAAATTCATCAACTAACCATTCAGAAACGTCCTGTTGCATTCTACATGTTGTCACTTCTTCTTGAGTCTCTCCATCTTTGTCTGACTCCGTTTAAACATTAAAGGCAGAACATTTTAGTCCTTGTTTGCGTGAGGTAATCGGAGCTGCTAACACACAGAGCTCTTGAAGCTCCGCCCTCTGAGCAGCAGCTCATTTGCATTTACACAGACACACAGTTTTTACTGACCCTCAAAAAGGGACAATAATTTTAACACGCTGTTAGAATTATATGTGGGGTATTTTGAGCTAAAACTTCACATACACAATCTGGCGACAACATATACTTATTTTACATATTGTAAAACGGGCCATTATACCACCCCTTTAAAAATGATGTGGATAATCAAGTAAACCTAAGTTGCTTCAGAAAAGTTAATCCTGAAATATCACTATATATATAGTTCTTCTTACGTTTACTTTATAAAATTCTGTAAAGTTTTCACAGCAAAAAGACACGTGACCCACGACCTTGACGTTTTTACAATTGTACTAAAATACCTTTTAATTACTTAAAAGCAATAACTAAATCAGCATATCATCATCTGAAAAATATTGCAAGAATTAGATGCTTTGTTTCCAGTCAGGACTTAGATAAACTTGTACATGCTTTCATCACCAGCAGGGTGGATTATTGTAATGGACTCCTCACTGGCCTTCCCAAAAAGACCATAAGACAGTTGCAGCTCGTACAGAACGCTGCCGCCAGGATCCTGAGCAGAACCAGACAATATGAACATATACTAGTCCTCAGGTCTTTACACTTGCTCCCAGTTACATTTAGGATTGATTTTAAAGTATTATTACTCCTATATAATAATGCAATGGCCTAGGACCTCAACACATTGCAGATATGCTCACTGAATATAAACCCAACAGATCACTGAGATCATTAGGATCACATCAGCTAGAAATACCAAGGGTTCACTCAAAGCACGGAGAGTCTGCTTTTAGCTATTATGCCAGCCGCAGCTGGAACCAGCTTCCAGAAGAGATCAGGTGTGCTCCTACAGTAGCCACATTCAAAACCAGACTCAAAATCTGTTTAGCTGTGCATTTACTGAATGAGCACTGTGCCACTGTACGTCCGACTGTTTGTACTGTATTTTATTTTTTTATTCTAAACTGTTTTAAAGGGACACTAAGTATCTTTTTAGGTATTTTATTATCTAAAATCAATATTTTTATTCATGAATATGTCCTCAATGGTGTACAAATACCTCGGCCAATTATCTGACTTATCCTTATAAATGAAGAATTTAATATCTTTATATACATGGGACGGGTAGGTCCACGGAGGCTTCCATGTAGTTCCGCCATCTTGCAAAACTATAATAGCAGAGAGGGACAAAAAGTACTAAGCCAACGCGTTTCCACAACATGTTTTCGTTCAGAGCCAGCCGAAACCAGCAGAAACGCAGGTGCAGAGCAGTGAGAGGCGCTTGAAACTGCACCGGCAAGTTTAAAAGTCTGGATTGCATTGTTATTATGGACCATACATATGCCAAGCCACAGGAGAAGAAAACATCGTCGTCAAAAATAGAACGTAAAATGCGTGGGATTTCGCCCTTTCTGGTCAATGTATCCCTGACCCTGCCTTTGCTTAATTATTTTTATCCCCGGTGGGGATACATTTATCCTCCCCTCAAAGTGATCATAGTGCTACTATAGTGGCGAGATGGATCACAAAACTTATCACGGATCCATGGTTAAAGTCGATTTTATTTTAAAATGATTACTCACTCACTCTTGAGCGTTTGGCGCGAGTGATTTCAATCTAAAGACGCGTTTATGCGCGTCTAGAGGTCCTGCGGCGTGGTGTTTAGCGCGGCGCGGTAGACGCGAGCCTCATTCTACTCCAGTTTGCGCGAATGAGGCGAATTGCTATCACAGATAATGTCTTTTCTATCATTTCACTGTAGCTCAGCATCGCGATGTAAAGTTAAAGTTATTGCTTGATCACAGTTCATGTGTTGTGTGGTGAAAGATAAGCTATTAGAGTAAAAACATTGCGTTAGGCTACTTCAGTTAATAAGAAAAAAGATTTTACAATTCACAGTGATGAAGTTCATGTTCTTATGATTTATTTTTATGAATAACAATGTTTCAAAACATCCCCCCCTCACAAATCGCACCCTGGGCATAACTACAATATTTCATGTTTTTCACAGTCAGTAATTCATACTGTAACATTCGTTTGTTTGTTGTCATGTTGCAGTTTGTTTGAAATAACACACCTGTTCACCTGAAGGAAAACTCGACAAAGTGCTATTAGAAGACATCCTGTCAAAGCTTTTTGGTACATATCGCCTACCGTAGATGCAATGCGCATTTGAAAAAGCGAGGCGCTGGAGAGCAAAATTAGTTTGGATGCAAAATACGAATTCACCACTAGATGGGAGTAATTCCTACTTAGTGTCCCTTTAATTGATCTTATTTATTTTGATTATTTACATTTCTTCTATGTAAAGCACTTTTTTTTAAATTACCATTGTGTATGAAATATGCTATATAAATAAACTTGCCTTGCCTTACAAGACTGTATGAAATGTGCTATATAAATAAACTTTCCTTGTCTTAAAAAGTATAACTATCAGATTGTGTTCAACAGAGTTAACTGAACTTTAAACAGTGATTTATAATGTTTATAATATTTTTTTTGTTTAACAGCAACAACATCACCATCAACATCTGATTCTGCACCAACATCTCCATCAACAACATCTCCATCAACATCTCCATCAACAACACCTCCATCAACATCTGATTCTGCACCAACATCACCATCAACAACACCTCCATCAACATCTGATTCTGCACCAACATCACCATCAACATCTCCATCAACAACATCTCCATCAACAACATCTCCATCAACAACATCTCCATCAACAACACCTCCATCAACAACACCTGCACCAACAACATCTCCATCATCAACACCTCCATCAACAACATCTCCATCAACATCACCTGCACCAACAACATCTCCATCAACATCTCCATCAACATCTCCATCAACAACACCTCCACCAACAACATCTCCATCAACAACACCTGAACCAACAACATCTCCATCAACAACACCTGCACCAACAACATCTCCATCAACAACACCTCCACCAACAACATCTCCATCAACAACACCTGAACCAACAACACCTCCATCAACAACACCTGCACCAACAACATCTCCATCAACAACACATGCACTGATCGACATCTGCAACAGCAACTGCATCACAAATTATGAATTGTGCGTCAAAATAAACAAATTCGGCATCTGCATCAAAACATTTACAGCCTGCATCAAAGTCTGCTTCAACTTATGATTCTGCACCAACATCATCTCCATCAACAACACCTGCACCAACAACATCTCCATCAACAACATCACCTTTAACAACACCTGCACCAACAACACCTGCACCAACAACATCTCCATCAACAACACCTGCACCAACAACATCTCCATCAACAACACCTGCACCAACAACACCTGCACCAACATCACCTCCATCAACAACATCTCCATCACCAACAACACCTCCATCAACAACATCTCCATCAACAACACCTCCATCAACAACACCTGCACCAACATCACCTCCATCAACAACATCTCCATCAACAACACCTGCACCAACAACATCTCCATCAACAACACCTGCACCAACAACATCTCCATCAACAACACCTGCACCAACAACATCTCCATCAACAACACCTGCACCAACAGCACCTGCATTGATCGACATCTGCAACAGCATCTGCATCACAAATTATGAATTGTGCGTCAAAATAAACAAATTCGGCATCTGCATCAAAACATTTACAGCCTGCATCAAAGTCTGCTTCAACTTATGATTCTGCACCAACATCATCTCCATCAACAACACCTCCATCAACAACACCTGCACCAACAACATCTCCATCAACAACATCACCTTTAACAACACCTGCACCAACAACACCTGCACCAACAACATCTCCATCAACAACACCTGCACCAACAACATCTCCATCAACAACACCTGCACCAACAACACCTGCACCAACATCACCTCCATCAACAACATCTCCATCAACAACATCTCCATCACCAACAACACCTCCATCAACAACATCTCCATCAACAACACCTCCATCAACAACACCTGCACCAACATCACCTCCATCAACAACATCTCCATCAACAACACCTGCACCAACAACATCTCCATCAACAACACCTGCACCAACAACATCTCCATCAACAACACCTGCACCAACAACATCTCCATCAACAACACCTGCACCAACAGCACCTGCATTGATCGACATCTGCAACAGCATCTGCATCACAAATTATGAATTGTGCGTCAAAATAAACAAATTCGGCATCTGCATCAAAACATTTACAGCCTGCATCAAAATCTGCTTCAACTTATGATTCTGCACCAACAACATCTCCATCAACAACACCTCCATCAACAACATCTCCATCATCAACACCTTCATCAACAACATCTCCATCAACAACATCTCCATCAACAACATCTCCATCAACAACATCTCCATCAACAACACCTGCACCAACAACACCTGCATGGATCGACATCTGCACCGGCATCTGCATCACAAATTTTGAATTGTGCGTCAAAATAAACAAATTCGGCATCTGCATCAAAACATTTACAACCTGCATCAAAATCTGCTTCAACTTCTGATTCTGCACCAACATCATCAACAACAACATCTCCATAAACATCTGCATCAACAACATCTGATTCTGCACCAACATCTCCATCAACAACATCGACATCAACAACATCTGATTCTGCACCAACATCATCAAGTACGTCTGCATCAACAACATCTCCATTAACATCTGCATCAACAACATCTGATTCTGCACCAACATCTCCATCAACAACATATGATTCTGCATCAACGACATCTGATTCTGCACAAAACATCTTCATCAACAACATCTAATTCTCCACCAACATCTCCATCAACAACATCTGCATCAATACATCAGAGGGCCGGTCTGATCAGCTCAGAGTTTATTTCTGTTGTGTTCTTTGTTTGTCTGGACCACATGGTGTTTGTGTTGTCATGCCATATGCTATTTTAAGTCGTTTGTCACCCTTTATATCCCCCTCTTGTTTTCTGTTTCTGAAGGTTTGTGATTTGGTTATTTTATGTAATTTTTTCTCTGTTTTTGAGCTCCCCCATTTGGTTAGTTTAGTTTTACTTTTTGGCGGCCGGATCCCGTACTTCCTGTTTCTCCCTCCCTGTTCCTTTTTGGATCTTCTCTGTCCACCAGCCCCAAAAGATCAGCTACCACCACCAGGTCCCTACTGAAGGATCTAAGGGTTTTCAATAACAACCTGTGTTTTACTTTAAGAAAGCAACCATACATTGGTGTTATTTTCTTTTCTTTGTTTTTACATTTAATGTCATTTATTTAGTTGTATTTTGTTTGTAGGATTGAAAATAATCCAAGACATCTGAAATTAACAAAGACATCTGCTTTACTGTTTTTCACCCCCTCTTTCCCCAATGACCATTTGGAGTCCCTAAAGGCACCGAGGTGCTGATAGTGATCAAGGCCTGTAGGCCTAAGATGTGTGTACTTTGGGGGTATGAAATTGTCACACCTTTAGTACAATGGGGGAAGTTGTAATTATCTGATTGGTCAGTTTTGAATGTCTCACATTTGGGTTTTAGTCACATGGTCACAGGAGGGATAAAAGGAAGATTGAAATGTTTGCTCTGCCCTTTTCAGATCTCCTCTTTGGTGCTCTGGCTCTCTCTCTCTCTCTCTCTCTCTCTCTCTCTCTCTCTCTCTCTCTCTCTCTCTCTCTCTCTCTCTCTCTCTCTCTCTGTGGTAACATTTTACATATATGCTGGGTACAATTAATGGTATAAGTTTTTATAATCTCATACATCTATTTTGTAACCATTTTAAGTGTAACCATAACTATATTTTGTCATTAAACCTTTCTAATTACAAATAATGTGCTAACTCGTTTTGATTTGGTATTGACTTTGAAGTGCTACCTATTGCAATACAATATTGTCACTCTCTATAGCAACACTCTCCCACATATTAAGCTATTGTAACTGCGCTTATTTCCGTAGTTGGTATAAGTAGCAGTGGGTGGAATAGACAAGAAATGTACAGATTTCTACCATCTTGCTGATAAAGTTTCTTTAGTCATTCTTCTTCTTCTTCTGAAAGGGCGAAGGCCCTATTGTTTTCCTTAGGATTATTACTGAAAGGGCGAAGGCCCTATTGTTTTCCTTAGGATTATTATTATTATTATTATTGTTCTTCAAGGGTTTGGGGGCTTTTGGGGCCCTTAACATACTCAAAAACTCTTGAAACTTTGCACAAATGTCAGAACCCGCGGCCATCAGGGCCGGGCTGAAGCTGATACCCGGGCGTGGCAGGGGGGTTCGACAGCGCCTCCTGGAACGGGGTCCGAAAACTTGGTGCATAAATCAAACACGCTTTCGTGTAATAATATGAAAATCAGTATACATATAGATCTCATCGGTTCATATATCCTTCGTGCTTTTACTTTTTACGCCAGCCCAACAGGAAGTCGGCTATTAAGGTTTTTTTTAAAACGCATGTTGAAATACTCCTGCTAGAGAATTCATCCGATGACCTCCAAACTCGGTGTGCATGAAGTCGACATTGAGGATGAAAAATTGCCAGCGGATTTTTGATATCTCGAACGGTTTGGCCGTGGCGAGGAAACGAATTTATGACGAGAAATGAGAAACAGGAAGTGTGTTATAACATCCTCATACATTAACTGATCGTGATGAAACGTCAGCAGTGTGTTCGCTGTAAGAGGCCGATCACATGGATGTGACTATTGTGAGTCAAAGTTATAGCGCCACCAACTGGCAGCAGGAAGTGTCACTTTCAAAATGCTTTGAATTCACCCTCTTTTTTACCCGATTTGCTTCAAACTTCATCTGTATAATGTAAACACACGGCAGATGTAGACATGTGAAAGGATTATTGATATCTTAAATATTGTTGCCATGGCAACGCATCAAACTTTAATATTATTTTTTGATGTTTTTGAGACTCTTAGCATGCTTGAAATTGCATGAAACTCGACAGAAACTTTACATTTATTGTCTAATAGACATGTGCAACGTTTAAGAAACGGGCGTGGTGAGGGGCTCAGTAGCGCCACCTTTAGTCAAAAATGGGGTATTAGTTTTACCTACAGTAACCAAACTCTGTACGTATATTCTTCTCTTCGATCCGGACAACTTTCTAATTTACAGTCATTAGCTCCGACCAACATGAAGTCAGATATTTTGGTTTGAATGTGGACTGTTGGAGGATTTTCTCCAGAAAGAGTCTATTAAAAATAGTTATATTGTGCCATCTAGTGTTTTTTACTATGTATACATGTGTTTTCTTATTTTAAACAGTTTATTAAAGTACACTCATTTCAGCTAATTCAACATGGCATTTGTATGTATATTTAAACATAATCAAAGTCTACTTTCTGTCACAATTAGGATATTATTTTTGTTTGTTTAAAATTTTATCTGTTTCCCTCTGTCTGTCCTTCCCCTCCCCCTCACTCCACCAGTCAGTCTCTCTCTCTCTCTCTCTCTCTGTGTGTGTGTGTGTACATATATATATATATTATTATTTTTTATTTATTTTTTGGCTTATTTATAGTATTTAGTATATAGCGGGATGTCATCGAGGTTGATAGCACTGATGGTGTGTGTCATGAGAATCACCTGTGACCCACACCAGTCTCGTGTCTCTATATGCTAAAAATTCTTGTTCTGTTCTGAATATCAATACATTTAACAAATTTATTGTGGAATATTTTGAGTATCATAAAATCAGAACAAATTTCTCGTTTTAGTGATTATTTTTCTCATTAAGTCCATGAGACTGTAGGGTGTCTAATTTTTCATTTTAGGTTTCAGAAGGGTGCTCCCGCATACTTTGTGGTTGATATGTGCCCTCGATGCGCACTTTTGCAGAACCCACACTGATGCAAGCTCTAAAGCGGAGTTACGTTATTGCCCGTTGTGCACAGGAACCCTAAAGGCACCGGGGTGGTGGTTTATATATATATATATATATAAAAATATAGCCGCAAGCAGCGATGGGGGGGCCCAAGCCGGTGGCACCGCCACCCCGGTGCCTTTAGTGCAACTTTAGGCGGTGCCACCGGCTTGGGCCCGTAATCGCTGCTTGCGGCTATATTTAATACTATTATATTTACATAAATGAATAATAATAAGAAAATGATTAGATTATGTAATTGTATGTATTTATATTTCATTTAACTTATTTTATTCATGTCCCTGCTCTTGCAATGCTTGCTATTGTTGTTTAATCTATTGATCGTGAGGTTATTGGATGTTTGTCTTCATGATCAGAGAATGTGGAGCTCTGATTGGTCAAATGGAATGTAGCTGAACTGAAAAAGACGTGCTCTTACACTGGGTCAAAAAGACTGGCGAAAATTTTTTTTTTTTTACAAATATCCATCAGAGCTGATATTCTCAAAACACCACACAGCACTGTCTTCGGCTGACAGTCTGAGTCTCCACTGTTGCTTAGTTACCTATGATCACGCCTCGGCTTTAATTTGGGGTTTCCTGTTTTTAGTGATTGCAACATTTAACATTTTTGAATGTACACGGCATGTTGTTTCTTATCAGTGATGTCTTTTCTTCACACAAAGCTATTATAGGAATTTTGACATATAGAGGTCATTGCGCTATAAAAATGTTATGTATGTTTCAAAACTCCCATGATATTCAAAAACTTCCTTGTTAGTACAAAAACGAAAATGTTTTTTTAAACCAAGCTTCCAAAAAGACTTGTTTCAGTATAACGTCATATTGTGATGAAAGAGTACTTCTCCATACTGTAAGTGCCAAACATTACTCGACACACAAACCGATAGAGATACTTCAGGATTACAAGAGGTTTTGCAGTCCCTAAATTCAGTTTTTTGATGTAAAATTATAAGTGGACTTCAAATAACATTATAAAATTAAAAAATGCAGTTCATCACCCCTTTAAATGTATTTTTAAACCTTTATTTAACCAGGAAAGAAGACTCACTGAGATTAAAATCTCTTTTACCGGAGTGTCCTAGCCAAGATAGGCAGCTGAGTTTACATATAGACATTTGTACATCGAAGTTACAACACACATAAACATAAACAAACATCATTACATAAATATAAAACATGCATCTGGTTAGAAACATTTACACACCATTAGCGTGTAGTGCATGAGTTAAGGATAACAATACATTTAATGGTGTTTTTGCATCCTTTTTAAAGGGATAGTTCACTTTAAAATTAAAATTCTGTCATCATTTACTCACCCTCAAGTTGTTTCAAACCTGTATTAATTTATTTCTTCTGCTGAACACAAAGAAAGATATTTTGAAGTAGGAAAAATACTATGGAAGTCAATGGGTACAGACTACTGTTTGGTTACTGACATTCTTCAAAATATCTTTCTTTGTGTTCAGCAGAAGAAATAAATGAATACAGGTTTGAAACAACTTGAGGGTGAGTAAATGATGACAGAATTTTAATTTTAAAGTGAACTATCCCTTTAATACTCGAAAGGTGTTATTAAATGTCAGCTGCAGAAGTTTAAACTAACCAGACCAGAAAACCCTGATCAGAGCACGTTACCCTTAATAAAAACGTAAAGGATTCTCAACAAAATTTGACTTTTGAAGGTTGAACAATTGAGGGCTCTCAGAATCATTCAAATGTGTGTTAACAGTCCTTCTGTGATGGTTGGCTAATGCCTTTGTTAGTCCAGTCATTTTAAGCCAAAATGGGGGTCAACCTAGAACAAATTGCAACAGAAGCAAACTCGACTGATTTTGTATCCTTAATATGTCCTTAAAAATAAATAAAAAAAGCCCAGAAGAATCCCATTAGGAGAAAGTTGAAAAAAAGACCCAAATATAGCCTATTCATTCTCTCTCTCACGTGAATAGTGTAAAAATGTTTAAAATTTAGATATCACCATGAAAATTACTGAGTTGATTACTTGCATCAAGACAAACAAAAAATGTATTACAATTTTTTTTTTTTTATGTTTGTTAACATGGGCAAACGGAGCTAATTTTCATAAATACCACAACAGATCTAAACATTGGATATAGATAAGTCATGTGAAAATGTCTTGTTGAATCTTGTTGACACAGTAAAAGACTTAATGTTAAGCTCTGAATGGAACCCATTTAGGCTACCCATGAGCATAAATACAAAGAGGCAGGAAGAAGTACTTTTCAGTATAAAAATCATTGTCTATGGAAAGTCCCCATAAAACATGAAAAAAATATATTGCTTGGTCTGTTGAAGGTTTGGTCTTGTTGAAATGAGAGGCCTGTTGATCAAGTTGAAACTCTTGTCATACCAGTCTCATCAGCTAGACTGAAAGAAGTGTCAGTGCTCTTATGACACTGAAAACATGGCTCAGAGCATTGGCACAAGTGACACTTAACAGTATTGCTGTGTGTCGTGTTCAACAGGACAAACTGGACAGTATTGATGTGAAACAAATATGCCAAAAATGTATTTCTGTTAAAGGGATAGTTTACTTTCAAAAATGAAAATTCTTTCATCATTTACTCACTCTCAAGTTGTTTCAAACCAGTTTCTTTCTCCTGCTGAACACAAAAAAATATGTCGATAACCAAACAGTTGATGGTGGTCTTTGACTTCCATAGTATTTTTTTTTCCTACTACGGAAGTCAATGGAGTCCATCCACTTTCTGGTTATCGACATTCTTCAAAATATCTTATTTTGTGTTCAGCAGAAGAAATAAATTCATACAGGATTGAAACAGTATGAGGGTGAGTAAATTATGTTCTCATTTTCTCATTAATTTTTGGGTGAACTGTATCTCTTTAATGAAAGATGCAGACATGTCAAAAAGCAAGGAACAAGACAGTATTGCACTATTGCATTGCACTATGAGCAGAGTAAAGTTAAGTCTCTGTTAAACTGCCTCTGTGTCTTTAGTAACATTACAGAATTAATTCATTAACGTATTGTTATGGTCAATATAGAGACTAAAAACCTCAATACATTATCCTATTATTTTCCTGATTCCTCCGCTTCTGGGGATGTCCCCACCAATCTCAAAATCAAACCTACACCCTTGATGAGAAGTATAAACGTATTTCATTCCGAGATAACATGCCTCTGAAGTTTGACTTTTTGCACCATTACAATATTTATAGGCAACTAGTGATCCTATCATAGTTGCCTATAAAGTCCAGTACACTCCAATTCGTTACATGACCACTGTACCTCATGGCACTGAAAGTGATCTTTCACAAATATTAAAACTCCACCGTCTTTTGAGCCCACTCTATTTGATCACTTTTAAATGTAAAACGTCTTTTATTTAAGTGCCTCCTAAGTTGACTCACGCACACTGGGCGATAATGCACATTTTAGTTGGAAGCCGATTGCCATTAAAACAGAAGAAGAAGAAGAAAAATACCCATATGGTTACAAGTTTTCAAATTGTACAATAGCTCTAGTTTTCTTGGCATGTTTGAGAGATTTCTTCAATGCGACCAACATCCAATTAACAAGTTTATTTCAATGATCCGGTCTCCAGAGAAGATTATCATTGATGTCTTTTCTTCACACAAAGCTATTGTATGACTTAGCCTATAGGAATTTTGACATATAGAGGTCATTGCGCTATAAAAATGTTCTGCAAGTTTCAAAACTCCCATGATATTCAAAAACTTCCTTGTTTAGATCTGTTAGGTCTGGACTGAAAACGACAGATCTAAACATTGCGTATATATGAAAATGTCTTGTTGAATCTTGTTGACGTATAATAGTTAAAAGACTAAATGTTAAGCTCTGAATGGAACCCATTTAGGCTACCCATGAGCATAAATACAAAGAGGCTAGAAGAAGTACTTTAAACCAGCCTTTATTTATTATTATTGCAGAGATGGGGTTTGGTTTGTTGTAAAACCAGAATGTCTTGCAGGCCAGGGGGTTTAATCATTTTTAAAAAAAGAAAAAAGAAGAAAATAAGGAAGTGCATGCTAATAAATGATGAGGAAGCTATAGATTCACTATGTAGATAGGCAGGCACAACTGTATTTGTTTTGAGGTTTGCCCTCATTTTATACATGCTTATTGTTTCAGCGACGGTTCCCTGTCCATTCCTGTGACATCATGGCTTACCCATCAATCATTCTGTTTCCATTAAACTAAAATGTCATTCTAATAGACAGTTTTCTGTGCTTATAATAACTTTTTGGGCCAGAAGAGTCAAGGAGATTGTGGCTAGTTGTTCCATATTAGTATGATTGTTTTATACATACAATATTGTTAATACAAAATATTGGTTACACTTTATTTGAATGTGTCGCTGTTACAGTGTAATTATACATTTATGTGCTGAGTAATATTAATTACCTACATGTACTTACTATAGGGTTAGGGTAGGATTAGGAGTTAGTTTAGGCTAATTGCATGCAATTATGCATAATTTATAGTAATTACCATAGTAAATATGTAACAAGGACACATTAAAATAGTGTTTACAACATATTTTACAAATCATCATCTTGTAGCAATATACAAAATTAATTTATAGTTTTATTTTGTTTGTTTTTTTGCGATTATTTATCACAACTTAAAATCCAACATTGTTTCAACTTTAAAAAGTATGTGTTCATTCTTGACTTAAAATATTAAGTTTAGTTAACTTATGTTTTGTTTAGTTAAGTTGGATATTTAAGTTATCTCAACTAATTTTAAGTTGTTATAACTAATCGCAGCCACATTTTTTACAGTGCAGAAGCTGTTTGACAAACCTAAATTCTTTTAACATTGCTGTTTGGTTAAGAATGTAACTAATGCAGATATTGTAAAACATTGACGTTGCCGGGTGAGGCCGGGAGTCATGCGATGCTGGCGGGATGTCATCGAGGTTGATAGCACTGATGGTGTGTGTCATGAGCATCACCTGTGACCCACACCAGTCTCGTGTCTCTATATGCTAAAAATAATGTCACTCAACAGGAAGTGGAACTGTTCACTGTCTCAAACATAGAGATACACACAGGCTGTGTCCCAATTCAGAGGCTGCATCCTTTGAAGATGCATGTTTGTAAAATATAAGCCAACATTTGAAGAGGTTTAATTTTTTTTTACATTTGTATCATTTCATATTGTATAATCATAAGTTGTAACTCAGTACTTATGTTTAAAAGTGTATTTCTGCAATTAAAAAAATCATGTCGATTTCATGATGATTTTAAAGCTATAGATTTCCCTAAATTACTAATCTGATTAACCATTTCATTTTATTTAAATGGTTTATTAATAAAAAATAAATAAAAATGATTTAATTTATTATAAAAAAAAGTGTTAATTTAATAGTTAATAATATATATATATATATAATTTTTTTTTTTTTACGTTTCATATTTCTGTTTAAAATAAATAAATGTAGCTGCACAAATCACTGACGGTTTTAACTTTTAAAAAATTCTGAAGCTATTTTTGAAATAGTTTATTATTATTATTTATATAAAGGTAGGCCTATACCTTAATAAATAAACTATTATATTTATTTATAATTGTATATTTTTTATTAGTTTTCTGTAAATCTGTCATTTTGAGCCACTTTATCATAAAAAAAACTATGTAGGACTCAATTTTTAGACACACTTTTTTTCTGATATTATGGCTAGTAAATTCAAATATCCTATGTAGTCTTTCAAATAATTTTAAGATTCACAAGGGCCCATAGCAGGCTACGTTGAAGAAGGGACTTAACAGGTTTGTCCATCTGGGCCAAGTTGAGAACTGCCCTCCGAAACGAAAATTGTTGGTTGGGGGACAGTAAGCTTTTGCTTAGGTTGATCATGAACCCCTTTCCAAGTGACCGAGTAGCAGAGGTCTGTGCGTGCATAGCTCCTCCTTCGATTGGGCAAAAAAACCAATCATCGAGGTAGTGTAAGATGTGTTCTCCCATCTGTCTCAGGGGGAGTGGGCCACATCCATGCATTTCGTAAAAATACACGGAGCGAGGGACAGTCCGAATGGTAGGACAGCATATTGGTAAGCCACCACCCCTTCGAATGCAAATCTCAAGAAAGGTCTGTGATGAAGGGCTATTTGGAAATGAAGATATTTTTCATATCCACAGACAGACACCAGTCCCCTGGTCAAATCTGCAAGATGATTTATTTCAACGTTAACGTTTTGAACGGCAGTATTATCAGGGTGCGTTTCAGATATCTCAAATCAAGGATGGGCCTGCCTGAGGCCCCTATCCATCTTCGGAACGAGGAAGTAAGGGCTTTAAAAGCCTGACTCGCTGTGGGCCATCAGCGCCCTTCGCTACCAGAGGTTGTACTTTCGTTCATTCTCTTCGGTGCTTATCATTCATACCGAAACCCTACAAATAATTTAAAGAAATCATTACATTCACTTTTACTCTAAAACGTTTAACATTTACAATTACTCTCCAACATTTAACATTTACTCTCCAACTTGAGCCCAACAAGGGCGATTGTAATGCAGTCATGCATCTGTCATGCAGCTTCACTGAGTGAAAATCAGCTCTCCCTGATAACATAGTCGTTCTATGTTCGTCTTGAGGGTGCAATTTGGCCACATTAGATGGTCACACACTTCAATCAGTTGGGCTTCACTGAGAGACTTACTATCTTTTCAATGGCACGATAATCTGAGCTCCATCGGGTCTCGGAGCAGGTCCTGCTTGTTGCGCCGTATTGGCCCAACCGGACTTGGTTCGTGGAACTCATGCTCCTCGAGACAGCCCCTCTGTGGCCGATTCCTCTGAGGAAGGATCTCCTCTCCCAGAGATGGGGCACCCTGTGGCACCCGCGTCCAGACCTCTGGAAACTCCATGTCTGGTCCCTGGACGGGACGCGGAGGTTCTAGGTGGCCTACCACAGGCTGTGGTAGACACCATCACTTCCGCTAGAGCCACCTCTACGAGGCGCCTCTATGCGTTGAAGTGAAACCTGTTCGCCGACTGGTGTTCTTCCCGCCGGGAAGACCCCCAAACTTGCCTGATTGGAGTCGTGCTTTCCTTTCCTGCAAGATGGGTTGGAGCGAATGCTGTCTCCCTCCACCCTTAAAGTGTATATGCCTCAATAGCCGCACATCACGATGCAGTAGAAGGTAAGTCATTGGGAAAGCATGAGCTGATCATCAGATTCCTTAAGGGTACCAGGAGGCTAAATCCGCCTCGTAATCCGCACCCCGTACCCTCTTGGGATTTAACTCTACTGCTCAGAGCACTCCAGAGGCCCCCTTTTGAGCTCTTTCCTACAGTTGAGTTGAATATACTACTGCTCTGTGCCCAAGGTTCCTGCCACTCCCTTTGTGCATCTGGTGGTGAGCCTGCAAGCGCTGCCCCCGGAGGAGGCAGACCCAGCCCTGGCTTTTCTCTGTCCCGTCCGCGCCCTGCGTTGTTACGTGGACAGAACACAAAGCTTCAGGACCTCAGATCAGCTCTTTGTTTGTTACGGAGGCCAGCAGAAGGGGAAGGCTGTCTCCAAGCAGAGGTTAGCCCACTGGCTAGTGGATGCTATCGTCCGGGCTTATGAGTCCCAAGACGAACCCGCCTATTGACGGCACACTCTACTAGGAGTGTTGCCTCCTCCTGGGCTTTGGCGTAAAGGCGCCTCGCTGACAGACATCTGCAGAGCTGCGGGCTGGGCGACACCTAACACATTCTCTAAATGTTATAGCCTCCGTGTTGATCCTGTTTCCTCCCGTGTATTCGCTACGTTCAGTAGCGCGAGGGATTAGGTTATGTCGGCTTGCTACGCCATTCCCGCCCCGTGGGCCGGATACGTGCGTCTTTTGCTCTGTTGGTTCTCCAACAAACGGTTAGCCTCGTGAGTTCCTCCATCACCCCTTCGGCACCAGGCGAGGCGGATCGCCCGACGACAGGTCTGCTACCTCTCGTTGAGTTACTAGTAGACTGGGTGGCCTTTACAGTGGTCCCTACGGCGACCCAGTTACCCTCCGGGTTAGCTCGTGTCTTCCCCTCGACAGACCCGTTCTGTCATCCCTGCTGAGTACGCTCTCACCCCTCGAGCTGGGACTACCTCGGGGACTTCCATATGTTTCACTACCCCACGGGCTAGTACATATGTGTATTTCAGTGCCTTCCTTCGGGTGGGCAGGGGCTCCACAGCGTTCCCTTCTACGGGTTGGGCACGCTTCCCCAATGTTATCCAAATCCACTGAGTGGGTCTTGCGGAACAGCAGTGTGATTCTTTCTAGCTAGCTCCCGCAACATTTTTTTTTAAAGAAACTGCTTCGGGAAGCTAAGCTGGGTGCTAGAAGGGGGCCAGCACCATGGTGTTTTGTTAGGGATCCTTCGTTGGAATCTCCTCCGACTAGACGTAGGAGTTCCCGAACGAAAGGGAACGCCTCGGTTACGTATGGTAACCCTCGTTCCCTGAGTAGGGAACAGAGACGTCTCGTCCCGTCGCCATGCTGCTGTACCTTCACGGAAAACTGGACACCATTCGGCTCCTCAGTGAAAAGCGTTTTTGTACAGTATGTGCTTGTTTCCGTCTTTATACCCGCACTGGTAGGTGGGCTGCGGAATGCAAATCTTGCATGCCAATGTTCATTGGCTCGTTTTTATTCACTCGAAGGCAATCGGTCTCCCTAATGTGATCCCAGTTCATTGGAAACACCTCCGAGACGTCTCCGTTCCCTACTAAGGGAACGAGGGTTACCATACGTAACCGAGACGTTTCCATTGATGTATGGTTTGTTATGATATGACAATATTCGGCCGAGAAATTTGAAAATCTGGAATCCGAGGGTGCAAAAAAATCGAAACATTGAGAAAATCGCCTTTAAAGTTGTCCATTTGTATTCACGATTGTGCTGCATTCACTCACAAATATATACAAATACTTGTGACTGGTTTTGTAATCCAGGGTCACATATATCTGCTGTATATATTACTATATATATATATATATATATATATATATATATATATATATATATATATATATATATATACCAGTGTACCATTTAGATCACTTTACAATATGAACCACACTGCAGTATAGATTCACAGCAGTCAGATTTTTCAAATCGTTTTGAATCACTTACCACACATAAACATAATTTTCTCAAAATTACAAACTTTCACATACATACTGCTCACATATTATTATAGCAGAGTCTGTGCTGAATACAGTGTAATCAGAATTTAGCCATGAAAATATAACCGAAGTAAACACAGATGTCAAAACATCTCCAGGGCTCAAAAAACACCTCCGACCCCAGAGGGTTAATGCACTGTGATCTAACATGAACACATTAACAAAGATTAATAGATCCTGTAAAAATATATTGCTCATTGTTAGTTTGTGTTAGTTAATGCATTAATTACTGTTAACAAATGAGACCCTGTTGTAAAGTGTTAGTAAAGTGGTTTGACGTGTAAACTGTTACAAAAAAATTATATATGTAAAATTAAATAGGAAGTACTTTTCTGTGTAAAGCTGACTGGCGAGTTCCAATGAAAATATGTTGTCTTGCATTCCAGGAGATGATTTGCTGTTGAATAAAAGCAGGGACACATACACATGTAAAAGCATCCTGTAACCCACAGCTGGTGCAAGAGCCTCTTGAAGCAGCCGACTGAAGTAAGTCAAATCTTTCTTTATAATGTTGGGCTTCATAAACCAAGTGTGTAGATCTGGTTTAAACATTGGGGGGTTGAAGTTGAAGTGTGAAACGTTTTAGCGGGGTGCCGGGGCATGCTGACTGGTGAGATGCATTTAATTGTTTTTTATTGTTTGGTATCTTATATCATCCACACATGTAAAGTTAGTTTATAACATAACTGCAATTAAGTAGTACACAATTACTTGTTTACATAGGATGATGATATTTCTATTATTTAAGCACCTGGAAGCTCAACAGGCTTGACAGAATTTGTACCATGGGAAGTCAAACTATAACTTTATTTAACATTTCCTTTATATCAAAATGGTTTAAGAGACTTAAAGGTTTTGGCTATGTCATGTCTTGGAATATGTGAAGGCAAGATTATTACTAATTTCAGTCCTCATTAGAACAGGACAGATTTTACACACTGGAAAACTGATTGTTTGGTCAATGATTCAAGAAGGTTCAGGATCTTGATTTTAACTTGTACTTGCCCCTGTGGAAAAGTAATATTCTTGTAATTGTTTAACTGTAACATTTGTTAGATTAAGGCTATAATTCAGGGAAGAGCATTGATGGCTCCTCATTACCAAACTTAGGTTAATGTTGACATTTTTTAATCTATAGCAGTTGTTATGAAAAAAAGCAACTTTATTTATAAACTATAGACACAACATGGTGAATTGGTCTGAATGATCCGTTTGCCGCTGGTTTTGCGTAAGCTGCTCACTGATTCCATGATCAGAGCATTGTATCCCGTTTATTTACTTGTATAACGACCAGCTGAATTTGTTAGCTGGAGAGTATTTGACTAATGGCGGAACAAAGTTATACTACAGTAGTGCTGAAATATAATGGTACATATACATTTGGGTGAAAATTAAGATGAATATTTACCATGGTTGACAGTGTAACTTTTTGTTCACTCAATTTCATATTAAATATTGGGTGTTTTCCAATGGCTTTAAATTACTAAGATTTGATTGAATCTGTTTTCTAATAAGGGTTTTTATTAAGAGATATTCAGTGGTTTAAGTGCATGTATAATAAGGCATGATATTCTAATAACTCTCTGATTACAGAAGAAGGACTTCTTTCAGGATTTCATCATCATGAGATTGTCTCTGGTTTCACAGCTTCTGCTGGTGTTGTCAGTCCTGGCACTGAGTAAGTTTTAGTTTAACATCTGTTTGACTATCAGTCTTATGTGGCAAAGACATTAAACATGTCAGTGTGTTTCTGAATTCAATCCATTTCTCTTTAATATCCAGGGCAAGTAAAACAAACCTTTATTAGTTAATAAATAATAATAAAGAAATTAAATAAATTATTTAAAGGGATTTAAGGGAATAAATCAATTGGAATGGTTAAATAAGTTTGCATCACTAGATATTCTATTATTACTGTTCGTTGCTTAACATTTATTTCGTAAAACACTTGTCTAATAGTGGTTCTCGACGAGGGCTGTTCCAAAATATTTGATATATTTGAAAATATTTTGAAAAAAATACAAGGGACCTGGATAATGGTTGAGAACAACTGGTCTAATACTTACATCTACTTACATCTTTTCAAGGACAGTGACAGTGACAGTAAGATCCGCCTTAAATTTGATTGGCCATCTCAATCATTTTGACATTGGCGATCGCTGTTAGACCAGAGCAGCCTAATATTAAGTTAAAAGATAGATTTTTATGGAAATCTTTATTGAAAGATGATAAATGATTTACCAAGCGTGCCAATATTAGTCCACAGTTACACTAGTCCACCACCAGAGGTCATCATCTTCCCACTACTAATCGCAGCCAGATTCCTCACACATGACATGAACAAACACAAGCTTCAAAAATCACATACAATTTAAAAGTTAAATCCTTTTTTTTTTATTTTTTTTGGCAGCACAAGGACAATTCTACCCATTCGGCTCAGCATCAGGAGGAGTCGGAGACACAATAAACCCTTTTGCTGATGATGATGGAAGCTCCTCAGCTATTTCACTGTCGAGTCCGTTTCTGTTCTTTGGCCGCACAAACCAGCAGATTTATGTAAGAATAAATTTGATTTGAATTTGATTTCATCTTGATTCAAAGTCTAACTGTGAGTGGCGGATGGTTTATAAACTCATCTGTGTATCAGTAAAACCTGTGGCTGTGATTTTGACATTATTTCCCATGTTTCAGGTTAATAATAATGGACACCTCACATTCAACAAGGCATCATCAAAATATGTTCCCTACTCCTTTCCTGCTAATAGAAGTCAAGATATAATTGCTGGTCTCTGGACCGACCTCGATAACAGTGCGAGCGGTGTGGTTTCATATCGTCAGTACACTTATGGAAGTGTTCTCACACGCGCCACTCAGGATATAAACGATCATTTCCCAAATCTGACCTTCAACGGTTCTTGGGTCTTTGTTGCAACATGGTATAAAGTAGCTTACAGTCCCATCACTAACGCAGTAAGTTTGATATACTTCTGAAATATGAATGTTTTCACTTTGGTAATTGAATTTCAAAATACTTTATTGGCGTGAACACAATAATACACAAAGAAAGTGTCATAGAAGTAATGAATTAAAACAATAATAATAATGTCAACAATGCGGTGGTTTAAAATAAACCAGAACTGCACTTATATTTAAATGTAATAATTTTAGTATGTAAGTGTAATGTAATGTAAAAAAAAATACATTTATTTTTTGTTTTTTGTTTTGTCTAGAAAAGCCTTTCTAGGGACCTGAGATGCAAATTAGCTTTCGCTATACTCTCTATGTGCAATACATATTTTCCAGCTTTGACTGGGATCATGTTTTTTTTGTACTCTCCCTATACAAATAAACGTATAAATGAAATAAAATAAACATTCAAATAACAACTATATAATGTAATTTTATATATATAAAAAAGATGTACAATGAACATATCTTTTTTTCTTGATCTTTTCAGGAAACATCGTTTCAAGTGGTTTTAATCTCAGGCAGTAATTTTTCATTTATTCTGATGAATTACGGTAACATTGCTGTAACAACGCTTCCGGTGGAGGTACAATAAAGTATTATAAACTGTTACTATTCACTATATAACAATGTACAGTATGTGTCCTGTTTAAATTTATATGTTGCTTTTTCGGTTTTTGTACAGGCTGGTTATGACACAGTAAACTCCACTGACTACTTTGTGATTCCTGGATCAAACAGTGGGAGCTCGATCTCAAACCTCACGAACTCCAGTAATGTCAATGTTACCGGTCGATGGGCCTTCAGGGTGGACGGTGGACAAACCCCATGTAATATTTTTTATGATTATTTTATGAATACACTGTAAAGAAAAATAAACTAATCTGTCAGAATAATTCAGTAAAAATACAGTAACATTTTTAACATATTTACAGAACGACTTGTATATTTTAGTTTAAAACTTTAAATGACCAAAAAATACATGTTAGATAATTATGAACCTTTGAATTTGAACCAGATCTGTGGTGTGCATTGAACAAACTTCTTTCAGTTTTTCTCGACTGCGAGATGCGTAAAAATCAATCAAAACCCACAGCCAATCAGAACAGCGTGTGGGCGGGCTTTCGCGGCAAGTGCACAGCACCAGAGAGTAATCTGACGGCAATCGCATTCACAAATATTACACCATTTAAACATTATTAAAAATACATAGGCTACTGAGTTACTAAAACAATCTTTGTCAAATAATACACTGGTTTGTTCAGAGTTTAAACGTTCTTGTTTCCATTTGTTTAATTTCAAGATCTGAGGTGAATTATCCATTGTTGGTTTTACAGCTACAAAGCTGGAGCACTAAATGATATTCAAAGTCACATGACACACTTTTAACATTAAATAAAGCATATAAACAGTACCTGAGATTATCATTGCCACACTTTGTGTCTGTTGTTCCAGCGCGACGTCGCAGAAAAAAAGAAACCGTGTCGCCGTCGCGGCTGGTTAGGACAAAAACTCTGATTAACATGGAAAAGATAGCTTTTATCACGTGTCGCGTGTAGTTAGGACGCAGTGTTATTTTTACTTCTAACTGAAGAGCGAACAAGAACTTCGCCAGGGCATTGAATCACATTCAGTCTCTTGTTCGTTATGTGACTGATTTAGCGGCCCGAGGCTAGCTCACATCTCTATGGGGTTTGTGCACTAGTGCGAACACGAGCAATGAGTTGCTGGCTGCTGTTCACTTAACGGACACCGGTGTCGCTAATAACAAGAGCTTCTGAATTCAAAAGAGCATGATGTTTTTAAAGGGGTGGTTGATTATGATTTCACTTTTCTAACTTTAGTTCGTGTGTAATGTTGCTGTTTGAGCATAAACAACAACTGCAAAGTTACAACGCTCAAAGTTCAAAGCAAAGGAATATATTTGCTTTTAAAGAAATCGTTTTTAAGGACTACAACAAACGGCTGATAGAGACTACACGACATTCCTCCTGGGTTAGTGACATCACTAACCCTAAAATTTACATAAACCCCACCCCTGTGAACATGCAGTCCATGTTGAGAAGAGGAAGAGTTGTTGTTGTAAAGCATATTTATGAGTCTGCTCAAGCTGTCGCATCTGTCTTTTCTCATGCGATACAGTACGTAACACAAATGCAATAGCATGTCACTCTGTAGGCATCTAACAACAGTTCCAACTCTGGCGATTTATAGATTATCATTACAGAATATGCTAATCAAAGACTTGAATATAGTTAACTCCACATCAGAAACATAAATCCATCAACTAAACATTCAGAAACGTCCTGTTGCATTCTACATGTAGTCACTTCTTCTTGAGTCTTTCCATCTTAGTCAGACTCGTTTAAACTAGTTTAAACATAAAAGGCAGAACATAAAAGTTTCTGACATTTTAGTCCTTGTCTGCGTGAGCTAATCGGAGCTGCTAACACACACAGTTCTTGACGCTCCGCCCTCTGAGCAGCAGCTCATTTGCATTTAAAAGGACACACACAAAACAACTCGTTTTTACTGACCCTCAAAAAGGGACCATTTTAACATGTTGTAAAAAAGTGTATGTGGGGTATTTTGAGCTAAAATTTTTACATACACTCTGGGGACAACATATACTTGTTTTGCATATTGTAAAAAGGGGTGTTATATCACCCCTTTCAAAAATGATGTATGGATAATCAAGTAAACCTAAGTTGCTTCACAAAAGTGAATCCTGAAAATCTGTAAAGTTTTCACAGCAAAAAGACACGTGAACCACGACCTGAAGGTGGACATTTTTACAATTATACTAAAATGCCTTTTACTTAAAAAAGTAGAACTATCAGATTGTGTTCAATAGAGTTGATTGAACTTTAAACAGTGATTTATAATGTACTGTAATGTTTTTATTTTGTCTAACAGCAACAACATCTCCATCAACAACATCTCCATCAACAACATCTCCATCAACAACATCTCCATCAACAACATCTCCATCAACAACATCTCCATCAACAACATCTCCATCAACAACATCTCCATCAACAACATCTCCATCAACAACACCTCCATCAACAACATCTCCATCAACAACATCTCCATCAACAACATCTCCATCAACAACATCTCCATCAACAACATCTCCATCAACAACATCTCCATCAACAACATCTCCATCAACAACACCTCCATCAACAACACCTCCATCAACAACACCTCCATCAACAACATCTCCATCAACATCTCCATCTCCATCATGTTGTAAGTTATTGTTCCATCATAAATAAACAATAATAAAGAAATTAAATAAACGATTTAAATGGATTTAAGGGAATAAATAAGAAGAGAATGGTAAAATAAGTTTGCATCACTAGATAGTCTAGTATTACTGTTCGTTGCTGAACATTTCTTTCGTAAAACACTTGTCTAATAGTACTTTCATCTTACATCTTTCCAAGAACTGTGACAGTGACAGATCCTCCTTATTTAATTTGATTGGCCATCTCAATCATTTTGACATTGGCGATCGCTGTTAGACCACTGAGGCAGAGCAGCCTAAATATTTAATCAGCCTAAAAACACAACTGTTAAAACTTTTTGTCATCCTAACAAAAAAAGCGTTACTCGTTCTACACTAAAATAAGATAAGATAAATAAAATGAGAAGAAAAGAATTCCAATATTATTATTTTTACATTTTTATTCATAGATCAGACAAATGATTGGCTCTGGTCTAAGTCAACAATGATTAGGATTATAAGGAACATACTTAAATATGATTTTACTCTTGTGAATATCTAGTCTTGTGGAAGACGTTTTGGATAAATATTTGTTTTATTTTATTATCTAGCCTACTAGTTTTACACATTTATTTTTTTCTATAATTTTACTCAAGTTAAAATATATATTTTTGTGGAAATCTTTAATAAAAGAGAATAAATAAATAACCCACGTTACCTATATTTACCAAGCGTGCCAATATTAGTCCACAGTTACACCAGTCCACCACCAGAGGTCATCATCTTCCCACTACTAATCGCAGCCAGATTCCTCACACATGACATGAACAAACACAAGCTTCATAAATCACTGTACTTTTTAAAAGTTAAATCCTTTTTTTTTTTTCTTGGCAGCACAAGGAATATTCTACCCATCCGGCATATCAGGAGACACAACAAACCCTCCTGATGATGATGGAAGCTCCTCAGCTATTTCACTGTCGAGTCCGTTTCTCTTCTTTGGCCGCACATACCAGCAGATTTATGTAAGAATTTGATTTCATCTTGATTCAAAGTCTAACTGTGAGTGGCGGATGGTTTATAAACTCATCTGTGTATCAGTAAAACCTGTGGCTGTGATTTTGACAATATTTCTCATGTTTCAGGTTAATAATAATGGACACCTCACATTCAACCAGGCTTCATCAAAATATGTTCCCTACTCCTTTCCTGCTAATAGAAGTCGTGATATAATTGCTGGTCTCTGGACCGACCTCGACAACAGTGCGAGCGGTGTGGTTTCATATCGTCAGTACACTAATGGAAGTGTTCTCACACGCGCCACTCAGGATATAAACGATCATTTCCCAAATCTGGCCTTCAGCGCTTCTTGGGTCTTTGTTTCAACGTGGGATAAAGTCGCTTACTACAGCTTGACCGGCACAGTAAGATCGATATACTTCTGAAATATGAATGTTTTCTCTTAAGTAATAAGACACAAAGAAAGTGGCAGAAAAAAATAGTAATACATTAAAACAATAATAACAATGATGTCACTGAGTAAAGGTCATGCAAATAACAACAATATACCTAATTTTACATTTAAAAAAAGACGTACAATGAACACTGTATCTTTTTTCTTGATCTTTTCAGGAAACATCGTTTCAAGTGGTTTTAATCTCAGGCAGTAATTTTTCATTTATTCTGATGAATTACTGTGACATTGCTGTAACAACGCTTCCGGTGGAGGTAAAATAAACTTGCTTTCTGTATAAAAATATAATGTTACTATTCACTAGATAACAATGTACAGTATGTATATGTATATTTTGCTTTTTCATTTTTGTACAGGCTGGTTATGACACAGTAAACTCCACTGACTACTTTGTGATTCCTGGATCAAACAGTGGGAGCTCGATCTCAAACCTCACGAACACCAGTAATGTCAATGTTACCGGTCGATGGGCCTTCAGGGTGGACGGTGGACAAACATGTAATATTTTTTATGATTATTTAATGCATACACTGTAAAGAAAAAGAAACAAATCTGTCAGAATAATTCAGTAAAAATACAGTAACATTTTTAACATATTTACAGAACAACGTGTATATTTTAGTTTAAAACTTTAAATGACAAAAAAATACATGTTAGGTAATTATGAACCTTTGAATTAGAACCAGATCTGTGGTGTGCATTGAACAAACTCACAGAGCAGCAATTACTTTCACAAAGCCAGATCTATAGTCTGAAAAATACTTTATAATCAAACTAATATTAACAGTGTAATTTTAATAACCTCATCTGTTGACATGATGCCGGTGAATTGCAGAACCTGTGCAAATATATCCACATCGCTATGATCAGATGCTTTCTTAACTGCTGGTTTCTCACCGATGTCATTTTTGACAAAAAATTATTGAGAGAAAGCGTACAGCACACATTTACATATTAATTTAAACGTCGCTCTCAGCAGTGTGGACGGCGTCAGGATAAGTTGTTAACAGTATATCACTGCAAGGTATTTCCAGCTTACACGCGATGTGACTGCGAGATGCGTAAAAGTCAATCAAAACCCACAGCCAATCAGAACAGCGTGTGGGCGGGCTTTCGCGGCAAGTGCACAGCACCAGAGAGTAATCTGACGGCAATCGCATTCACAAATATTACACCATTTAAACATTATTAAAAATACATAGGCTACTGAGTTACTAAAACAATCTTTGTCAAATAATACACTGGTTTGTTCACAGTTTAAACGTTCTTGTTTCCATTTGTTTAATTTCAAGATCTGAGGTGAATTATCCATTGTTGGTTTTACAGCTACAAAGCTGGAGCACTAAATGATATTCAAAGTCACATGACACACTTTTAACATTAAATAAAGCATATAAACAGTACCTGAGATAATCATTGCCACACTTTGTGTCTGTTGTTCCAGCGCGACGTCGCAGAAAAATATAAACCGTGTCGCCGTCGCGGCTGGTTAGGACAAAAACTCTGATTAACATGGAAAAGATAGCTTTTATCACGTGTCGCGTGTAGTTAGGACGCGGTGTTATTTTTACTTCTAACTGAAGAGCGAACAAGAACTTCACCAGGGCATTGAATCACATTCAGTCTCTTGTTCGTTATGTGACTGATTTAGCGGCCCGAGGCTAGCTCACGTCTCTATGGGGTTTGTGCACTAGTGCGAACACGAGCAATGAGTTGCTGGCTGCTGTTCACTTAACGGACACCGGTGTCGCTAATAACAAGAGCTTCTGAATTCAAAAGAGCATGATGTTTTTAAAGGGGTTGTTGATTATGATTTCACTTTTCTAACTTTAGTTAGTGTGTAATGTTGCTGTTTGAGCATAAACAACAACTGCAAAGTTACAACGCTCAAAGTTCAAAGCAAAGGAAGATATTTGCTTTTAAAGAAATCGTTTTTAAGGACTACAACAAACGGCTGATAGGGACTACACGACATTCCTCCTGGGTTAGTGACATCACTAACCCTAAAATTTACATAAACCCCGCCCCTGGGAACATGCAGTCCATGTTGAGAAGAGGAAGAGTTGTTGTTGTAAAGCATATTTATGAGTCTGCTCAAGCTGTCGCATCTGTCTTTTCTTATGCGATACAGTACGTAACACAAATGCAATAGCATGTCACTCTGTAGGCATCTAACAACAGTTCCAACTCTGGCGATTTATAGATTATCGTTACAGAATATGCTAATCAAAGACTTGAAGATAGTTAACTCCACATCAGAAACATAAATCCATCAACTAAACATTCAGAAACGTCCTGTTGCATTCTACATGTAGTCACTTCTTCTTGAGTCTTTCCATCTTAGTCAGACTCGTTTAAACATAAAAGGCAGAACATAAAAGTTTCTGACATTTTAGTCCTTGTCTGCGTGAGGTAATCGGAGCTGCTAACACACAGAGCTCTTGAAGCTCCGCCCTCTGAGCAGCAGCTCATTTGCATTTAAAAGGACACACACAAAACAACTCGTTTTTACTGACCCTCAAAAAGGGACCATTTTAACATGTTGTAAAAAAGTGTATGTGGGATATTTTACTTGTTTTGCATATTGTAAAAAGGGGTGTTATATCACCCCTTTCAAAAATGATGTATGGATAATCAAGTAAACCTAAGTTGCTTCACAAAAGTGAATCCTGAAAATCTGTAAAGTTTTCACAGCAAAAAGACACGTGAACCACGACCTGAAGGTGGACATTTTTACAATTATACTAAAATGCCTTTTACTTAAAAAAGTAGAACTATCAGATTATGTTCAATAGAGTTAATTGAACTTTAAACAGTGATTTATAATGTACTGTAATGTTTTTATTTTGTCTAACAGCAACAACACCACCATCAACAACACCACCATCAACAACACCTCCATCAACAACACCTCCATCAACAACATCTCCAACAACAACACCTCCATCAACAACACCTCCATCAACAACATCTCCATCAACAACCCCTCCATCAACAACATCTCCATCAACAACACCTCCATCAACAACACCACCATCAACAACACCTCCATCAACAACACCTCCATCAACATCTCCATCAACAACACCTCCATCAACACCTCCATCAACATCTCCATCAACAACACCTCCATCAACAACACCTCCATCAACATCTCCATCAACAACACCTCCATCAACACCTCCATCAACAACACCTCCATCAACAACACCTTTATCAACAACACCTCCATCAACAACACCACCATCAACATCTCCATCTCCATCATGTTGTAAGTTATTGTTCCATCATAAATAAACAATAATAAAGAAATTAAATAAACGATTTAAATGGATTTAAGGGAATAAATAAATTAGAATGGTAAAATAAGTTTGCATCACTAGATAGTCTAGTATTACTGTTCGTTGCTGAACATTTCTTTCGTAAAACACTTGTCTAATAGTACTTTCATCTTACATCTTTCCAAGAACTGTGACAGTGACAGATCCTCCTTATTGAATTTGATTGGCCATCTCAATCATTTTGACATTGGCGATCGCTGTTAGACCACTGAGGCAGAGCAGCCTAAATATTTAATCAGCCTAAAAACACAACTGTTAAAACTTTTTGTCATCCTAACAAAAAAAGCGTTACTCGTTCTACACTAAAATAAGATAAGATAAATAAAATGAGAAGAAAAGAATTCCAATATTATTATTTTTACATTTTTATTCATAGATCAGACAAATGATTGGCTCTGGTCTAAGTCAACAATGATTAGGATTATAAGGAACATACTTAAATATGATTTTACTCTTGTGAATATCTAGTCTTGTGGAAGACGTTTTGGATAAATATTTGTTTTATTTTATTATCTAGCCTACTAGTTTTACACATTTATTTTTTTCTATAATTTTACTCAAGTTAAAATATATATTTTTGTGGAAATCTTTAATGAAAGAGAATAAATAAATAACCCACGTTACCTATATTTACCAAGCGTACCAATATTAGTCCACAGTTACACCAGTCCACCACCAGAGGTCATCATCTTCCCACTACTAATCGCAGCCAGATTCCTCACACATGACATGAACAAACACAAGCTTCATAAATCACTGTACATTTTAAAAGTTAAATCCTTTTTTTTTTTCTTGGCAGCACAAGGAATATTCTACCCATCCGGCATATCAGGAGACACAACAAACCCTCCTGATGATGATGGAAGCTCCTCAGCTATTTCACTGTCGAGTCCGTTTCTGTTCTTTGGCCGCACATACCAGCAGATTTATGTAAGAATTTGATTTCATCTTGATTCAAAGTCTAACTGTGAGTGGCGGATGGTTTATAAACTCATCTGTGTATCAGTAAAACCTGTGGCTGTGATTTTGACAATATTTCTCATGTTTCAGGTTAATAATAATGGACACCTCACATTCAACCAGGCTTCATCAAAATATGTTCCCTACTCCTTTCCTGCTAATAGAAGTCGTGATATAATTGCTGGTCTCTGGACCGACCTCGACAACAGTGCGAGCGGTGTGGTTTCATATCGTCAGTACACTAATGGAAGTGTTCTCACACGCGCCACTCAGGATATAAACGATCATTTCCCAAATCTGGCCTTCAGCGCTTCTTGGGTCTTTGTTGCAACGTGGGATAAAGTCGCTTACTACAGCTTGACCGGCACAGTAAGATCGATATACTTCTGAAATATGAATGTTTTCTCTTAAGTAATAAGACACAAAGAAAGTGGCAGAAAAAAATAGTAATACATTAAAACAATAATAACAATGATGTCACTGAGTAAAGGTCATGCAAATAACAACAATATACCTAATTTTACATTTAAAAAAAGACGTACAATGAACACTGTATCTTTTTTCTTGATCTTTTCAGGAAACATCGTTTCAAGTGGTTTTAATCTCAGGCAGTAATTTTTCATTTATTCTGATGAATTACTGTGACATTGCTGTAACAAAGCTTCCGGTGGAGGTAAAATAAACTTGCTTTCTGTATAAAAATATAATGTTACTATTCACTAGATAACAATGTACAGTATGTATATGTATATTTTGCTTTTTCATTTTTGTACAGGCTGGTTATGACACAGTAAACTCCACTGACTACTTTGTGATTCCTGGATCAAACAGTGGGAGCTCGATCTCAAACCTCAAGAACTCCAGTAATGTCAATGTTACCGGTCGATGGGCCTTCAGGGTGGACGGTGGACAAACATGTAATATTTTTTATGATTATTTAATGCATACACTGTAAAGAAAAAGAAACAAATCTGTCAGAATAATTCAGTAAAAATACAGTAACATTTTTAACATATTTACAGAACAACTTGTATATTTTAGTTTAAAACTTTAAATGACAAAAAAATACATGTTAGGTAATTATGAACCTTTGAATTAGAACCAGATCTGTGGTGTGCATTGAACAAACTCACAGAGCAGCAATTACTTTCACAAAGCCAGATCTATAGTCTGAAAAATACTTTATAATCAAACTAATATTAACAGTGTAATTTTAATAACCTCATCTGTTGACATGATGCCGGTGAATTGCAGAACCTGTGCAAATATATCCACATCGCTATGATCAGATGCTTTCTTAACTGCTGGTTTCTCACCGATGTCATTTTTGACAAAAAATTATTGAGAGAAAGCGTACAGCACACATTTACATATTAATTTAAACGTCGCTCTCAGCAGTGTGGACGGCGTCAGGATAAGTTGTTAACAGTATATCACTGCAAGGTATTTCCAGCTTACACGCGATGTGACTGCGAGATGCGTAAAAGTCAATCAAAACCCACAGCCAATCAGAACAGCGTGTGGGCGGGCTTTCGCGGCAAGTGCACAGCACCAGAGAGTAATCTGACGGCAATCGCATTCACAAATATTACACCATTTAAACATTATTAAAAATACATAGGCTACTGAGTTACTAAAACAATCTTTGTCAAATAATACACTGGTTTGTTCACAGTTTAAACGTTCTTGTTTCCATTTGTTTAATTTCAAGATCTGAGGTGAATTATCCATTGTTGGTTTTACAGCTACAAAGCTGGAGCACTAAATGATATTCAAAGTCACATGACACACTTTTAACATTAAATAAAGCATATAAACAGTACCTGAGATAATCATTGCCACACTTTGTGTCTGTTGTTCCAGCGCGACGTCGCAGAAAAATATAAACCGTGTCGCCGTCGCGGCTGGTTAGGACAAAAACTCTGATTAACATGGAAAAGATAGCTTTTATCACGTGTCGCGTGTAGTTAGGACGCGGTGTTATTTTTACTTCTAACTGAAGAGCGAACAAGAACTTCACCAGGGCATTGAATCACATTCAGTCTCTTGTTCGTTATGTGACTGATTTAGCGGCCCGAGGCTAGCTCACGTCTCTATGGGGTTTGTGCACTAGTGCGAACACGAGCAATGAGTTGCTGGCTGCTGTTCACTTAACGGACACCGGTGTCGCTAATAACAAGAGCTTCTGAATTCAAAAGAGCATGATGTTTTTAAAGGGGTTGTTGATTATGATTTCACTTTTCTAACTTTAGTTAGTGTGTAATGTTGCTGTTTGAGCATAAACAACAACTGCAAAGTTACAACGCTCAAAGTTCAAAGCAAAGGAAGATATTTGCTTTTAAAGAAATCGTTTTTAAGGACTACAACAAACGGCTGATAGGGACTACACGACATTCCTCCTGGGTTAGTGACATCACTAACCCTAAAATTTACATAAACCCCGCCCCTGGGAACATGCAGTCCATGTTGAGAAGAGGAAGAGTTGTTGTTGTAAAGCATATTTATGAGTCTGCTCAAGCTGTCGCATCTGTCTTTTCTTATGCGATACAGTACGTAACACAAATGCAATAGCATGTCACTCTGTAGGCATCTAACAACAGTTCCAACTCTGGCGATTTATAGATTATCGTTACAGAATATGCTAATCAAAGACTTGAAGATAGTTAACTCCACATCAGAAACATAAATCCATCAACTAAACATTCAGAAACGTCCTGTTGCATTCTACATGTAGTCACTTCTTCTTGAGTCTTTCCATCTTAGTCAGACTCGTTTAAACATAAAAGGCAGAACATAAAAGTTTCTGACATTTTAGTCCTTGTCTGCGTGAGCTAATCGGAGCTGCTAACACACAGAGCTCTTGAAGCTCCGCCCTCTGAGCAGCAGCTCATTTGCATTTAAAAGGACACACACAAAACAACTCGTTTTTACTGACCCTCAAAAAGGGACCATTTTAACATGTTGTAAAAAAGTGTATGTGGGATATTTTACTTGTTTTGCATATTGTAAAAAGGGGTGTTATATCACCCCTTTCAAAAATGATGTATGGATAATCAAGTAAACCTAAGTTGCTTCACAAAAGTGAATCCTGAAAATCTGTAAAGTTTTCACAGCAAAAAGACACGTGAACCACGACCTGAAGGTGGACATTTTTACAATTATACTAAAATGCCTTTTACTTAAAAAAGTAGAACTATCAGATTATGTTCAATAGAGTTAATTGAACTTTAAACAGTGATTTATAATGTACTGTAATGTTTTTATTTTGTCTAACAGCAACAACACCACCATCAACAACACCACCATCAACAACACCTCCATCAACAACACCTCCATCAACAACACCTCCATCAACAACATCTCCATCAACAACACCTCCATCAACAACATCTCCATCAACAACCCCTCCATCAACAACATCTCCATCAACAACACCTCCATCAACAACATCTCCATCAACAACACCTCCATCAACAACACCACCATCAACAACACCTCCATCAACAACACCTCCATCAACATCTCCATCAACAACACCTCCATCAACACCTCCATCAACATCTCCATCAACAACACCTCCATCAACAACACCTCCATCAACATCTCCATCAACAACACCTCCATCAACACCTCCATCAACAACACCTCCATCAACAACACCTTTATCAACAACACCTCCATCAACAACACAACCATCAACATCTCCATCTCCATCATGTTGTAAGTTATTGTTCCATCATAAATAAACAATAATAAAGAAATTAAATAAACGATTTAAATGGATTTAAGGGAATAAATAAGAAGAGAATGGTAAAATAAGTTTGCATCACTAGATAGTCTAGTATTACTGTTCGTTGCTGAACATTTCTTTCGTAAAACACTTGTCTAATAGTACTTTCATCTTACATCTTTCCAAGAACTGTGACAGTGACAGATCCTCCTTATTGAATTTGATTGGCCATCTCAATCATTTTGACATTGGCGATCGCTGTTAGACCACTGAGGCAGAGCAGCCTAAATATTTAATCAGCCTAAAAACACAACTGTTAAAACTTTTTGTCATCCTAACAAAAAAAGCGTTACTCGTTCTACACTAAAATAAGATAAGATAAATAAAATGAGAAGAAAAGAATTCCAATATTATTATTTTTACATTTTTATTCATAGATCAGACAAATGATTGGCTCTGGTCTAAGTCAACAATGATTAGGATTATAAGGAACATACTTAAATATGATTTTACTCTTGTGAATATCTAGTCTTGTGGAAGACGTTTTGGATAAATATTTGTTTTATTTTATTATCTAGCCTACTAGTTTTACACATTTATTTTTTTCTATAATTTTACTCAAGTTAAAATATATATTTTTGTGGAAATCTTTAATGAAAGAGAATAAATAAATAACCCACGTTACCTATATTTACCAAGCGTACCAATATTAGTCCACAGTTACACCAGTCCACCACCAGAGGTCATCACCTTCCCACTACTAATCGCAGCCAGATTCCTCACACATGACATGAACAAACACAAGCTTCATAAATCACTGTACATTTTAAAAGTTAAATCCTTTTTTTTTTTCTTGGCAGCACAAGGAATATTCTACCCATCCGGCATATCAGGAGACACAACAAACCCTCCTGATGATGATGGAAGCTCCTCAGCTATTTCACTGTCGAGTCCGTTTCTGTTCTTTGGCCGCACATACCAGCAGATTTATGTAAGAATTTGATTTCATCTTGATTCAAAGTCTAACTGTGAGTGGCGGATGGTTTATAAACTCATCTGTGTATCAGTAAAACCTGTGGCTGTGATTTTGACAATATTTCTCATGTTTCAGGTTAATAATAATGGACACCTCACATTCAACCAGGCTTCATCAAAATATGTTCCCTACTCCTTTCCTGCTAATAGAAGTCGTGATATAATTGCTGGTCTCTGGACCGACCTCGACAACAGTGCGAGCGGTGTGGTTTCATATCGTCAGTACACTAATGGAAGTGTTCTCACACGCGCCACTCAGGATATAAACGATCATTTCCCAAATCTGGCCTTCAGCGCTTCTTGGGTCTTTGTTGCAACGTGGGATAAAGTCGCTTACTACAGCTTGACCGGCACAGTAAGATCGATATACTTCTGAAATATGAATGTTTTCACTTTAGTAATAAGACACAAAGAAAGTGGCAGAAAAAATAGTAATAAATTAAAACAATAATAACAATGATGTCACTGAGTAAAGGTCATTCAAATAACAACAATATACCTAATTTTACATTTTAAAAAAGACGTACAATGAACACTGTATCTTTTTTCTTGATCTTTTCAGGAAACATCGTTTCAAGTGGTTTTAATCTCAGGCAGTAATTTTTCATTTATTCTGATGAATTACTGTGACATTGCTGTAACAACGCTTCCGGTGGAGGTAAAATAAACTTGTTTTCTGTATAAAAATATAATGTTACTATTCACTAGATAACAATGTACAGTATGTATATGTATATTTTGCTTTTTCATTTTTGTACAGGCTGGATATGACACAGTAAACTCCACTGACTACTTTGTGATTCCTGGATCAAACAGTGGGAGCTCGATCTCAAACCTCAAGAACTCCAGTAATGTCAATGTTCCCGGTCGATGGGCCTTCAGGGTGGACGGTGGACAAACTCCATGTAATATTTTTTATGATTATTTTATGCATACACTGTAAAGAAAATGGAAACAAATCTGTCAGAATAATTCAGTAAAAATACAGTAAAATATTTTACATATTTACAGAACGACTTTTACATTTTACAGTTTAAAACTTTAAATGACAAAAAATTACATTTAAACCAGTAAATCCAGTAAGCCCTTTCTTCTGAATTAGCAAGGACATATTGGTACTTAAATCTGTTTTGTACATATTGACATTTACGATAATAACACTGCTGGTAAAGAGAAAGACACATGATGAATCAAAGTTCATCACAAACATATTTTCCACAAGCAGAAGTAAATACTAATATATAAAAGGAACACACAGTCATGCACACAAATACAGAACACCATCACTGTAACACACATGACTCTAAAATAATGCAATAAACAGATTCATTTAACAACATAAGATGTAACATAAAACCCTAATGTACATATATATACTGTAACTGATCACAAACTAAACACAATTAATCAAATAAAAAAGCATCAAATGTGACACATCACAGGGAATTCTGGCAATGCCAGTTTATGGCTTTTCACTCTAAATAAGATGATGAATTGTTCTTTTTACTCTACAAAAATACTGTATTTTACTTTAAAATTACACAAAATTTAATGTTAGATCTATTACAATTCTAATCCATAAATAGTATTTATTTAAAGTTTTACTATTTTTTTTTCTATAATTTTACTTTAGTTAAAAGATACATTTTTAATGAAATAGGATAAATAACCCACGTTACTTATATTTACCAAGCGTGCCAATATTAGTCCACTGTTACACTAGTCCACCACCAGAGGTCATCACCTTCCCACTACTAATCACAGCCAGATTCCTCACACATGACATGAACAAACACAAGCTTCATAAATCAATGTACATTTTAAAAGTTAAATCCTTTTTTTTTCTTTCTTGGCAGCACAAGGAATATTCTACCCATCCGGCTCATCAGGAGACACAATAAACCCTGATGATGATGATGATGGAAGCTCCTCAGCTATTTCACTGTCGAGTCCGTTTCTGTTCTTTGGCCGCACAAACCAGCAGATTTATGTAAGAATTTGATTTCATCTTGATTCAAAGTCTAACTATGAGTGGCGGATGGTTTATAAACTCATCTGTGTATCAGTAAAACCTGTGGCTGTGATTTTGACATTATTTCCCATGTTTCAGGTTAATAATAATGGACACCTCACATTCAACAAGGCATCATCAAAATATGTTCCCTACTCCTTTCCTGCTAATAGAAGTCAAGATATAATTGCTGGTCTCTGGACCGACCTCGACAACAGTGCGAGCGGTGTGGTTTCATATCATCAGTACACTAATGGAAGTGTTCTCACACGCGCCACTCAGGATATACACAACCATTTCCCAAATCTGGCCTTCAGCGCTTCTTGGGTCTTTGTTGCAACATGGAATAAAGTCGCTTACTATCCCATCACTAACACAGTAAGATTGATATACTTCTGAAATATGAATGTTTTCACTTTGGTAATTTAATTTCAAAATACTTTATTGGCGTGAACACAATAATACACAAAGAAAGTGGCAGAGAAAATAATAATACATTAAAACAATAATTACAATGTCACTGAGTAATGGTCATTCAAATAACAATATAATGTAATAATTATATATATATATATATATATATATATATATATATATATAAAAGTACAATGAACACTATATTTTTTTCTTGATCTTTTCAGGAAACATCATTTCAAGTGGTTTTAATCTCAGGCAGTAATTTTTCATTTATTCTGATGAATTACGGTAACATTGCTGTAACAACGCTTCCGGTGGAGGTAAAATAAACTTGCTTTCTGTATCAGAACAAAATGTTACTATTCACTATAACAATGTACAGTATGTGTCCTGTTTACATTTATATTTTGCTTTTTCGGTTTTGTACAGGCTGGATATGACACAGTAAACTCCACTGACTACTTTGTGATTCCTGGATCAAACAGTGGGAGCTCGATCTCAAACCTCACGAACACCAGTAATGTCAATGTTCCCGGTCGATGGGCCTTCAGGGTGGACAAGTGGACACATCCCATGTAATATTTTTTATAATTATTTTATGCATATACTGTAAAGAAAAAGAAACAAATCTGTCAGAATAATTCAGTAAAAATACAGTAACATTTTTAACATATTTACAGAACAACTTGTATATTTTAGTTAAAAACTTTAAATGACAAAAAAATACATATACAATACAAAAATACGTTAGGTAATTATGAACCTTTGAATTAGAACCAGATCTGTGGTGTGCATTGAACAAACTCACAGAGCAGCAACTTCTTTTAGTTTTTCTCCTTTTTTTTCCCACTTAATGCCTGGTTCACACGGGACGATTTTAAAATTGTCGGCCGATTTTCTAAACCGGAGAGACCCCACACGGCGATAAAAAAATCACGGGTCTAACAGTTTTGGTCGTACAGTGTGTGGTGCGCAACCACATGGCAAAATCAACACATCACACACAAACCGATTTGACTCCCGAGCATTCCCAGGTCAGACGGGAAATCTTGCAAAATCCCTCGAGATCAAACGTGACTTCAGAGTAAACAATCATGGCGGACGAAGAGGATGCAGTGGCGATAGTTTTGTTTTTAACCGAGAAAAAAGGTTTTTAACCCTCCGTTTCCGACGTTCTCCACTGGACTTTCTGGTGCGCCATGCCGCTGGCCGTTTTGATTTTGTTTCCCGGTGCTTCCTCGCCGCCTCGTCACCTCGCTTTCTGATTGGCTACACGCCACAGTCCACAGGCTGCGTGCTCGTTTGTCACCGGGGGACACCACACACGAGGAGAAAACGGGCCAAAAAAATCCAACATGTTGGATATCCCCGATTTGAGATCGGAGCGGTCCCGACGTCCTTCCGAGCAGACGAGAACAGTCTTAACACACCACACGGCAGGAATATCTGATCAGATTATTTTACGATAATCGGAGCATCCTTAAGATTGTCGGAAGGGGTGAATCGGGGCTAAAATCGGCCTAATTATCCTGCCGTGTGAACCAGCCTTAAAGGATAATTCCGGTATTTAACACCTTGAGTCTATATTGTAGTTTGTTTTGGATGAACAAGAGTGGTGGACAACATTTTTTTGACAATGGTTCCTCTCTCGAGTTTTTGACTATAAAAGAATTGGCCATGGACCCATTTAACATTGGAGTCAATGGGCATGTCCGAAAATGTCATTAAAACAGCCAATAATGTTCGTTTACAAAACTGTGCAACTCACCGAGTGATTAGTGATGTTAGTTGATGTTCCAGAAACAAAAAGTGTTGCAAAATACAGTTTCTGTCGTGTTTTATTCGTCATTTTGTAAAATCCCATTGAATTCTGTTGAAGGACTGAGTGCTCGTTAATATAAATGCGCTACCGGAAACGGAAAGGGGGCTGTTTACATTTGGTCGATGTAGTCTTTTTGCTCGCTTCCGTTTCTCATAAGGCTAGCGAGCAGAGCAACTGTGCTCCGGGAGAGTAAGCGAAATAAACAAACAAAACCTTGAAAATATTGAAAGACGTGACCACTGACCAGTGCAATATGAAGTTGAACTCGACTGTGACCGTGAGTGTCCCGCGAGACATAAACATCGGTTATCGCCATCAAGTGGTCGGGAGTGTGCTAACGCTTCAGATTCAAATATTGAGCGGAAGTTACACGGTTGTGAAGTGTCTGAAAAAATAGTTCCACTATAGCAAAATAAACGGATTGGAATCATATATTGCGACGATATATTGTTTATAATCATCAACGAACACCACTAACCACTCGGTGAGTTTAACAGTTTTGTAAACGAACATTATTGGCTGTTTTAATGACATTTTCAGACATGACCATTGACTCTCAATGTTAAATGGGTCCATGGCCAATTCTATTATAGTCAAAAACTCGAGAGAGGAACCATTGTCAAAAAAATGTTGTCCACCACTCTTGTTCATCCAAAACAAACTACAATATAGACTCAAGGTGTTAAATACCGGAATTATCCTTAAAGCACTCTCTTCAAATTTATGACGCTTACAATGTTCAGAATAATGCCGAAAGAGCCATTTTGTATAGTAATGTCAATGTGTCATGAAAAGAAAAGGGATTCATTCAAACTATAGTCTCATAAAGCCAGATAATAGTCTATAGTCTGAAAAATACTTTATAATCAAACTATCATAACAGTGTAATTTTAATAACCTCATCTGTTGACATGATGCCGGTGAATTGCAGAACTTGTGCAAATATATCCACATCACTATGATCAGATGCTTTCTTAACCCTCTGGGGTCTGAGGGGTTTTCTGGGTCCTGCAGGAGTTTATTTTGTGCTTATTTCTGTTACACTGTATTCGTTACAAACTCTGCTACAATAATATGTCAGCAGCATGTATGTAAAATTTAGTAGTTTTGAGATAACATTTATGCGTGGTTTGTGAAAATGACAAAAAAAAGTCACTGAAATGAGGTCATGAAACCCAAACTGATTATTTATTCACAAGACTTTTGAAAATTGTATCACGTAGCCTAGAATATTTGCTCCAAAACTATGTGAAAATTACCCTGAATACTCATTCAGATAAGACAATATATTGATTACAAATTTGTAAGACATAAGCTTTATGCGAGTATGCGTAAACCACCCCAGGCATATTGAGTGTTTCACACCTGAGAAAGACAAAGACCCTCCCATAATGGCCCTATTAGGAGCTCAAGGTTCCTCATTATGAGGAACCTTGAACAAAGAATGAGGAGATTTAAAAAAAATGGCTTTTTGATTGTTTGGATTTAGTTACAACACAACATAATCCAAAGATACACAACAAATGGCAAAAAATTTCACACACTGAACTAAAGAGAGACTTAACCAGTAACACACCTTTGTGCCATTCCTGAAACATAGTACATACCTGTCATTTCCAAGGTGTTTGATTTTTCACTTTACCATCTCATGTTGAAGTCAGCAGGACTCGTAAAAAAACAATAATAATAATAAAATTAAAGCTGTGAACATGCTGATATTAAGAGAAACTAGGGCTGCACGATTTTGGGAATAGCCTACATTTTAGATTTTTTTCTGGTTAAAATAGCTTTTTAAAATTTACAAAATACACACACACACACACATATATATATATATATATATATATATATATATATATATATATATATATATATATATTAGGGCTGTCAAAAAATTCATCACGATTAATCACATCCAAAATAAAAGTTTGTTTACATAATATATGTGTGTGTACTGTGTAGAATTATTTATATATATAAAAACACACAATCATGTATATATTTAAGAAAAATTGGTTATATTTATATATAACATTTATATATAATATAAATTATATAAATGTATATACAGTATATAAATGCAAATATTTCTTAAATATATACATGAATGTGTGTGTATACACTAGAGAAAAATATATTGATTATCATATGTTACTTCAAATGTTTACACCGATATGACGTTATGAAATGAGATTGGAGTAAAAACAGTTAAAATCCCTTTTTTTTTCTCATACTAATGACACGTACGTTTGTTTGTGTGGAAAGCCCGCTTTTATTAAGCAACTGTAAGAAGGCATTCGGAAATGTCAACAGATGAGCACATCAGCGCGCACGGAGCAACAAGCGCTCTTAAAGGAGAACTCCAGCGCAAAATGAACCTTTGGTCTAATTCGATCTACGAACCACCGATCCAAATGCGCTGAACTGTGTAGAATCTCATATGGTCCAGCGCATTTGGATCGGCGGTTCGTAGATCGATTGATAGAGTCTGTTTTTCAAAGATTCTGCTTATATACGTGAAGTTGACTGTATGTATAAAATATCTTCTTATTAAACTGTCTGGACACTGTCAAAGTTCTCAATGCTTCGGTTTGCATGTAGGGACCCTCATTATGCTACCGTGTTAGTGTGGGGCTATTTTGAGCCTTGTTAGTGGTATTAACAAGCGATTTTTATTTGTCATTACTCCATGCCCCATATACTAGCGTTATACTAGCGTTATAGGCTAAACTGTTTTTAGAGATAAAACTATTTACATTCGATAATCATGAAAACAAATCTCAGATAACGGTTGACTAGGTAACAATGTGTAATTAGACCAAAGGTTCATTTTGCGCTGGAGTTCTCCTTTAACACAGGCGCGCATGCACATGTTTCGTTGTCACGGCTACATAAACAAATTTTTTAAAAGACAGATGTTATGGTAATATTTTACATGTATTTTAATCACAAAAACGAACATTTGCATCAAGTGAAAGCATCAGGCACATTGGCTACCTACATAAGCTGTTTTAAATTTAAAATGTTCAATGCCTTATCGCGCTGATGTGGGCTCGGGTATCCATCCTCTATTTCAAACACACAGCGTAACTGACTCCAACTCACAGCGCGTGCAGAGAACATCCACTGAAGCATCGAGCAACAGTTCGACTCCAATGTGAAGTTTATGCAACAATAACACTAACTAATATAATTCAGAATTATTTCTTACCTTAAAATCTTTCTTGTCTTCAAACCGCGTTCTTCTTCTTCTGATGTAAATCCAATGTTAGCTCACAGCGTATCTTCCAAACTCGACGACAGCAGAGGATTGATGAAGTTCGGTGCATTGTTTTTGAGGTAATGAGCGCGTTCGCGTGGAAGATTTGCATGTCAATATATTTTGCGCGTGTGGTCACATTAAAACTGAGCAAGGGTTTGAGAAACTGGATATCTTGTTGGTTTTATACAAATTACTTAAACAGAATATTTGTTTTCTTTTTGAATCATGTCATTTAAAACTACACACTTAAATGTTTATAAAGATATAGAGCTTATAAATGTGTGACAAGTATTCGCTGAGTTTTGTTTATGTTTAGAGACATGCTCAAGAAAAAAAAGTTCACGAGACCGACAGGCAAGCACACCCTGTTTTTTTCCCTTTATTTTACAAAAGCACAATGTTTTGTTTTGATTGTAAGTGGACACATACAAAAGTAGACATCTCACAGATTCTTTTTTTATATTTCTTAAGTATGTATGACCATAAATGACGGAGTATTTTAAGTCTATGTTACTGCTGTGTAAAAAAAAAAAAACAGCAAAACGCACCCGCGCGTTTGCCGACCCCAGTGGGTTAAACACACAAAACAATGCGTTTTTACTGACCCTCAAAAAGGGACCATTTTAACATGCTGTAAAAATTATATGTGGGGTATTTTGAGCTAAAACTTCACATACAAACTCTGGCGACAACATAGACTTATTTTACATATTGTAAAACGGGCCATTATACCACCCCTTTAAAAATGATGTGGATAATCAAGTAAACCTAAGTTGCTTCAGAAAAGTTAATCCTGAAATATCACTATATATATAGTTCTTCTTACGTTTACTTTATACAATTCTGTAAAGTTTTCACAGCAAAAAGACACTTGACCCACGGCCTTGACATTTTTACAATTGTACTAAAAGACCTTTTACAATAACTAAATGAGCAGCATATCATCTGAAAAATATTGCAAGAATTAGATGCTTTGTTTCCAGTCAGGACTTAGAGAAACTTGTACATGCTTTCATCACCAGCAGGGTGGATTATTGTAATGGACTCCTCACTGGCCTTCCCAAAAATACCATAAGACAGTTGCAGCTCATACAGAACGCTGCCGCCAGGATCCTGAGCAGAACCAGACAATATGAACATATACTAGTCCTCAGGTCTTTACACTGGCTCCCAGTTACATTTAGGATTGATTTTAAAGTATTATTACTGGTATATAAATAATGCAATGGCCTAGGACCTCAACACATTGCAGATATGCTCACTGAATATAAACCCAACAGATCACTCAGATCATTAGGATCACATCAGCTAGAAATACCAAGGGTTCACTCAAAGCACGGAGAGTCTGCTTTTAGCTATTATGCCAGCCGCAGCTGGAACCAGCTTCCAGAAGAGATCAGGTGTGCTCCTACAGTAGCCACATTCAAATCCAGACTCAAAATCTGTTTAGCTGTGCATTTACTGAATGAGCACTGTGCCACTGTACGTCCGACTGTTTGTTCTGTATTTTTATTATAAACTGGTTTAATTATTCTTATTTATTTTGATTATTTTAATTTCTTCTATGTAAAGCACTTTGAATTATCATTTTTTATGAAAAGTGCTATATAAATAAACTTGCCTTAACTAGTGATTTATAATGTAGTGTAATTTTTTTTTTTGTTTAACAGCAACAACATCTCCAACAACAACATCACCACCTGATTCTGAACCAACATCTCCATCAACAACATCTGCAGCAACATCTGATTGTGCACCAACATCTCCATCAACAACATCTGCAGCAACATCTGATTCTCCATCAACAACATTTGCAGCAACATCTGATTCTGCACCAACATCTCCATCAACAACATCTGATGCAACATCTGATTCTGCACCAACAGAATCCCTAGGAAAATCCCCTGGCAGCTAAGCCAATATATATGCCCTGATTTTCATGATTAATTAAGCCTGCTAAAATGCATTATATGAGTTTCTGTTACTTTCACTCTTCATTCTATTGCTCTATCATATTTTATCTTTCATAGTACAGCACATAATAGAGCAGCTCCAGAAGGGCTCAGTGCTGAGGATTGGGTCAGTGGTACAAATTTAGACACCAATGAAATACCATTTAATCCAATTTTGATACTACAACAACAATTACCACCCTAATTATTAATTATAAAACTATAATTTTCGGGTAGATCTAACAGGTACAGAAATTTGAATAAAGTAATCAAATGTGAAAAAATTGCATATTCATTATTGTATAAGGGTGAATGACGGATAAGGATTTAAAATGTGAATAAATAAAACTGGCAAAAAAATTACATTTTAGGACTTTCTATATTTATTAGTGTTGTGTATGTAATCCAATGACATGTTCACATTTCAAGAATGTAATTAACCACTTTTTTTGGTGAATCAGATCTTTTTCCTGGATAACGTAATGCATTTTTTAATTAATTACATTTCTACCATTGTTGGCATATACAAATGTACTGGTATCCATAATTGGAGCTCAACAAACAACTAGTGCTCGTACAACTACATTTTAATCACAATGAATATAATCAATTAGGGATTTCATATAGACATGGGCTCAGATTTGGCTGCTGATAACTCAAAATTCAGAACCAAAATTTAAAAAAAGCTGGAAAATGTTTAATAATGTTTTCCAATGAAGTAAATAAGATTTGTTTTATCATTAACTCAACAAAAAAAGAATTGTGTAATCTAACACACAAATATGGGCCAAATTAATTGCCTGTGTCATTGTTAGCCGGAATGACATTCTGCAATATTTTTCAGGATTAGCATAAAAACCATCCTCAGTATCATTTTTCCTTTCCAACACTCAAACTTGAAACAAAGTAAGAGACACTGACACGTTTTTAATGATTTATAAAAGTTCAATTCAATGATAATGACATATGATAATGAATCATATGAAATCAAGATGAATGACAGCTAAAATATGGCAAAAAACATATGTAAATAATGTTAATAATATAACAATAATAACTATGCCTAAAAGTTTACAAATGTTAATTAAAAACTAGATTGTTATGCATATGTCATTCTGGATAACGGATGACATGTCCTTGCTAACAGAGGTTTTTTGTTATACAAGAATGACTTGTTGTTATCCAGGAATGACAAAACTAATATTTTGTCTTTATAATCAGGTACTATCTATGGAAAACTACAACTTAGCTGTCATCACGCAAGGTAATCTTTTAGATCAAATAGATAGGCCTAGTTTTTTTTATACAAAACATTAGACATGTTTTATTAGTGTTGTCCAAAAGAACACATGATATTGCTACAAAGTGCACCAGTGATGTCAAAATATCAATATTTTAAGAGACACTAACTGACCTTTGCACATGTTCTAGTGCTCCTTCAGGGTCTTCCTTTTGATACAATATTATGTCACATGACATACCAAAATGCATTATGGTCCAAAATGGTCATGATGTCTATTATCCAGGAATGACATTAGAGAAATCACAATTTGGGGACAAAAGTCTTTGTCATAAAAATGTGAATAAGCTTAGTATTATCACTTTATTTGTGAATTTGACTTTGACTATATACCCAGTGCTTAAGTTGCTAGAAATCAGTGTCAGCATCATGTACAGCGGTTAACATTCCGCAGGAACCAATCAGAGCCCACCAGAATGGCCGTGGTCTATGACTATAACGGGACCAGACCTCGCCTAGGAAATCCATGTGATCACAAGGATTTGAGTTTGCATGCTTGATGAATCGTACATTGCCTGCAGTATATGGTGTTGTAAAGAACTCAAGGCTTTCAAATTTCATAATTTGCATTATATATTTCAAAAAGAAGAGGAAAATATTTTGGTAACACTATACTTAAAACCTCTGTTAAATGCATTATAAAGATATTCATAATGTGCGTTATAATGCATTAGATCTTTTCAGAAATAATTTGTATTATATGCATTATTTTAGCAGATTCTGAAATTGGTTGTTTGTCATTTGTTTTAATGCATTATACTTTCTAAAGGTGTATTCAATGAATATATAAGTATTATAACAGTGGTTATAATTATTCATGAGACCATACAATGCATTATAAGGTGCATTACACAAGTAATGCATTAAAATACTTTTATAACGTATTATATATAAAGGCTTTATTTAAAATTTACAGTGATATTTTTTTTATTAATATGTGTTGTATTGTTTTATTTGTTGATGGATGTGTGTTAGTTATCTCTATTTAAATCAAAGTGAATATTTAAATTTGATTTATTTATTTAAATGTAATGATGTGGCGGACTCAGAGGGATCCATTTGCTGCTTTATTATAGAAGGCTCGACAGGCAGGATAAATCAACAGCAGGCAGTACGGAGAGAATCACAGAGCAGAATCGAGTCACAGGCAAGGGTCGAGGCAGGCAGCAGAAAGCAAGATCCAATTAAAGCTGCAAGCAGCGATTGCGGGCCCAAGCCGGTGGCACCGCCACCCTGGTGCCTTTAGTGGAACTAAAGGCACCGGGTGGCGGTTGCCACCGGCTTGGGCCCTCCATCGCTGCTTGCAGCTTTAATTATATATATATATATATATATATATATATATATATATATATATATATATATATATATATATAAAATATATATATATATATATTATGTAAATTCTTTTTTTCCCCCTATTTTTAACATATATATTATTATATATATATATAATAATAATATATATATTATTAACATTTTTGGATGCTAAACTATTCTTTTTATAGGCTTTGTACTTTGTACAGTATGTAAGGTTGACTATTTTATTGACTATATTTTATTAAGGCTATAATGAACATTCTGCGATGTCAATATTGCAATGCTGGAATGCTGTGTGTGTGTGTGTGTGTGTGTGTGTGTGCGTGCGTGTGTGTGTGTGTGTGTGTGTGTGTGTGTGTGTGTGTGTGTGTGTGTGTGTGTGTGTGTGTGTGAGAGGCTCGATCGAACAATGGAGACATAAAAACATACTCCGTCATTTTTCATACAGACCATCATTCAAAATGCAAAGTGTTTCCTTATATTTGTGTACACTCGCAATGAAACACAACATTGTGCTTTTGTTAAACTATAAACTCTTGTCAAACTGTAACCTACAACTGTCACCCAACCAAAATCACACACACACACACACACACACACACACACACACACACACACACACACACACACACACACACACACACACACACACACACACACACACACACACACACACACACACACACACACACATCCCCCCTCCCCTCCCCTCCCCACACAGACAGAATGGCAGAGAGACAGAGAGAGAGAAAATACACATTCAAACCACAATATCTGACTTCCTGTTGGTCGGAGCTAATGACTGTAAATTAGAAAGTTGTCCGGATCGAAGAGAAGAATATACGTACCGAGTTTGGTTACTGTAGGTAAAACTATAACTAAGTTATAACACACTTTATGCATCCTTTTTTAATCATAAATTTGTTTCCTCGCCACGGCCAAACCGTTCGAGATATCAAAAATCCCCTGGCAATTTATCATCTTCCATGTCTTGACTTCATGCTGACCGAGTTTCGTGGTCATCGGATGAATCCTCTAGGAGAAGTGTTTCAAATGCGAGAGCAAGCGTTCTCCAATCAACCCGTAATAGCCGACGGGTTGATTACGTTGGGCTGGCGTAAAACTTGACCCAGGGAAAGTTGTTCGGCCCGATTAAATCTATATGTGTACCGAGTTTCATATTAATTCATGCAAGCGTGTTTGATATACGGACAAGTGTTCGAATCCCATTCCAGGGGGCGCTGTCGAGCCCCCTGCCACGCCCGGGTACCAGCTTCAGCCTGGCCCTGTTGGCCGCGGGTTCTGACATTTGTGCAAAATTTCAAGAGTTTTCGAGCACGTTAAGGCCCTCAAAAGTGCCAGAGATTTTGCACACAGCAGAGAAATGGTTAAACTAAACTAGCCCCCCTCCTCACACACACATACACACACACACACACAGAGGGGCAGAGGGAAAATGCTCCAAACAGTACACATTCAAACCAAAATATCTGACTTCCTGTTGGTCGGAGCTAATGACTGTAAATTAGAAAGTTGTCCGGATCGAAGAGAAGAATATATGTACCGAGTTTGGTTACTGTAGGTAAAACTAATACCCCATTTTTGACTAAAGGTGGCGCTACTGAGCCCCTTACCACGCCCGTTTCTGAAACTTCGCACATGTCTATTACACAATAAATGTCAAATGCATGTTGAGTTTCATGCAATTTGAAGCATGTTAAGAGCCTCAAATGCATCCAAAAAGAATATAAAAGTTTAAAGCGTTGCCATGGCGACAGTATTAAAGATATCAAAAATCTTTTCACAGGTCTACATCTGTCGTGTGTTTACATTATACAGATGAAGTTTGAAGCAAATCGGGTAAAAATATGAGGGTGATTTCAAAGCATTTCGAAAGTGACACACTTCCTGCTGCCAGTTGGTGGCGCTATAACTTTGACTCACAATAGTCACATCCATGTGATCGGCCTCTTACAGCGAACACACTGCTGAAGTTTCATCAAGATCAATTAATGTATGAGGATGTTATAACACACTTCCTGTTTCCAATATTCGCCATAAATTCGTTTCCTCGCCACGGCCAAACCGTTTGAGATATCAAAAATCCCCTCGCAACTTTTCATCCTCAATGTCTTGACTTCATGCACACCGAGTTTCGTGGTGATTGTTTGAATCGTCTAGGAGGAGTATTTTAAATTCCATTGCATGTGTTTTTTAAACTACGCCAAATAGCCGACTTCCTGTTGGGCTGGGGTAAAAAGTCAGAGCATGAAGGATATATGAACCGATGAGATCTATAAGTGTACCGAGTTTCATATTATTTCATGCAAGCGTGTTTGATTTATAGACCAAGTTTTCGGACCCCGTTCCAGGGGGCGCTGTCGAGCCCTCCTGCCACGCCCGGGTACCAGCTTCAGTCCGGCTCTAATGGCCGCGGGTTCTGACCAGTGTGCAAAGTTTCAAGAGTTTTTGAGCACGTTAAGGCCCCCAAAAGTGGCAAAAACCTTGAAAAAAAAATTATTATAAAGAAGAAGAAGAAGAAGAAGAAGAAGAAAAACAAAAAACCCTTAGAAGAACAATAGGGCTCTGCGCCCTTTCAGGGCTTGGGCCCTAATAAACAATCCGGGTCGGGGCAGGCAACAGAATAATCAAAGGTCGAAATACACAGTCCGAGGTCAGTAACAGATCAGCAGAAAACAGGGATAAACGCTTGGAATGAGTGCAGGGGCAATGCAATACTTCGCAGTGAACTGAAGAGTGAAAGAGGTTTAAATGGATGTGTGTGAATGAGGTGCAGGGGTATGAGTCACAGGTGAATGAGATGATGAGTCCGGGCAGTGAGTATGGGAAATGTAGTTTGTGAGGAAGTGATCATAGTCTATTGTGGAGCGCCCTCTGATGGCTCTCGAGGGCACTCCAGCTGGTGATCGTTACACCCTTAAAGGAGAACTCCGGTCAATTTTAACATTGAGCTCAATTTTTAGTAAATTTGGAGTGCTGTCAATACAGAGAACAACGACAAAAATCGGTGTTGCCTACACCGTGTTATCCTCTTTTTAAAGTTTTCGGTCGAAGTCCAAAGTAGTCGATTATCGAGTTGACGCGCATAGGTTTAGTTACTATGATCATGCGCGTGAACTCGACAATCGACTACTTTGGACTTCGACCGAAAACAGGAACTAAATACAGGTATTTGCGCTGGCTGATATAACATCATTTTTATTAATATCTTTCACATCTAATGCAGTCAGATTCACCGTGTTCACTCAGAAGGAATCACTCAACATGGCTGGGCACTTGTCATGACACATCAAGGATGATAAGAGAAATAAAAGCAGGTTTAAAACTTGCCCTATTCAAGTCAATAGGATGCAAATTTTAAAATTGACCGGAGTTCTCCTTTAAGGGGCACCCCCCTTTTTTTAAAAAGACATGAAAAAGCACATTCCGAACTTAAATGGTTGAATTGAAATGGATTATTAAATTGTTAATAATGAAAATGTGTTTGAAATGTTTTGAATTGAAATATTCACAGCTTAAATATGCAACCATGTTGAATTTGAGCCAATAAAAAATGCAATAAAAGTCCTAAAAATACAATGCATTAATGCAATGCCTATTTTTTTTTCAAGTACCGGTAATAATGACTTTATTCAGGACTCAAAAATGGAAGGTCCATAATACAAGTTTAAAAAAGAAACATAAAAATTAAAAATGACAATAGTTACATCACAGCAATAAATATACAATAAAATTGAAATACATCAGTAAAAGGTCAATAACTTTCACTTGTAATATACAAACAGGAGCGCCAATGTCTCCACAATCTAGATGTATACCTGACAGAGCTAAAATCATTATGGGCTAAAGCTTGTATAATTCTGTTTTCAGAGACAGACATTCTACACATGTATCGAAAAATAAGATTCCTTATTAAGGCAGAACAGGTAGGCACACCAACATTAACCAACATTTGACTAGCACTACACCATCTTGGTTGTTTTAGAAGCAGTCTCATGCCATCATTGTACGCTACCTTCAGTCTCTGCATGTTCTTTTTTCTGTAAGACCGCCACAAGTGGGCAGTATAAAGTGGTGTACAGAATGCTTTGAATAAGGCTACCTTAACATTTTCAGAACACATGCCAAATTTACGTGCAAGCACATTTGCCTGAGCATAAACCTTGCGACACTGTCTATTGATGTCCTTATCATCCGATAAATCATTTACAATATGATGGCCAAGATATTTAATCTCATCACACACTTTAAGGGCAATACCAGATAAGTAGAAATCAGGGAATACTCATTTCCTGTCTTCTTTACTTCTAACAATCATGATATTGCTCTTACTTGCATTATATTTGATATCAAAATCTGCACCATACTGAGAGCAAACCTTCAACAATTGTTGTAACCCAGCACTATATGGGCAAATGATTACCAAATCATCTGCATACATAAGGTGATTAGTGAGAGTATTGCCTATCATACATCCTGTATTACATTTATTGAATTGTTGTGACAAGTCATCCATATACACATTAAAAAGGAAAGGTGACAAAATACCACCCTGACGAACTCCATTACCAACAGTAAATGGTTCTGATACAGAACCCCCCCCCCCCCCCATTTCATCTGCATAGACTGGTGTGGATACCAGAAGACTAGAATTCTTATAATTACTTTTGGTATTCCTCTATGTTGCAATTTAAGAAACAATTTGTCATGGTTTACACGATCAAATGCATTAGAGGCATCTATAAAACACATAAAAATTGTGGAATTCTGACTATTATAATGATCTAAAATTTCCTTTAAGGCAAATATACACATGTCTGTACCGTGTTGACGTTTAAAACCAAATTGGTTGTCAGTCGTGAGAATATACTGTTCCAACCTATTAAGAAGAATTCTCTCCAACACTTTGGATACAAGCTAGGGCTATAGGTCTATAATTGTCCATACGGTTTATTTTGCCAGTTTTGTCTTTAATAACGGGCACTAATAAAACAGGTAAGATAGATTCAGGCAGAGTCCTTAGAAACCTGTCATACAAATAGCTAACAGGGGAACAAGTTTCTTGCTTGCATATTTTAGATGTTCAGCGGTTATTTTATCGGTCCCACACACTTTATTGTCATCCAAGCCCAATACTGCAGATTGTACCTCTTCTGAATTAATAACCACATTTTCATCATTGTCGATGTTTCCCACTTCAAAAGTATTCCTCCCAATACAGTTAAACAGCTGATGATAATGCTGCCGCCACATCTGGCAAATTGCATCTGAGCCACTGACACCCTCGATATTAGAGGGTAAAGACATTTTAATACTGATCATAGCTCTAACCTCTTTCCAAAAGTCCTTATAACTTCTGTTATGCATCTTACATGCCAAAGAGTCAGACCTCATCGAGTTCTCATTCTTTTTTATAAATCTTAATGCATATTTAAAATTAGCATTTGCCCGTTTCTTCTCTTCAAATAAAGGGCCCTGTCTATCTCTACCGGACTCTATCCAGACTTTAAATGCACACCGAGCTTTGGCATGAAGTTCTGCAACATGCTCATTCCAACCTGGCTTGATGCTATATGCCATTCGCTGAGGTTTATAAAAATGCCTACTGGCACTATTAAGTGTTTCCACAATTAAGTCATATAAAACAAATAAATCTTTTCCATGTTGTGGATTCTTACAATTAATATCAACACATCTTATGGCGTCTTTGGGCAGTGCAATGTTTCCCAGTAACCCATCAGTCCTAACTTGATACTTCTGGAAATCTTCCATGGTTAATTTAGTCCAATCTAGTCTTCCTGTGTTAATGCTATTTCCCACCGTAGTTAACATTGGAAAATTTTTAACATTTAAAGACAAAGAAAACGGTATATGATCGGCGATGGCAAAATCATAATGAATCGTCATAGCATCCAAAGAAGCGTGTGCATCAGTTGTACATACACAATGATCTAACCACGAGGTGGTATGCCATGCCTCACTGATGTAAGTATAACTATTATTAGGCAAAAAAACCTTGCTTGACAATAGTAATCCAGTATCAGTGCAAACATGCATTAAGTGATTAGCAAATGTAGAGTTTGCATCAGAAATATCAGCATTCATGTATCCTACAACAAAAATACAGGTTGAGGCATTATCCTGAATAAAAGAGCCAACAAATGCTAATCTATTTACAGTTTTTTACAATCGCTATGACAGTTTTTTCAATACATTTAACAATTTTCCTAAACTCTTAACGCACCAACACACCTAAAACACACAATTGGCAAAACGGTTCATTTCATGCTCCAAATTACACATTGTAAACTAAACTCCAAAACTAATTTTCAAAATACAATAATACACTAACACAATACACTATGTCTAACAAAACACTGCAAACATGTTTCAAAATCAAATAATTATTCAAAACACTAACACATGTTCTCTTCCAACAGGAACATTTAGTCAATCATAACACAATGACGGAAAAAACAGTAACATCAGCTGAAATTACAGAAACTGCATTATTTTATGTGTCGTGTCTGCCCTTATACAATAGACAGTATATTGTATTGATTAGATTGTGTTTTGCACTGTAGTTTCTTGTGAAGCCTCTCTACATTTTAGTTTTGTTGGGTTCAGTAAATACATGCATTTTGTTTCTTTTGCTGCAGAAATTCAATACAAAAAATGAATGACCATCTCAGAGTAGATGTACAGTTTATGAAAACAAAAAAAAGACAGAGACAGAATTCCTGCAGAAAAGACTTTATTTGCAAAAGGACATTACTGCAAGATATACCTCTCCCTTGTACTGGTCCTTGCCCTTTCTTTCTTTCTTTCTTTCTTTCTTTCTTTCTTTCTTTCTTTCTTTCTTTCTTTCTTTCTTTCTTTCTTTCTTTCTTTCTTTCTTTCTTTCTTTCTTTCTTTCTTTCTTTCTTTCTTTCTTTCTTTCTGCTGCTCTATATTGTTCATTTTCCACACAAGATCAGCCCAAAGAGTCCTCTTTTAGAACATATGGTCATGCGATTGAAAGAAACTCAACACCTGAGTGTGCTTCCTAGATGGGAATCATAACTTCAATAAGCTGTTTCTCAGTAGCAATGGAATAAAATAAAGGGAATATATTTGTGTTTCAATTCACAATATGAACAGCTGCTCACTTTGACTTTAGCCAATAAGTTATGTTTAGAACATGATGTTATCTGTTCTGACATACAGTGTGAAAGCATTTGTAAAATTGGCAGTAAAATTACATTGTTTTAGTATTGGTTGAGCTTGTGTGTAAAAGAAGTTCAAGCATTTTAAATTTGTGTTAACTGTATGCATTTTGTGTCAAAGCAACAATAAATGTGTTAATTGTATAGCCTACAAAGACTGATGTTGTGCTAACCGTGTTAAGAGTTTAGGAAACGTGTTAAATGTATTGAAAAAACTGTCATAGCGATTGTAAAAAACTAAGTATTCAGCTTCATTTTGATAACACTCATACAGAGTGTACTGTATATATTCAAGATAATAAACTTTGTATCATGACAATTACAGTTTTTCTCAGTCGCTTTGGTGCATTTCTCACATCACTATTTACATTTGCACAACAGTTAATGCAGTTCTCAAAACAATTAGTACAAACTGCAAAACCTAGTTGATAACCTGCAAAAGCGTGTCACTTGCTCAAAATGGATCGCTCATTCCTCAAAAGCAAGTATTCATGTCAATGAAAGTGTCAGTGTCATCAAGATGAAAAGTCTTGACACCATTGCTTATGAACAAGATAGTCAAATGGCTTTGTCATGTTTTCATTATGACAGTTTACTCTGTAAATGTTTTCCAATGCAAAAAAGTAAGATATTGGTGACACTACCTGAAAATGCTCAAGACAGCACTATATACTATTTGCACAGCCATTTGAAAAATACAGTAAAGTTACACATTACTGTATTTAATGAGGTAACTACAAGACACTGAATGTTTCACATTTTTACTGCATATGCTCTTTGCAATTCTAATTTGTTCACAGCATTGTGCAAAAGAAAAAATACACCCTTATTTACAACAAACATAAACTCCCTTTGGGTAGAGCTGTGCACAACTGCAAACAATACTGCAGTACATATTGGAACTGAACATACAACATATATATAGTACTGTAATCATTCATGCACATCCAGACGTTCCTCTCTGTCTGGCCACATCATTTCATCTGCATCACAGCAAATATCATCTCTTGCAATGCAATCCAAAACAACAACATGCTTGCTCAGATGGTCTCCAGTTAGACCCCTCTCATTCTCAGGGATGATGTCCCTGTAAAAAGTGTCTAACAAAGTCAGCAGATGTTGTGTGTTGTATGGAGATATGCCATTTACAATATACACACCTGTTCTCTCGACGAAATGTTTGAATAATTGAATTTACAGTGGTTCTCCCAACATTTGGCTGCAGTGCGCACCCTTCGACCAGGCTCAGCCATTGTGAGGCCGTGATTGACAACATTTGTACCCCTGTTGTACCCCTAACATTTGTACCACAATTGATCCTCAATTGTACCCCTGATTTCATCAGGGATCCGCCTATGTACTTGGCCTCTTCTTCCCCTTCCCCTTCCCCTTCCCCTTCCCCTTCCCCTTCCCCTTCCCCTTCCCCTTCCCCTTCCCCTTCCCCTTCCCCGTCCTGCACCCTCACCCTCACCCGCACCCGCACCCTCACCCTCACCCGCACCCGCACCCTCACCCTCACCCTCACCCGCACCCGCACCCGCACCCTCACCCTCACCCGCACCCGCACCCGCACCCTCACCCTCACCCGCACCCTCACCCTCACCCGCACCCTCACCCTCACCCTCACCCTCACCCGCACCCTCACCCTCACCCTCACCCTCACCCTCACCCGCACCCTCACCCTCACCCTCACCCTCACCCTCACCCTCACCCCTCTTCCACGAGGCTGGCCTTCCATTTCTGTCACAGTATTGTAGAAATGGTAAACACCATGTCCTGCTTGGTTCATATATGCTTGTAAAGTGGGGGGTTTATGGGATTCAGCTCTGACAGTGATTGTAGAGAAGCGGCTTATCATTGGTTGCAACTACAGTAATGCTTCACACACCCCTTCGCATCAGTGAAAGTTGAGATTCAACTAAGATAAATTGTTCAATTTAGGAGACAATTTAAAAAATGATTTTTTATTTTTATTTTCTTGACAGATTTTGACAACTAGTTCAACATTTTTGTATGTAATGACTCAAGCAATGAAAGGAGGACTATTAGTTTTATATGGAATGACTATTCAGCATTCACAAGTATAGTTAATTTTGACTGACATGACATAAGCAAATGATAATGTTAGAAAACAGCAGAGAGTTGTATGAAAGCAATTAATGCATGTCCAAAAGCATTTGCAATTTGTTCGAAGGAATGAGAAACTGCTACTATGATGTGCACAAATGACTAAATGTTGTGGAGGTTCTGCAAATGTAAATAGTGATGTGAGAAATGCACCAAAGCGACTGAGAAAAACTGTAAACTCGATACCTACAGCCCAATCCACACCTAATCTTACTACTGATATTAGTGAATCACATACAGGTTGTGTACCGGTAGTGCAATTCAACAGGCTTTTTGTTTCAAAAACATTTGTCATTCATTTATTTCCAAATTATTGCGCTATAAAAATGTTCTGTAAGTTTCAAAATTCCCATGATATTCAAAAACTTCCTTTTTAGTACAAAAACAAAAACAATTTTTTTTTTATCCAAGCTTCCAAAAAGACTGGTTTCAGTATAACGTCATAGTGTGATGAAAGAGTACTTCTACATAAGTGCCTCTCTAGCCTCGCTCACAAGTTCGTGCATGTCATGTATACGAGAGAGACACAAACATTACTCGACACACAAACCGATAGAGATACTTCAGGATTACAAGAGGTTTTGCAGTCCCTAAATTCAGTTTTTTTTATGTCAAATTATAAGTGGACTTCAAATAACATTATAAAATTTAAAAAATGCAGTTCATCACCCCTTTAAATGTATTTTTAAACCTTTATTTAACTAGGAAAGATGACTCACTGAGATTAAAATCTCTTAAATGATTAAAAGCCAAGATAGGCAGCTGAGTTTACATATAGGCATTTGTACATCGAAGTTACAACACACATAAACATAAACAAACATCATTACATAAATATAAAACATGCATCTGGTTAGAAACATTTACACACCATTAGCGTGTAGTGCATGAGTTAAGGATAACAATACATTTAATGGTGTTTTTGCATCCTTTTTAATACTCGAAAGGTGTTATTAAATGTCAGCTGCAGAAGTTTAAACTAACCAGACCAGAAAACCCTGATCAGAGCACGTTACCCTTAATAAAAACGTAAAGGATTCTCAACAAAATTTGACTTTTGAGGGTTGAACAATTGAGGGCTCTCAGAATCATTCAAATGTGTGTTAACAGTCCTTCTGTGATGGTTGGCTAATGCCTTTGTTAGTCCAGTCATTTTAAACCAACATGGGGGTCAACCTAGAACAAATTGCAACCGAAGAAAACTCGACTGATCTTGTATCCTTAATATGTCCTGAGAAAGGGGGAAAAAATAAAGTCCAGAAGAATCCCATTAGGGGAAAGTTTAGAAAAAGACCCAAATATAGCCTATTTGGGCTCATCCCCCAAACCCACGGACCCAGCCCCAAACCCCATCTCTGCAATAATAATACTGGTTTAATACACTCAATACTGAATAGTTTAAAGTACTTCTTCCTGCCTCTTTGTATTTATGCTCATGGGTAGCCTAAATGGGTTCCATTCAGAGCTTAACATTTAGTATTTTACTATTATATGTCAACAAGATTCAACAAGACATTTTCACATGACTTATCTATACGCAATGTTTAGATCTGCTGTGGTATTTATGCAAATTAGCACATACATAATTCGATTATCCTCCGTTTGCCCATGTTAACAGACAATTTCAAAAAAACTTGTAATACATTTTTTGTTTGTCTTTATGCAAGTAATCAACTCAGTCATTTTCATGGTGATATCTAAAGGTTAAAATGTTTACACTATTCACGAGAGGAAAAGAATGAATAGGCTATATTTGGGTCTTTTTCTAAACTTTCCCCTAATGGGATTCTTCTGGGCTTGTTTTTTTTTTTTTCTTACTCAGGACATTGAAAATACAAAATCAGTTGAGTTTGCTTCTGTTGCAATTTGTTCAACTGTTTTTCATAAAATGACTGGACTAGCCTACGTCTTTGTCGAAGTGTGTTTGTTGTAAAACCAGAATGTCTTGCACGCCAGGGGGTTTAATCATTTTTTAAAAAAAATAAAGAAAATAAGGAAGTGCATGCTAATAAATGATGAGGAAGCAGCTATAGATTCACTACGTAGATAGGCAGGCACAACTGTATTTGTTTTGAGGTTTGCCCTCATTTTATAGATGCTTATCGTTTCAGCGACGGTTCCCTGTCCATTCCTGTGACATCATGGATTATCCATCAATCATTCTGTTTTTCATTAAACTAAAATGTCATTCTAATAGACAGTTTTCTTTGCTTATAATAACTTTTTGGGCCAGAACAGTCAAGGAGAGTGTGGCTAGTTGTTCCATATTAGTATGATTGTTTTATACATACAATATTGTTAATACAAAATATTGGTTACACTTTATTTGAATGTGTCGCTGTTACAGTGCAATTATACATGTAAGTGCTAAGTAATATTAGTTATCTACATGTCTTACTATAGGGTTAGGGTAGGATTAGGAGTTAGTTTAGGCTAATTGCATGCAATTATGCATAATTTATAGTAATTACCATAGTAAATATGTAACAAGGACACATTAAAATAGTGTTTACAACATATTTTACAAATCATCATCTTATAGCAATATACAAAATTAATTTATAATTTTATTTTGTTTTTGTTTTTTTGCGATTATTTATCACAACTTAAAATCCAACATTGTTTCAACTTTAAAAAGTATGTGTTCATGCTTGACTTAAAATATTAAGTTTAGTTAACTTTAGTTTTGTTTAGTTAAGTTGGATATTTAAGTTATCTCAACAAATTGTAAGTTGTTCTAACTAATCGCAGCCACATTTTTTACAGTGCAGAAGCTGTTTGACAAACCTAAATTCTTTTAACATTGCTGTTTGGTTAAGAATGTAACTAATGCAGATATTGTAAAACATTGACGTTGCCGGGTGAGGCCGGGAGTCATGCGATGCTGGAGGGATTTCATCGAGGTTGATAGCACTGATGGTGTGTGTCATGAGCATCACCTGTGAGCCACACCAGTCTCTTGTCTCTATATGCTAAAAATAATGTCACTCAACAGGAAGTGGAACTATTTACTGTCTCAAACATAGAGATACACACAGGCTGTGTCCCAATTCAGAGGCTGCATCCTTTGAAGATGCATATTTGTAAAATATAAGCCAACATTTGAAGAGCTTACATTTTTTTTTCTACAGTGATATAATTAAATATTTGAGTAAGTTGTAACTCAGTACTTGTTTAAAAGTGTATTTCAGCAATAAAAAAAAAAATCATGTCGATTTCATGATGATTTTAAAGCTATAGATTTCCCTAAATTACTAATCTGATTAACCATTTAATTTTATTTAAATGGTTTATTAATAAAAATAAATGTATTCATTTAATAGTTAATAATATATATTTATAATACTTGATTTTTTTTTTACGTTTCATATTTCTGTTTAAAATAAATAAATGTAGCTGCACAAATCACTGACTGTTTTAACTTTTAAAAAATTCTGATTTTTTTTTAAATAGTTAATTATTATTATTATTATTTATATAAAGGTAGGCCTATACCTTAATAAATAAACTATTATATTTATTTATAATTGTATATTTTTTATAAGTTTTCTGTAAATCTGTCATTTTGAGCCACTTTATCCTAAAAAAAAACTATGTAGGACTCAATATTTAGACAAACTTTTTTCTGATATTATGGCTAGTAAATTCAAATATCCCATGTAGTCTTTCAAATAATTTTAAAGATTCACAAGGGCCCATAGCAGGCTACGTTGAAGAAGGGACTTAACAGGTTTGTCCCTCTGGGCCGAGTTGAGAACTGCCCTCCGAAACGAAAATTGTTGGTTGGGGGACAGTGAGCTTTTGCTTAGGTTGATCATGAACCCCTTTCCAAGTGACCGAGGAGCAGAGGTCTGTGCGTGCATAGCTCCTCCTTCGATTGGGCAAAAAGCAACCAATCATCGAGGTAGTTTAAGATGTGTAGGGGAGCGCGGGGCACAACCTAACGCGGGGCTAAATGTAACACGGACCTTTTACGTAGTTACTCAGGGTCACGCGGGTTGTGTTTACGCTCTTTTTCTCTCGCTGCCAGAAGACGGTCTCCCGTGGATTTGTGAAAAGTTTTGGTAATATTTTGTGAAGATACGGGACAAAGAGTGTTTTGACACCATCTAAGTATTTTTTTTCATCATACGTATTTTTCTGTTTCTGAGTTGTGTGTGTACGTCACCAAATCTAACTTTATATTGCCTTAATCACTGTCTTGTTGGCTAAAACATGGCACCATTTTGAAACATGTCAGCAACTCCTAGCAACTGTTAGCTAGGTTTAAAATATTTTTTACACAGCGGGGTTAGTTGTAGCACAGTGTTACAACTAAGCCGCCAAGTGTTCACAATATTGTAGGCTATGGGATTTGTTTACTATATTGATCACTTGTTTATTTATAAAAAATATTGCCTGTTTTCATGTAATAAACACTTTAAAATGTGATTTTAAGCTTGTTTTTATTATTATTACTGCTACTATTAATAATAATAATAATTTTGCATGCAAAACTGTTCAGCCCTTTCCTATATCTCTATCCATGATATTGATCCATAATAGAAGGATGATTGGATGAGGGATGGATGTATGGATATCTATCTATACAGATGTACAAACAATATCAAACTATACAGATAAAATAGTACTGAATTATGTGTGTTACACACAAGTGTTACAACTAACCCCTCTGTCTGTTACAACTAACCCCGCATATGGGGTAAGTTGTAACATTTGCACTTCTGTCACTTTCAGTGCAACTGTACGAAAATGGAAGGTCCTAGAAAAAAACTTTAAGTGTTCATTTGTAGCAGAGATGTGTATGTTTCTTGTGTAAAAAAAAGATTAATCTAACCTAATTATTTTTTAAATAATTGAGCCAAAACCAAAATGCGTTAGGTTGTGCCCCGCTCTCCCCTACTCCCATCTGTCTCAGGGGGAGAGGGCCACATCCATATATTTTGTAAATATTGGTTACACTTTATTTGAATGTGTCGCTGTTACAGTGTAATTATACATTTATGTGCTGAGTAATATTAATTATCTACATATACTTACTATAGGGTTAGGGTAGGATTAGGAGTTAGTTTAGGCTAATTGCATGCAAGGACACATTAAAATAGTGTTTACAACATATTTTACAAATCATCATCTTATAGCAATAAATGTATTTATAGTTTTATTTTGTTTGTTTGTTTGAGATTATTTATCACAACTTAAAATCCAACTTTGTTTCAACTTTAAAAAGTATGTGTTCATGCTTGACTTAAAATATTAAGTTAAAATATTAGTTAACTTAAGTTTTGTTTAGTTAAGTTGGATGTTTAAGTTGTCTCAACAAATTGTAAGTTGTTCTAACTAATCGCAGCCACATTTTTCACAGTGCAGAAGCTGTTTGACAAACCTAAATTCTTTTAACATTGCTGTTTGGTTAAGAATGTAACTAATGCAGATATTGTAAAATATTGACGTTGCCGGGTGAGGCCGGGAGTCATGCGATGCTGGCGGGATGTCATCGAGGTTGGTAGCACTGATGGTGTGTGTCATGAGCATCACCTGTGACCCACACCAGTCTCTTGTCTCTATATGCTAAAAATAATGTCACTCAACAGGAAGTGGAAATGTTCACTGTTCAAATTTTTTTTTTTTAAAGAAACTGCTACGGGAAGCTAAGCTGGGTGCTAGAAGGGGCCAGCACCATGGCGTTTTGTTAGGGATCCTTCGTTGGAATCTCCTCTGACGAGACGTAGGAGTCCCTGAGTAGGGAATGGAGACGTCTCGTCCCGTCGCCATGCTGCTGTACCGTTGCGGAGGACTGGACACTAGAGTTGGGGTACTCGAACTCGGACTCGGACTCGAGTCCGGTCTCGAGTCCAATTTTGAATGAACTCGGACTTGTCACGCACTCGGATGAATTTGTACTCGGACTTGACACGGACTCGAGACATTTTAGACTCGGAAAAATGTCCGAGTCCAGTCGAGTCCGGGCACTGGATGACACAATATTATTCAAAAACGAAACGAAACGACGTTGTTTCAGCGTTGAGCATGGTAGCCAATCACAGTTAAGTGCATAAACACAGTGGCAAATCAGAGGCGTTTTAGAGTCAGCATGCGAAGAATTCGCTCAAAATGTATGTTCAGAATCAGCACGAGCTTTATCCTTTCGCAAATCCCCTCATAAAAGACAAAGTCTCTCTAGACGCAATATAAATAAGATATTCACTGTGCAGTGCGGAAAACTTCAGTCAGTGTTTATGACGAGAGTTTTAGGGAGAGTGCAGAACGCGGTAAGTGATGGCTTAAAGGGAGCGCTATTGACAATCTAAATATTTTTTTTTTCATACTTCTAATCTAGAGGACCAGTGGTTACGTTCACACTGTAAATTATAAAGAGTGATAACTGCATTTAAATGTGGGGTTGAATGAATCCACTTAATTTTTGTCCGTTGAGTCATGAAATTGCGATGATTTGACACATAGCAACAAGAAACTTGATAACCATAGCACCATTTTGGCGTCTAATAATGTTGTCATTTTTGTTACATTTACACTTTAGTCATAAGTTTACATACACCTTGCAGAATCTCCAAAATGTTTTATACTTTTTTTAATAAGATGGATCATACACACAGTAGCCTACTGCACTGAAAAATATTTTTCACATAACAGATGTTTAATAGCCTAAATAAAATACAAACACAAAATAAAGACAGATTACATATTACATATTAATATTGTGTCATTACCTGAATGATCCACAACTTCTTTTCTTTCTTTTTGTAATGGTTGTTCATGAGGAAAAATCCTCCCGCTCCTTACATTCTTTGATTTTCCAGCATCTTCTGCATATTTGACTCCTTACTAGCAGTGACTATGATGGTAAGATCCATATTTCCACACTGGTGACAACTTAGGGACTCATACACAACTATTACAAACCCTGCAAACATTTAGTGATGCACAAGAAGGAAGCATCCGTTAAGAGCCAAGGGGTGTAAACTTTTGAACTGGATCATTGGTGTAAATTGTTCTTATTTGTTTAAAAATGCATTCATTAATTTAGTCCAACCCTTCAGAGGATAAAGGGTCTTTGTGAAAGGTCAATTTCAAATCATTTAAATCTTTGTGGACTCGGCCGGACTCGACTCGGACTCGGATGTTAAGGACTCGGACTCAAGTCCGACTCGGCCCTCTTTGGACTCGGACTTGGACTTGTACTCGGTTGTTAAGGACTTGGACTCGACTCGGACTCGACAAAGGTGGACTCGGACCCAACACTACTGGACACCATTCGGCTCCTCACCGAAAAGCGTTTTTGTATGTGCTTGCTTCCGTCTTTATACCCGCACTGGTAGGCGGGCTGCGGAATGCAAATCTTGCATGCCAATGTTCATTGGCTCGTTTTTATTCACTCGAAGGCAATCGCTCTCCCTAGCGTGATCCCAGTTCATTGGAAAATCACTGTTAGGATAGGACAATATTTGGCCGAGATACAACTATTTGAAAATCTGGAATCTGAGGGTGCAAAAAAATCGAAACATTGAGAAAATCGCCTTTAAAGTTGTCCATTTGTATTCGCGATTGTGCTGCATTCACTCACAAAAATATATAAAAATATATTTTATTCCGCACCACCGGAAGTCCTCAGTCCCGCATCGCCAAGGCAGAGTTCAGGAACGAGCGCGCCGTTGATAAGCTGGATTTTAAGGACTTCAAAGTTGTTCGTTAATGACAGAACAACTCAAGTATTTATTTACATATACTATTTATTTTAGTGTTTACTATTTTTAGAATAAAATATGTTTTATATTTACGGTAGGAAATCTACAACATATCTTCATGGACCATGATCTCTACTTAATATCCTAATGATTTTTGGCATAAAAGTAAAATGGATAATTTTGACCCATACAATGTGTTGTTGGCTATTGCCACAAATATATACAAATACTTGTGACTGGTTTTGTAATCCAGGGTCACATATATCTGCTGTATATATTACAATATATATATAAATACATATTATACCAGTCTACCATTTAGATCCCTTTACAATATGAACCACACTGCAGTATAGATTCACAATATACCCGTTCGACTTGTGACTGGTTTTGTAATCCAGGGTCACATATATCTGCTGTATATATTACTATCTATCTATCTATCTATCTATCTATCTATCTATCTATCTATCTATCTATCTATCTATCTATCTATCTATCTATCTATCTATCTATCTATCTATCTATCTATCTATATACATATACATATTAAATACATATTATACCAGTCTACCATTTAGATCCCTTTACAATATGAACCACACTGCAGTATAGATTCACAGCAGTCAGATTTTACAAATCGTTTTGAAGCAAAAATAAATGGTAGGCTACAAAAGTCTTGAGAACAAATATTCAGTATGGGTTTTATGGCCTTATTTCAATCACTTACCACACATAAACAATTTTCTCAAAATTACAAACTTTTACATACATGCTGCTCACATATTATTATAGCAGAGTCTGTGCTGAATACAGTGTAATCAGAATTTAGCCATGAAAATATAACAGAAGTAAACACAGATGTCAAAACATCTCCAGGGCCCAGAGGGTTAATGCACTGTGATCTAACATGAACAAAGATTAATAGATCCTGTAAAAATATATTGCTCATGGTTAGTTTGTGTTAGTTAATGCATTAATTAATGTTAATAAATGAGACCCTGTTGTAAAGTGTTAGTAAAGTGGTTTGACATGTAAACTGTTACAAAAAAAATCTATAAATTAAATAGGAAGTACTTTTCTGTGTAAAGCTGACTGGCCAGAATGGGCGTGGTCCATGACTATAAAGTTACCAGACCTCGCCTAGGAAATCCATGTGATCACAAGGATTTAAGTTTGCATGCTTGATGAATCATAGATTGCTTATATTATATTGCATATTGTGTTGTAAAGAACTCAAGGCTTTCAAATTTCATAATTTGCATTATATATTTCAAAAAGAAGAGGAAAATATTTTGGTAACACTATACTTAAAACCTCTGTTTAATGCATTATAAAGATATTCATAATGTACGTTAATGCATTAGATCTTTTAAGAAATAATTTGTAACCAAAGTTAAAAATGCATTATATTTGCAGATTCTGAAATTGGTTGTTAGTCATTTGTTTTAAAGCATTATACTTTCTAAAGGTGTATTCAATGAATAGATAAGTATTATAACTGTGGTTATAATTATTCATGAGACCATACAATGCATTATAAGGTGCATTACACAAGTAATGCATCAAAATACTTTTATAATGTAAGGCTTTATTTAAAATTACAGTGACATTATTTTAATGAATATGTGTTGTATTGTTTTATTTGTTGATGGATGTGTGTTAGTTATCTTTATTAAAATAAAAGTGAATATTTAAATTTGATTTATTTATTTAAATTGAATAAAAAAAATGACAAGAGTATATTTATATTTTACAGGACAGTTTTGGACTAATTACCAAACAAACAAAAAAAATATTAATATAAATATATATAATAGAGTTCTAACAGCGCAATGATTTTAGTTTCTATAAGTCACAATTTGGCTGCTGGAATTGCAGGCTCATACCAGATCTTGAAAATGATCTTTTTTGCTGCAGTTAGAGCAGTGTGAAGAATCCTACGCTGGCTGAAAGTCAGATCAAGATCTGCATCGTCATTCAGCAAACAGAGACTGGGGTGCTTAAGTATAACCTTATCACATAGCTTTGTCACAACTTGGAATACCTCATCCCAAAAGTTACCAATAAGTTGGCATTCGTAAAATATGTCTTCCGCAACGTGATGCCATCGGTCAGGGTTGATGTTAAAGACATTCATGTCCCGCTTGACAGTATTAGAATTACAAAGTGAGCAGAAGGGGGTAGGCAAGCGCTTCATTTTGTGCAAGATGTTTGGAGTAGCATAAGCCTTATGAAGCAGTTTATAGTGTATTAACTGATGGGCAAGATTTTTTGACGTTGGAATAGTGTCCCATATCGAGTCCCAATTTAGTTTGCAAGGAGCCAATTCCTTTTCCCATATTGTGGTGATAGGAAGCGTACCACAGCCGTGCTTGAGCAGTCTGTTGTAGATAAACGACACTGCTCCTTGTGCCTGTGAAAAGTTCACACAGTCCATCAGAGGGTGAGAGTCCAAGTTACAGTTCCACGGTACTCCATAAGCGCGCATAGCGCTTCTCAACCTTAAGTACAGAAAATAGGAATGTCCAGGAAGATTATAACACTCTTTCAGGTCTTGAAAGGACCTTAAGCCCTGATTTCCAATATATCATGAAGAGTTTGTACACCCTGATCCGACCATGGCTTAAAAACAAAAGGTTTGTTGTCGAATTGTAAACTATGATTATGCCATATCGGAGATTCAGATGTGAACTTAGAATAACTTCCCATGAATTTGCACACCTCATGCCAGATTTTAAGAGAATTGCACACAATTGTATTCCCAGACCTCAGGTCTTTCTTTGATAAACCCGTGAATAAAATATCCTGGAGCCGATGCGGAAGCACAGCAGATGCTTCCGCATCCCGCCCGGCAATCTGTGAGTCAACCTTTAACCAGATCTTAAGAGAGCGCAGCTGACATGCCCAAAAGTACAATTGTAAGTTCGGAAGTGACAAGCCTCCTTTGTCAGATCTTCTCTGCAAAGTTGAAAGTTTAATTCTTGGTCGTTTCTTGTTCCAAATGAATTTTGTAATCAAGGAGTCCATTTCTTTAAAAAAGGTTCTACGGGGAGATAAAGGGATCATGGAGAACAGAAATAAAAGTCTAGGGAGGATATTCATTTTAATGATTGCGATTCTGCCTTGCAGTGAGACTAAAATAACGTCCCATCTCTGTAGATCTTGTCTGATAGTAGTAAATAAAGAACTATAATTTTCCTTAGCGATAGTCTGCAGAGATGAGAAGATTTTGAATTCCCAAATATTTAAATGTTTTACAAATTGGGATCGAGGAGGACGCTAATGCAGTATTGGTCAACGCTGACAAGGGCATTAAAACAAATTTTGTAACCACTTACGATGCTAAAGTCATTAAATATTTTCAGACACTGAGGAAAGAGGAAACATTAGACATGTAGAGTAGGATATCATCCGCGAAAAGAGAGATACAATGTTTGGAGTCGCCTACAGTAATCGGGGAGATAATGTTGTCCTGTCGGATTGCCTGTGCTAAGGGCTCGAAAGAAATTGCAAATAGCAAGGGCGATAAAGGGCAACCCTGTCTAGTACCTCTGTTCAACAGGATTGCATCCGAACAGCACAACCCTGTTGAGACCCGTGCAGAAGAGTTAGCATAGAGGGTCTGAATAAAACGAAAGCCAAAGCCCAAAACGAGTTAAGACAGACCATAAATATGTCCACTCGACCCGGTCAAAGGCTTTCTCAGCGTCTAGCGAGAGAATGGCACGTTGTTCGTTAACCGGGCCGGGTGAGTCTATAATATTCAAAAGGCGTCGCATGTTATCCGTAGTAAAACGTTCCTTAAGAAATCCGTCTGGTCGTGGGCAATTAGAAAGGTAGCGACTGCTCCCAAACGATGGGCTAGAACTTTAGCATATAACTTGACATTCGTACCAATTAGAGAGATCGGCCTGTAGCTAGAGCAGCATAGGGGTTATTTCCCTTTTTTCAACAGCAGAGAGATAAGAGAGGTGTTCTGGTCTCTATGGAAACAACCTGTAGCTATAGCATAATTTATGGAGTCAAGGAGGAGTGGTCCGATCAGATCCCATATCACCAGATACAGCACCGGGGGTAAACCATCCAGACCAGGGGCCTTACCCTTATTAATAACCTCTAAAGCCTCCTTCAATTCTCTTTTAATTCTATTGGAGAATCAAGAAAATCACATTGCTCCTTGCTTAATTGAGGGAGATTTAAATTTAACAGAAATTCAATAACAGGCTGTTCATTCACTCCCACCTCTGATCTGTATAGATGCTCATACAATTCCTTGAATATCCTGTTTACATCAGACGGAGCTGTGTGAAGAACATCTGCAGTTTCCTTAATGGCAGTTATTGAGGCCAAGACCTCATTACGTTTCAGCCTTAACGCCATTAGTTTACCTGGCCACTCTCCATTACAATAGTAGTTTTGTTTGGTACGGTGTATCAAAAATTATACTCTTTTTAGTAAAATCGCCTTGTAGTCAGTTTTTAAATTCCCCAAGATTCTACTTTCTGTTCCGTAAAGTTTTTTTTGAGATCCTTCTCTACACATTTGATCTGGGCCTCCAGACTGGTTAATTGTTTTACTCTGGATTTATTTACATAGGAGGCAAAAGAAATACAGTTTCCTCTCAAGAAACACTTGGTTGTTTTCCATAGGATTTGTGGATTAGTAGAACTTCAGTTTTCTTTGCGAAACAGAGATAATTTAGAACGTAACTGTTTCACAAATTCTTAATTTTGCCTTCATTTGGAGCTTAGGGGAATTATCGGAGGAGATAGATTACAAATCACTGCGGAATGATCTGAAATTAGTATGGGTAGAATATCAATATGGTTTACGCCATGGGTAAGGGATTTAGATATCAAAATGTAATCTAACCTTGAAAATGATTTGTGGCGTGCTGAATAAAAGGTATAATCTCTACAGTTCTCATTCTTCACTCTCCAGATATCGCATAAGTCGTTATCAACAGTAAACTCGTTTAAAGACTGCGAAGCCTGATCACCATGAGCCGAAACAAGGGATCTATCGATTAAGGGGTTACAAACTGCATTAGCATCCATACCTACAACCAAGTTGTAGTCGACAAAGTTAAGGAGGAATTTGGTAAGAGATGGAAAAAAGTCTACCTCATAAACATTAGGGGAGTATACTGAGAAGAGAACCATTTTTAAATTATTCCATGAACCTGAAGCATATGTAAACCGCCCGTTTTCGTCCCCACCCGTTTTCTCTACTAGAAATGGGAATCTTCTGATCTGAAGAATAATAACTCCTCTTGAGGCACTATTATGCGATGATGAAGCTATCAATTTAAAATGTCTATTCTGAAAGGGGGTAACATCGGAAGCTTTGAGATGGGATTCTTGTATTAGGGCAATGTCAGCTTGTTTGCGATGCAGATAATCTAGGCATTTTAATCTTTTTATGGGAGAATTTAGACCATTAACATTCCACGATATCACATTAAAGTCCTTCATTCTGCCCCAATATAATAAAATGTGAGACAAAGGTAGCCATAGTAACCGAACGCATCGATAAGAGTTTCACCCCCATGAAACATATAAATAGCAATATAACAAGAACAGCAAACCCTGGTAGTTCTAACAATATAACAATTAAATAGCAAAAAAACATAAAAAAAACACATTACTATCGGCAGCTTGCAGAGAGGAAGAACACACCCTCTTTTCTGCCTGGAAAATAAATCTACTTAAGGCCATGCACTCGGACTATGAGTGGTAACAGTTACTCAAACATCAGCATCTCTCACCTGAGTGTCCATTACAGAGAAAATTAAACTTATATCCCTACTCGAAGTACAAATATATTATATATATATAATATATATATATATATATATATATAAAAAATATGTATTTTAAAAAAGTGGCCGAATTTACTCTTCAGGCATCTCTGTAGGCACAATGATGTCCATCTCTGTAGTGGCGCTCAGAGACAAAATTAACCGCTCCAGGTCTCCAGGGGTTTTAAAAAACAAATGCTCCTGGCCGTTACGCACTGACCGACGCAGGGTAGACCAGAAATGACTCAATGCCTAGTAGTTGGAGGCGTTTCTTCCCTTCGGCCATAGCTTTTCTTTTTTGTGACGTTCCCTTGCTGAAGTCTGGAAAGAACAGTAAATTCCCTCCTTCATAACTCAGCGGTGATGCACTCCTGGCTCCTTGTAGGATCGCCTGTCGGTCATTGTAGCGAAGGAGCTTGAAAATCATAGTGTGCCTCGTTCACGTACAAGCGGTGCGCCCGTTCGATCTCGATCGTCTTTTCCCCCGTAGAGCCGGAATCCACTTAGGAATATGGGTCTGCAAGAACTGAATTGCATTCCCTCCTTCAGCTCCTTCCCGTTGGCCCACCAACCTTAGGTTATTTTGTCTGGATTTATCTTCATAAAGAAATAGTTTCTCCTGAAGCTCCTCTAGGCAGAACTTTAGCAATCGAGACTCTTTTAACATCCCGCACCGTAGCCTGCATGTTGTCACATCTATTGCCAAACTATTTGACATCCTTTTCTAGCGAGTCCAATCGCGCTGTGAACATCGATATTTCCTCGCGAACAATCGTCGACATGCTTAGCTTCATGGCGCTCAGTTGTTTATCAAGCATTTCGGCAATGGCGTCGTGAAGGCGCTCGTCATCTTTATGCTTTTTCTTCGCCGGTGAATGGATTAAATCTCATTTAGATGCCATCTAGAGTGCCACTAGAACAAGGGATTCACATAAAATACGGCTAAAAACTTAATAGGGATATATAAAACCGAAAAATGGACAACTGAGATAGAGCGTCGATATTAAGCAGCCATCACCGTCCGCTGCGCATGCACATCCTCAATATTAATAATATTTAATCAAACTCAAATCTCAAAAAGTTTTTTAACATTTCCTCTGCTGTTCAAACTCTCGTCACACGTTAACATTCACCTGTATTTCTGAATAAACAGGATAAACAGAGACTGTTTGCTCGGTGGATGAGAGGACATAACAAATCTCCTGACACAAGCGTTTGGACGTCTGACATTATACCAATCTGAACTCAGCAGCATCTAATTGACCTTTGAAGAGCTGAATACATCCCGCCATCAGACTCATGCATTCATTAATCTAACGTTAATTACTGGCCAAAGTTGCAAAATAATGAGAATATTTAAAAAAAGGATGAGAGATAAAAGCTCTTGACAGTGGCTCACTTATTAGAGCCATTTGCAGATAAGGCAACATTTCTCATTGTGCTGATGACTCGTTTCTCTAAAGATGAGTATGAAAAATGCTAATTTGTTGAATATGCCATTTTGAAGCCTACATCTTTATTGATTAATTTATGTTAAATGTTACAAAGATTGGGTTACATTCAGGGCACCTGTTTCTGGATAATTATTCATACAAAATGATGACTAATTTGACATACAGTTGGAATGAACAAGTTTAAAGAGAGTTAGCTGAAGTTAATGCTCCGAGTGAACGACAGGAAGTGTTTAAAAGTAAGATTGTTATCTATTTAAAATCTGAGACGACTTGTAGTCTCTCCCCTGCTACGACTACATCCAGTTCTACACAACGGCTTTTAGATTTACTAAAAAACATACATATAGTTTTGGATACATTCAGTTGAAGGCAATTGTGATTTAAAGTTATAAAAGTTAAAAACCTGTATCAAAGTTAAAAATTTGTAACTTAGATAGAAGAACTCCATGATTAATGATGTCAAATGCTTTTTTAAATCTAGAAAAACAGCACCAACAACCCCTCCTCGATCCAACTGTGACTTGACTTTGTCAACGAAATAGCCATTGGCTGTTTCTGTTGAATGATTAATACGGAAGCCGAATTGATATGGATGTAAAGAATAGGAACTGGTATTTAAATGATTTGTCAAGTTTTTCGGCCACCTTGGAAACCACCGGAAGGATATTAATAGGTCTGTGGTTGCAGATGGACAAGCGATCACCTCCTTTAAATACAGGAAAGACTGCAGCCAACTTCCACACATTTGGGAACAATCCCTGAGCAATTGAAAGATTAACAATATTCGTAATTGGGTATACTGATGATTCAGAGAGCTCTTTCAACATAACAGTGTTCATTCCAATGACATCTTTCACTCAAGGCGGCCTCAGAGATCTAATCACTCTCACAACATCTGCCTCAGTGATATATTCTATGTTGAAAGCTGACTGTCTGTTCGACTTGACAAGGAGTGTTCTTATATTCAGAAGAAAAACACTTGATGATATTTTCTACTGAGTCAGTGAAATGATTATTGAGAGCATCAGCTACTTCAGCTGGCTTGTCTCTTAAATTTCCAGCAACAACAAGTTCAATTGATTTGGCATTGTTAAGATCATGTCCCATTAGTTTTCTTAACTGGCTCCTGCTTTTTCAATTATGGTCAAAAAGAAGTTTGCTTTGGCTATCCTTATCTCTTTGTATTCCGTCACATCGTGAAAATATGTCGATCACTGCATGCTTGCTTTAGATTTAACGGCAGATTTTAAAGCCATATCCCGTTTTTTTCATTAAATTTAAGATATCTGTGGTAATCCAAGGAATGGTGTTCTTTTTTTCCTATGCCGTTATCTTCATGTACAGTAAATGCATCAATTGATCTCTGAAGTTGTTGTGTAAATCTTTGACTGTCTTCTTCCAAAGATCTTCCTAAAATAACGTTATCCCAGTTGCTGCTCTGGACGGATAGGCTCAAGCAGTTGCCCGCACAGCAGCCAATCGGCGCGTGAGCTGTCTCGCCTATATCTGTATGCTGCGGCAATGCTTTTACATTTATACAAAATAAAGGATTTTTGGCTTCAGTATTCTCGTGGAAAAGGATTTTCCCCTAAGCGTAGTCTTACTACGCAGTACGAGAGTATCTCTCGTAAGAGAACCGATAGAGATACTTCAGGATTACAAGAGGTTTTGCAGTCCCTAAATTCATTTTTTTTATGTAAAATTATAGGTGGACTTCAAAGAACATTATAAAATAAAAAATGCAGTTCATCACCCCTTTAAATGTATTTTTAAACCTTTATTTAACTAGGAAAGAAGACTCACTGAGATTAAAATCTATTTTACGGAGTGTCCTAGCCAAGATAGGCAGCTGAGTTTACATATAGACATTTGTACATCGAAGTTACAACACACATAAACATAACCAAACATCATTACATAAATATAAAACATTTGGTTAGAAACATTTACACACCATTAGCGTGTAGTGCATGAGTTAAAGATAACAATACATTTAATGGTGTTTTTGCATCCTTTTTAATACTCGAAAGGTGTTATTAAATGTCAGCTGCAGAAGTTTAAACTAACCAGACCAGAAAACCCTGATCAGAGCACGTTACCCTTAATAAAAACGTAAAGGATTCTCAACAAAATTTGACTTTTGAGGGTTGAACAATTGAGGGCTCTCAGAATCATTCAAATGTGTGTTAACAGTCCTTCTGTGATGGTTGGCTAATGCCTTTGTTAGTCCAGTCATTTTAAACCAACATGGGGGTCAACCTAGAACAAATTGCAACCGAAGAAAACTCGACTGATCTTGTATCCTTAATATGTCCTGAGAAAGGGGGAAAAATAAAGCCCCGAAGAATCCCATTAGGGGAAAGTTTAGAAAAAGACCCAAATATAGCCTATTTGGGCTCATCCCCCAAACCCACGGACCCAGCCCCAAACCTCATCTCTGCAGTAATAATACTGGTTTAATACACTCAATACTGAATAGTTTAAAGTACTTCTTCCTGCCTCTTTGTATTTATGCTCATGGGTAGCCTAAATGGGTTCCATTCAGAGCTTAACATTTAGTATTTTACTATTATATGTCAACAAGATTCAACAAGACATTTTCACATGACTTATCTATACGCAATGTTTAGATCTGCTGTGGTATTAATGCAAATTAGCACATACATATTTCGATTATCCTCCGTTTGCCCATGTTAACAGACAATTTCAAAAAAACTTGTAATACATTTTTTGTTTGTCTTTATGCAAGTAATCAACTCAGTCATTTTCATGGTGATATCTAAAGGTTAAAATATTTACACTATTCACGAGAGGAAAAGAATGAATAGGCTATATTTGGGTCTTTTTCTAAACTTTCCCCTAATGGGATTCTTCTGGGCTTGTTTTTTTTTTTTCTTACTCAGGACATTGAAAATACAAAATCAGTCGAGTTCGCTTCTGTTGCAATTTGTTCAACTGTTTTTCATAAAATGACTGGACTAGTCTTTGTCGAAGTGTGTTTGTTGTAAAACCAGAATGTCTTGCACGCCAGGGGGTTTAATCATTTAAAAAAAATAAAGAAAATAAGGAAGTGCATGCTAATAAATGATGAGGAAGCAGCTATAGATTCACTATGTAGATAGGCAGGCACAACTGTATTTGTTTTGAGGTTTGCCCTCATTTTATAGATGCTTATCGTTTCAGCGACGGTTCCCTGTCCATTCCTGTGACATCATGGATTATACATCAATCATTCTGTTTTCCATTAAACTAAAATGTCATTCTAATAGACAGTTTTCTGTGCTTATAATAACTTTTTGGGCCAGAAGAGTCAAGGAGATTGTGGCTAGTTGTTCCATATTAGTATGATTGTTTTATACATACAATATTGTTAATACAAAATATTGGTTACACTTTATTTGAATGTGTCGCTGTTACAGTGTAATTATACATGTAAGTGCTAAGTAATATTAATTATCTACATGTCTTACTATAGGGTTAGGGTATGATTAGGAGATAGTTTAGGCTATATTGCATGCAATTATGCATAATTTATAGTAATTACCATAGTAAATATGTAACAAGGACACATTAAAATAGTGTTTACAACATATTTTACAAATCATCATCTTATAGCAATATACAAAATTAATTTATAATTTTATTTTGTTTTTGTTTTTTTGCGATTATTTATCACAACTTAAAATCCAACATTGTTTCAACTTTAAAAAGTATGGGTTCATGCTTGACTTAAAATATTAAGTTTAGTTAACTTTAGTTTTGTTTAGTTAAGTTGGATATTTAAGTTATCTCAACAAATTGTAAGTTGTTCTAACTAATCGCAGCCACATTTTTTACAGTGCAGAAGCTGTTTGACAAACCTAAATTCTTTTAACATTGCTGTTTGGTTAAGAATGTAACTAATGCAGATATTGTAAAACATTGACGTTGCCGGGCGAGGCCGGGAGTCATGCGATGCTGGAGGGATTTCATCGAGGTTGATAGCACTGATGGTGTGTGTCATGAGCATCACCTGTGAGCCACACCAGTCTCTTGTCTCTATATGCTAAAAATAATGTCACTCAACAGGAAGTGGAACTATTTACTGTCTCAAACATAGAGATACACACAGGCTGTGTCCCAATTCAGAGGCTGCATCCTTTGAAGATGCATATTTGTAAAATATAAGCCAACATTTGAAGAGCTTACATTTTTTTTCTACAGTGATATAATTAAATATTTGAGTAAGTTGTAACTCAGTACTTATGTTTAAAAGTGTATTTCTGCAATAAAAAAAAATCATGTCGATTTCATGATGATTTTAAAGCTATAGATTTCCCTAAATTACTAATCTGATTAACCATTTAATTTTATTTAAATGGTTTATTAATAAAAATAAATGTATTCATTTAATAGTTAATAATATATATATAATACTTGATATTTTTTTTTACGTTTCATATTTCTGTTTAAAATAAATAAATGTAGCTGCACAAATCACTGACTGTTTTAACTTTTAAAAAATTCTGAATTTTTTTTAAATAGTTAATTATTATTATTATTATTTATATAAAGGTAGGCCTATACCTTAATAAATAAACTATTATATTTATTTATAATTGTATATTTTTTATTAGTTTTCTGTAAATCTGTCATTTTGATGCACTTTATCATAAAAAAAAAACTATGTAGGACTCAATATTTAGAGACACTTTTTTTCAGGTATTATGGCTAGTAAATTCAAATATCCGATGTAGTCTTTCAAATAATTTTAAAGATTCACAAGGGCCCATAGCAGGCTACGTTGAAGAAGGGACTTAACAGGTTTGTCCATCTGGGCCGAGTTGAGAACTGCCCTCCGAAACGAAAATTGTTGGTTGGGGGACAGTGAGCTTTTGCTTAGGTTGATCATGACCCCTTTTCCAAGTGGCCGAGGAGCAGAGGTCTGTGAGTGCATAGCTCCTCCTTCTATTGGGCAAAAAGCAACCAATCATCGAGGTAGTTTAAGATGTGTTCTCCCATCTGTCTTATGGTGCGTTCACACCGGACGCGAATAGCGCGTCAGGCGCGAGTGATTTCAATGTTAAGTCAATGCAAAGACGCGTTACGCGCGTAAACGCGTGTAACGCGTCTTTGCATTGACTTAACATTGAAATCACTCGCGCCTGACGCGCTATTCGCGTCCGGTGTGTGGGTGCAGTCAGGGGGAGAGGGCCACATCCATATATTTTGTAAATATTGGTAACACTTTATTTGAATGTGTCGCTGTTACAGTGTAATTATACATTTATGTGCTGAGTAATATTAATTATCTATGTACTTACTATAGGGTTAGGGTAGGATTAGGAGTTAGTTTAGGCTAATTGCATGCAATTATGCATAATGTATAGTAATTACCATAGTATATATGTAACAAGGACGCATTAAAATAGTGTTTACAACATATTTTACAAATCATCATCTTATAGCAATATACAAAATTAATTTATAGTTTTATTTTGTTTGTTTGTTTGAGATTATTTATCACAACTTAAAATCCAACTTTGTTTCAACTTTAAAAAGTATGTGTTCATGCTTGACTTAAAATATTAAGTTAAAATATTAGTTAACTTTAGTTTTGTTTAGTTAAGTTGGATGTTTAAGTTATCTCAACAAATTGTAAGTTATTATAACTAATCGCAGCCACATTTTTTACAGTGCAGAAGCTGTTTGACAAACCTAAATTCTTTTAACATTGCTGTTTGGTTAAGAATGTAACTAATGCAGATATTGTAAAACATTGACGTTGCCGGGTGAGGCCGGGAGTCATGCGATGCTGGAGGGATTTCATCGAGGTTGATAGCACTGATGGTGTGTGTCATGAGCATCACCTGTGACCCACACCAGTCTCTTGTCTCTATATGCTAAAAATAATGTCACTCAACAGGAAGTGGAAATGTTCACTGTTCAAATTTTTTTTTTTTTAAAGAAACTGCTACGGGAAGCTAAGCTGGGTGCTAGAAGGGGCCAGCACCATGGCGTTTTGTTAGGGATCCTTTGTTGGAATCTCCTCTGACGAGACGTAGGAGTCCCTAAGTAGGGAATGGAGACGTCTCGTCCCGTCGCCATGCTGCTGTACCGTTGCGGAGGACTGGACACAATTCGGCTCCTCAGCGAAAAGCGTTTTTGTATGTGCTTGCTTCCGCCTTTATACCCGCACTGGTAGGCGGGCTGCGGAATGCAAATCTTGCATGCCAATGTTCATTGGCTCGTTTTTATTCACTCGAAGGCAATCGCTCGCCGAGATACAACTATTTGAAAATCTGGAATCTGAGGGTGCAAAAAAATCGAAACATTGAGAAAATCGCCTTTAAAGTTGTCCATTTGTATTCGCGATTGTGCTGCATTCACTCACAAAAATAAACGTTTTATATATTTACGGTAGGAAATCTACAACATATCTTCATGGACCATGATCTCTACTTAATATCATAATGATTTTTGGCATAAAAGTAAAATGGATAATTTTGACCCATACAATGTGTTGTTGGCTATTGCCACAAATAAATACAAATACTTGTGACTGGTTTTGTATGTATATATTACAATATATATATAAACACATATTATACCAGTCTACCATTTAGATCCCTTTACAATATGAACCACACTGCAGTATAGATTCACAGCAGTCAGATTTTTCAAATCGTTTTGAAGCAAAAATAAATGGTAGGCTACAAAAGTCTTGAGAACAAATATTCAGTATGGATTTTATGGCCTTATTTCAATCACTTACCACACATAAACATAATTTTCTCAAAATTACAAACTTTCACATACATGCTGCTCACATATTATTATAGCAGAGTCTGTGCTGAATACAGTGTAATCAGAATTTAGCCATGAAAATATAACCGAAGTAAACACAAATGTCAAAACATCTCCAGGGCTCAAAAAACACCTCCGACCCCAGAGGGTTAATGCACTGTGATCTAACATGAACACATTAACAAAGATTAATAGATCCTGTAAAAATATATTGCTCATTGTTAGTTTGTGTTAGTTAATGCATTAATTAATGTTAATAAATGAGACCCTGTTGTAAAGTGTTAGTAAAGTGGTTTGACATGTAAACTGTTACAAACAAAATCTATAAATTAAATAGGAAGTAATTTTCTGTGTAAAAATGACTTGCGAGTTCCAATGAAAATATGTTGTCTTGCATTCCAGGAGATGATTTGCTGTTGAATAAAAGCAGGGACACATACACATTTAAAAGCATCCTGTAACCCACAGCTGGTGCAAGAGCCTCTTGAAGCAGCCGACTGAAGTAAGTCAAATCTTTCTTTATAATGTTGGGCTCCATAAACCAAGTGTGTAGATCTGGTTTAAACATGGGGGGTTGAAGTTGAAGTGTGAAACGTTTTAGCAGGGTCCCGGGGCATGCTGACTGGTGAGATGCATTTACTTGTTTTTTATTGTTTGGTATCTTATATCATCCACACATGTAAAGTTAGTTTATAACACAACTGCAATTAAGTAGTACACAATTACTTGTTTACATAGGATGATGATATTTCTATTATTTAAACACCTGGAAGCTCAACAGGTTTGACATAATTTGTACCATGGGAAGTCAAACTATAACTTTATTTAAAACGTTCTTATATTAAAATGGTTTAAGAGACTTAAAGGTTTTGGCTATGTCATGTCTTGGAATATGTGAAGGCAAGATTTTTAATTAATTAATTAATTTAATTTAATTTCAGTCCTCATTAGAACAGAACACATTTTACACACTGGAAAACTGATTGTTTGGTCAATGATTCAAGAAGGTTCAGGATCTTGATTTTAACTTGTACTTGCCCCTGTGGAAAAGTAATATTCTTGTAATTGTTTAACTGTAACATTTGTTAGATTAAGGCTATACTTCAGGGAAGAGCATTGATGGCTCCTCATTACCAAACTTAGGTTAATGTTGACATTTTTTTAATCTATAGCAGTTGTTATGAAAAATAGCAACTTTATTTATAATTTATAAGCTATAGACACAACATGGCGAATTGGTCTGAATGATGCGTTTGCCGCTGGTTTTGCGTAAGCTGCTCACTGATTCCATGATCAGAGCATTGTATCATTTATTTACTTGTATAACGACCAGCTGAATTTGTTAGCTGGAGAGTATTTGACTAATGGCGGAAATAAGTTATACTACAGTAGTGCTGAAATATAATGGTACATATACATTTGGGTAAAACTTAAGATGAATATTTACCATGGTTGACTGTAACTTTTTGATCACTCAATTTCATATTAAATATTGGGTGTTTTCCAATGGCTTTAAATTATTAAGATTTGATTGAATCAGTTTTCTAATAAGGGTTTTTATTAAGAGATATTCAGTGGTTTAAGTGCATGTATAATAATACATGATATTCTAATAACTCTCTGATTACAGAAGAAGGACTTCTTTCAGGATTTCATCATCATGAGATTGTCTCTGGTTTCACAGCTTCTGCTGGTGTTGTCAGTCCTGGCACAGAGTAAGTTTTAGTTTAAAGGAGAACTCCGGTCAATTTTAACATTGAGCTCAATTTTTAGTAAATTTGGAGTGCTGTCAATACAGAGAACAACGACAAAAATCGGTGTTGCCTACACTGTGTTATCCTATTTTTAAAATTTGCACCCTATTGACTTGAATGGGGCATGTTTTAAACCTGCTTTTAGCCTCTTAACATCCTTAATGTTTCATTACAAGTGCCCAGCCATGTTGAGTGATTCCTTCAGAGTGAACACGAGTGAATCTGACTGCAGTAGATGTGAAAGATATGAATAAAAATGATGTTATATCAGCCAGCGCACATACCTGTATTTAGTTCCTGTTTTCGGTCGAAGTCCAAAGTAGTCGATTGTCGAGTTGAAGCGCATAGGTTTAGTTACTTAGATCACGCGCGTGAACTCGACAATCGACTACTTTGGACTTCATCATCGTTAACATCTGTTTGACTATCAGTCTTATGTGGCAAAGACATTAAACATGTCAGTGTGTTTCTGAATTCAATCCATTTCTCTTTAACAGCCAGGGCAGGTAAAACAAAACTTTATTAGTTAATAAATAAATTAAATAAACAATTTAAAGGGATTTAAGGGAATAAATCAATTGGAATGGTTAAATACGTTTGCAGCACTAGATAGTCTATTATTACTGTTTGTTGCTGAACATTTATTTCGTAAAACACTTGTCTAATAGTGGTTCTCGACGAGGGTGGTTCCGGCCCCAGGGGCGATCAGAGACAACGGGGGCAGTTAGATTTTGTAAAGGGTTTTGTTCACGAGTTTACACCAAAGATCCGACCAGGCAAGACAAGATTAAACATGTAATTACTTGCAAAATACTTTCTAAAATCTGCCAGTTTAATGCGACATGTAAGGTATTGTTTCTTTTGCAACGACTCTATATTAGTAATTATAATTATTTTTCCAGTCATAGATCAGCGCTCAAGCACTGACTAGGATCAGCATTCATGTGCTCAAAAATGTGTTTCGTGCTGACAACAATCCAGCGCTGACTAGAATCACGCAGCAGAGGAATGGAAAGTTGACAAACCATTAAAAAAGTATTGACTTAAAGCTGGGGTATGTGTTTTGCAAAACGGCCTGCAGATTTTGAAAATACACAACTCAAATGGTCCTACCTTCTTTCCTTTGACTCCACCCATTCAAAGAACATGGACATGGAGGATGGAGGGGGGAGGGGGAGGATGGAGGGGGGAGGGGGAGGGGGGGAGGGTACGACCGTTTGATTGACGCACTTACTGTTCAATGATTCTAGGTGGTCTTGGAAATGATTGGCTGGAGTTTTTCGAGTCCTGACAGTTCCACAGATGATTAAATTGCTTAATTTTTATTTCACTGCTTCTAACTCAGTGGCTGTAAGTGGGTTAGGAATAGGATTTTAAGTGATTTTGAAAAAATGGCCAAAAAAGAGAATTACATGCCCCACCTTTAAGAACCACTTATATATGTTCAAATATTTTGAAAAAAATATAAGGGACCTGGATAATGGTTGAGAACAACTGGTCTAATACTTACATCTTTCCAAGAACTGTGACAGTAAGATCCGCCTTAAATTTGATTGGCCATCTCAATCACTTTGACATTGGCGATCGCTGTTAGACGATTAAAAGATAGATTTTTCTGGAAATCTTTATTGAAAGATGATAAATTATTTACCAAATGTGCCAATATTAGTCCACAATTACACAAGTCCACCACCACAGGTCATCATCTTCCCACTACTAATCGCAGCCAGATTCCTCACACATGACATGAACAAACACAAGCTTCATATATCACTGTACAATTTAAAAATGAAATCCTTTCTTATTTTATTTTATTTTTTATTCTCTTGGCAGCACAAGGACAATTCTACCCATTCGGCTTACCAAGAGACACAAGAAACCCTGCTGCGGATCAAGGAAGCTCCTCAGCTATTTCACTGTCGAGTCCGTTTCTGTTCTTTTGCCGCACATACCAGCAGATTTATGTAAGAATTTGATTTTATCTTGATTCAAAGTCTAACTGTGAGTGGCGGATGGTTTATAAACTCATCTGTGTATCAGTAAAACCTGTGCCTGTGATTTTGACAATATTTCTCATGTTTCAGGTTAATAATAATGGACACCTCACATTCAACAAGGCTTCATCAAAATATGTTCCCTACTCCTTTCCTGCTTATAAAAAGAAAGATGTAATTGCTGGTCTCTGGACCGACCTCGACAACAGTGCGACAGGTGTGGTTTCATATCGTCAGTACACTAAAGGAAATGTTCTCAAACGCGCCACTCAGGATATAAACGATCATTTCCCAAATCTGACCTTCAACGCTTCTTGGGTCTTTGTTGCAACGTGGGATAAAGTTGCTTACAGTTCCAAACCTAAAAAAGTAAGTTTGATATACTTCTGAAATATGAATGTTTTCACTTTGGTAATTGAATTTCAAAATACTTTATTGGCGTGAACACAATAATACACAAAGAAAGTGTCAGAAGTAATACATTAAAACAATAATAATAATGATGTCACCATTCAAATAACAACAATATAATGTAATTTTATATATATAAAAAAGATGTACAATGAACACTATATCTTTTTTTCTTGATCTTTTCAGAAAGCATCGTTTCAAGTGGTTTTAATCTCAGGCAGTAATTTTTCATTTATTCTGATGAATTACGGTAACATTGCTGTAACAACGCTTCCGGTGGAGGTAAAATAAACTTGTTTTCTGTATCAGAATATAATGTTACTATTCACTATAACAATGTACAGTATGTATACTGTTTACATTTATATGTTGCTTTTTCGGTTTTATACAGGCTGGTTATGACACAGTAAACTCCACTGACTACTTTGTGATTCCTGGATCAAACAGTGGGAGCTCGATCTCAAACCTCAAGACCACCAGTAATGTCAATGTTCCTGGTCGATGGGCCTTCAGGGTGGACTGTGGACAAACCCCACGTAATATTTTTTATGATTATTTTATGCATACACTGTAAAGAAAAAGAAACAAATCTGTCAGAATAATTCTGTAAAAATACAGTAACATTTTTAACATATTTACAGAACAACTTGTATATTTTAGTTTAAAACTTTAAATGACCAAAAAATACATGTTAGGTAATTATGAACCTTTGAATTAGAACCAGATCTGTGGTGTGCATTGAACAAACATCTTTCAGTTTTTCTCCTTTTTTCCGCGTAAAGCACTCTCTTCAAATTTATGACACATACAATTTGCTTTCAATGTTCAGGATAATGAGCCATTCTGTATTGTAATGTCAATGTGTCATGAAAAGAAAAGGGATTCATTCAAACTATAATCTCACAAAGCCAGATAATAGTCTATAGTCTGAAAAATACTTTATAATCAAACTATCATAACAGTGTAATTTTAATAACCTCATCTGTTGACATGATGCCGGTGAATTGCAGAGCTGGTGCAAATATATCCACATCGCTATGATCAGATGCTTTCTTAACTGCTGGTTTCTCACCGATGTCATTTTTGACAAGAAATTATTGAGAGAAAGCGTACAGCACACATTTACATATTAATTTAAACGTCGCTCTCAGCAGTGTGGACGGCGTCAGGATAAGTTGTTAACAGTATATCCCTGCAACTTACACGCGATGTGACTGCGAGATGCATAAAAATCAATCAAAACCCACAGCCAATCAGAACAGCGTGTGGGCGGGCTTTCGCGGCAAGTGCACAGCACCAGAGAGTAATCTGACGGCAATCGCATTCACAAATATTACACCATTTAAACATCATTAAAAATACATAGGCTACTGAGTTACTAAAACAATCTTTGTCAAATAATACACTTGTTTATTCACAGTTTGAACGTTCTTGTTTCCATTTGTTTAATTCCAAGATCTGAGGTGAATTATCCATTGTTGCTTTTACAGCTTCAAAGCTGGTAGCACTAAATTATATTCAAAGTCACATGACACGTTTTTAACATTAAACAAAGCATATAAACAGTACCTGAGATTATCATTGCCACACTTTGTGTCTGTTGTTCCAGCGCGACGTCGCAGAAAAATATAAACCGTGTCGCCGTCGCGGCTGGTTAGGACAAAAACTCTGATTAACATGGAAAAGATACCTTTTATCACGTGTCGCGTGTAGTTAGGACGCGGTGTTATTTTTACTTCTAACTGAAGAGCGAACAAGAACTTCACCAGGGTATTGAATCACATTCAGTCTCTTGTTCGTTATGTGACTGATTTAGCGGCCCGAGGCTAGCTCACATCTCTATGGGGTTTGTGCACTAGTGCGAACACGAGCAATGAGTTGCTGGCTGCTGTTCACTTAACGGCCACCGGTGTCGCTAATAACAAGGGCTTCTGAATTCAAAAGAGCATGATGTTTTTAAAGGGGTGGTTGATTATGATTTCACTTTTCTAACTTTAGTTAGTGTGTAATGTTGCTGTTTGAGCATAAACAACAACTGCAAAGTTACAACGCTCAAAGTTCAAAGCAAAGGAAGATATTTGCTTTCAAAGAAATCGTTTTTAAGGACTACACGACATTCCTCCTGGGTTAGTGACATCACTAACCCTAAAATTTACATAAACCCCGCCCCTGGGAACATGCAGTCCATGTTGAGAAGAGGAAGAGTTGTTGTTGTAAAGCATATTTATGAGTCTGCTCAAGCTGTCGCATCTGTCTTTTCTTATGCAATACAGTACGTAACACAAATGCAATAGCATGCCACTAGGCATCTAACAACAGTTCCAACTCTGGCGATTTATAGATTATCATTACAGAATATGCTAATCAAAAACTTGAAGATAGTTAACTCCACATCAGAAACATAAATCCATCAACTAAACATTCAGAAACGTCCTGTTGCATTCTACATGTAGTCACTTCTTGAGTCTCTCCGTCATTGTCCAAATCATTTAAACTAGTTTAAACATAAAAGGCAGAACATAAAAGTTTCTGACATTTTAGTCCTTGTCTGCGTGAGCTAATCGGAGCTGCTAACACACAGAGCTGTTGAAGCTCCGCCCTCTGAGCAGCAGCTCATTTGCATTTAAAAGGACACACACAAAACAACGCGTTTGAACTGACCCTCAAAAAGGGACCATTTTAACATGTTGTAAAAAGGTGTATGTGGGGTATTTTGAGCTAAAATTTCACATACACACTCTGGGGACAACATATACTTATTTTGCATATTGTAAAATGGGGTGTTATATCACCCCTTTCAAAAATGATGTATGGATAATCAAGTAAACCTAAGTTGCTTCACAAAAGTGAATCCTGAAAATCTGTAAAGTTTTCACAGCAAAAAGACACGTGAACCACGACCTGAAGGTGGACATTTTTACAATTATACTAAAATGCCTTTTACTTACTTAAAAAAGTAGAACTATCAGATTGTGTTCAATAGAGTTAATTGAACTTTAAACAGTGATTTATAATGTATTGTAATGTTTTTATTTTGTCTAACAGCAACAACATCACCATCAACAACATCTCCATCAACAACATCACCATCAACAACACCTCCATCAACAACATCTCCATCAACAACACCTCCATCAACAACATCTCCATCAACAACACCTCCATCAACAACACCTCCATCAACAACATCTCTATCAACAACACCCCCATCAACAACACCCCCATCAACAACACCCCCATCAACAACACCTCCATCAACAACATCACCATCAACAACATCCCCATCAACAACATCCCCATCAACAACACCTCCATCAACAACACCTCCATCAACAACACCTCCATCAACAACACCTCCATCAACAACACCTCCATCAACAACATCCCCATCAACAACACCTCCATCAACAACACCTCCATCAACAACATCCCCATCAACAACACCTCCATCAACAACACCTCCATCAACAACACCACCATCAACAACATCACCATCAACAACACCTCCATCAACAACACCTCCATCAACAACATCTCCATCAACAACACCCCCATCAACAACATCTCCATCAACAACATCTCCATCAACAACATCTCCATCAACAACATCACCATCAACAACACCTCCACCAACAACACCTCCATCAACAACACCTCCACCAACAACACCTCCATCAACAACATCACCATCAACAACATCTCCATCAACAACATCTCCATCAACAACATCACCATCAACAACACCTCCATCAACAACACCTCCATCAACAACATCTCCATCAACAACATCTCCATCAACAACACCTCCATCAACAACATCACCATCAACAACATCTCCATCAACAACACCTCCATCAACAACACCTCCATCAACATCTCCATCATGTTGTAAGTTATTGTTCCATCATAAATAAACAATAACAAAAAAAATTAAATAAACGATTTAAATGGATTTAAGGGAATAAATAAATTGGAATGGTTAAATAAGTTTGCATCACTAGATAGTCTAGTATTACTATTCGTTGCTGAACATTTCTTTCGTAAAACACTTGTCTAATAGTACTTTCATCTTACATCTTTCCAAGAACTGTGACAGTGACAGATCCTTCTTATTTAATTTGATTGGCCATCTCAATCATTTTGACATCGGCGATCGCTGTTAGACCACTGAGGCAGAGCAGCCTAAAAACACAACTGTTAAAACTTTTTGTCATCCTAAAACAGCGTTTCTCATTCTACACTAAAATAAGATAAGATAAATAAAATGAGAAGAAAAGAATTCCAATATTTTTTATTTGTATTTTTTATTCATAGATCAGACAAATGATTGGCTCTGGTCTAAGTCAACAATGATTAGGATTATAAGGAACACTTAAATATGATTTTACTCTTGTGAACAACTAGTCTTGTGGAAGACGTTTTAGATAAATATTTGTTTTATTTTATTATCTACTAATTTTACACATTTTTTTCTATAATTTTACTCAAGTTAAAATATATATTTTTGTGGAAATCTTTAATGAAAGAGTATAAATAAATAACCCAAGTTACCTATATTTACCAAGCGTACCAATATTAGTCCACAGTTACACTAGTCCAGCACCAGAGGTCATCACCTTCCCACTACTACTCACAGCCAGATTCCTCACACATGACATGAACAAACACAAGCTTCATATATCACTGTAAAATTTTAAAGTTAATCCTTTTTTTTTCATTCTCTTGGCAGCACAAGGAATATTCTACCCATCCGGCTCATCAGGAAACACAACAAACCCTCCTGATGATGATGGAAGCTCCTCAGCTATTTCACTGTCGAGTCCGTTTCTCTTCTTTTGCCGCACATACCAGCAGATTTATGTAAGAATTTGATTTCATCTTGATTCAAAGTCTAACTATGAGTGGCGGATGGTTTATAAACTCATCTGTGTATCAGTAAAACCTGTGGCTGTGATTTTGACAATATTTCTCATGTTTCAGGTTAATAATAATGGACACCTCACATTCAACCAGGCTTCATCAAAATATGTTCCCTACTCCTTTCCTGCTAATAGAAGTCAAGATATAATTGCTGGTCTCTGGACCGACCTCGACAACAGTGCGAGCGGTGTAGTTTCATATCGTCAGTACACTAGTGGAAGTGTTCTCACACGCGCCACTCATGATATAAACAATCATTTCCCAAATCTGGCCTTCAGCGCTTCTTGGGTCTTTGTTGCAACGTGGGATAAAGTCGCTTACTATCCCAAAACTAACACAGTAAGGTTGATATACTTCTGAAATATGAATGTTTTCTCTTTAGTAATAAGACACAAAGAAAGTGGCAGAAAAAAATAGTAATAAATTGAAACAATAATAACAATGATGTCACTGAGTAAAGGTCATGCAAATAACAACAATATACCTAATTTTACATTTAAAAAAAGACGTACAATGAACACTATATCTTTTTTTTTTTTATCTTTTCAGGAAACATCGTTTCAAGTGGTTTTAATCTCAGGCAGTAATTTTTCATTCATTCTGATGAATTACTGTGACATTGCTGTAACAAAGCTTCCGGTGGAGGTAAAATAAACTTGCTTTCTGTATAAAAATATAATGTTACTATTCACTAGATAACAATGTACAGTATGTATACTGTTTAAATGTATATTTTGCTTTTTCATTTTTGTACAGGCTGGTTATGACACAGTAAACTCCACTGACTACTTTGTGATTCCTGGATCAAACAGTGGGAGCTCCATCTCAAACCTCAAGACCACCAGTAATGTCAATGTTACCGGTCGATGGGCCTTCAGGGTGGACTGTGGACAAACCCCACGTAATATTTTGATTATTTTATGCATACACTGTAAAGAAAAAGAAACAAATCTGTCAGAATAATTCAGTAAAAATACAGTAACATTTTTAACATATTTACAGAACAACTTGTATATTTTAGTTTAAAACTTTAAATGACCAAAAACTACATGTTAGGTAATTATGAACCTTTGAATTAGAACCAGATCTGTGGTGTGAATTGAACAAACATCTTTCAGTTTTTCGCGTAAAGCACTCTCTTCAAATTTATGACACATACAATGTTCAGAATAATGAGCCATTCTGTATTGTAATGTCAATGTGTCATGAAAAGAAAAGGGATTCATTCAAACTATAATCTCACAAAGCCAGATAATAGTCTATAGTCTGAAAAATACTTTATAATCAAACTATCATAACGGTGTAATTTTAATAACCTCATCTGTTGACATAATGCCGGTGAATTGCAGAACTTGTGCAAATATATCCACATCACTATGATCAGATGCTTTCTTAACTGCTGGTTTCTCACCGCTATCATTTTTGACAAGAAATTATTGAGAGAAAGCGTACATCACACATTTACATATTAATTTAAACGTCGCTCAACAGTGTGGACGGCGTCAGGATAATTTGTTAACAGTATATCACTGCAAGGTATTTCCAACTTACACCGTGTAAGATCACTAGACGCGATGCGATTCCAGCGACAAATGATTTGTCTGTCCACACTAGACGCGATGCGACTGCGTAAAAATCAATCAAAACCCACAGCCAATCAGAACAGCGTGTGGACGGGCTTTCGCGGCAAGTGCACAGCACCAGAAAGTAATCTGATGGCAATGCAAGAAAATGGAGAAGTAGGCTACATAATCAAATTCACAAATATTACACAATTTAAACATCATTAAAAATGATAGGCTACTGAGTTACTAAAACAGTCTTTGTCAAATAATAAATTTGTTTGTTCAGTTTAAACGTTCTTGTTTCCATTTGTTTAATTTCAAGATCTGAGGTGAATTATCCATTGTTGCTTTTACAGCTACAAAGCTGGAGCACTAAATTATATTCAAAGTCACATGACACGCTTTTAACATTAAATAAAGCATATAAACAGTACCTGAGATTATCATTGCCACACTTTGTGTCTGTTGTTCCAGCGCGACGTCGCAGAAAAATAGAAACCGTGTCGCCGTCGCGGCTGGTTAGGACGAAACCGTTGATTAACATGGAAAAGATACCTTTTATCACGTGTCGCGGCGTGTTCCAACACTGGCGATTTATATATTATCGTTACAGAATATGCTAATCAAAGACTTGAAGATAGTTAACTCCACATCAGAAACATAAATTCATCAACTAACCATTCAGAAACGTCCTGCTGCTTCTACATGTTGTCACTTCTTCTTGAGTCTCTCCATCTTTGTCTGACTCCGTTTAAACATTAAAGGCAGAACATTTTAGTCCTTGTCTGCGTGAGGTAATCGGAGCTGCTAACACACACAGCTCTTGAAGCTCCGCCCTCTGAGCAGCAGCTCATTTGCATTTAAACAGACACACGAAACAACTCGTTTTTACTGACCCTCAAAAAGGGACAATAATTTTAACATGCTGTAAAAATTATATGTGGGTTATTTTGAGCTAAAACTTCACATACACACTCTGGGGACAACATATACTTATTTTACATATTGTAAAACGGGCCATTATACCACCCCTTTAAAAATGATGTGGATAATCAAGTAAACCTAAGTTGCTTCAGAAAAGTTCATCCTGAAATATCACTATATATATAGTTCTTCTTACGTTTACTTTATAAAATTCTGTAAAGTTTTCACAGCAAAAAGACACGTGACCCACGACCTTGACATTTTTTTACGATTATACTAAAATACCTTTTAATTACTTAAAAGCAATAACTAAATCAGCATATCATCATCTGAAAAATATTGCAAGAATTAGATGCTTTGTTTCCAGTCAAGACTCAGAGAAACTTGTGCATGCTTTCATCACCAGCAGGGTGGATTATTGTAATGGACTCCTCACCGGCCTTCCCAAAAAGACCATAAGACAGTTGCAGTTCATACAGAATGCTGCCGCCAGGATCCTGAGCAGAACCAGAAAATATGAACATATACTAGTCCTCAGGTCTTTACACTGGCTCCCAGTTACATTTAGGATTGATTTTAAAGTATTATTACTGGTATATAAATAATGCAATGGCCTAGGACCTTAACACATTGCAGATATGCTCACTCAATATAAACCCAACAGATCACTCGGATCATTAGGATCACATCAGCTAGAAATACCAAGGGTTCACTCAAAGCTAGGACAGTCCGCTTTTAGCTATTATGCCAGCCGCAGCTGGAACCAGCTTCCAGAAGAGATCAGGTGTGCTCCTACAGTAGCCACATTCAAATCCAGACTCAAAATCTGTTTAGCTGTGCATTTACTGAATGAGCACTGTGCCATCGTACGTCCGACTGTTTGTACTGTATTTTATTTTTTTATTCTAAACTGTTTTAATTAATCTTATTTATTTTGATTATTTACATTTCTTCTATGCAAAGCACTTTGAATTACCATTCGTCCCCTTAGAATTATAAGGTTCTATCTGACATTTTTGTAAAAATTTAGTTATTCACATATTCTTATTCTGTGACCACTTCTTTACATTATGTGATGTTGTTTTTTAAGTTGTGTACATTTTGGAACTTTTTATTTAGAAAATAAAAAGGTTCTTTCTACACAGTCGAATGGAATGCAAAAACTTTAAAGCTCAATATCTCAAAACCAGTCAGAATGCAGATAGAACCTTATAAATCCAAGGTGGCGCATTGTGTATGAAATGTGCTATATAAATAAACTTGCCTTGTCTTAAAAATGATGACTATCAGATTGTGTTCAACAGAGTTAACTGAACTTTAAACAGTGATTTATAATGTTTATAATGTGTTTTTTTTGTTTAACAGCAACAACATCACCATCAACAACATCTCCATCAACATCTGATTCTGCACCAACATCACCATCATCAACATCTCCATCAACAACATCTGCACCAACAACACCTGCACCAACAACATCTGATTCTGCACCAACATCTCCATCAACAACACCTCCATCAACAACAGCTGCACCAACAACATCTCCATCAACAACATCTCCATCAACAACACCTCCATCAACAACACCTCCATCAACAACATCTCCATCAACAACACCTCCATCAACAACACCTCCATCAACAACAGCTGCACCAACAACACCTCCATCAACAACATCTCCATCAACAACACCTCCATCAACAACACCTCCATCAACAACACCTCCATCAACAACACCTCCATCAACAATACCTGCACCAACAACACCTGCATGGATCGACATCTGCACCGGCATCTGCATCAAAGAATTAGAATTTTGCCTCGAAATAAACGAATTTGGCATCTGCATCAAACCATTTACAATCTGCTTCAAAATCTGCTTCAACTTCTGATTCTGCACCATCACCACCATCAACAACATCTCCATAAACATCTACATCAACAACATCTCCATAAACAACACCTGCATCAACAACATCTCCATCAACATCTCCATCAACAACATCTAATTCTCCACCAACATCTCCATCAACAACATCTAATTCTCCACCAACATCTCCATCAACAACATCTAATTCTCCACCAACATCTCCATCAACAACATCTAATTCTCCACCAACATCTCCATCAACAACATCTAATTCTTCACCAACATCTCCATCAACAACATCTGCATCAATACATCAGAGGGCCGGTCTGATCAGCTCAGAGTTTATTTCTGTTGTGTTCTTTGTTTGTCTAGACCACATGGTGTTTGTGTTGTCATGCCATATGCTGTTTTAAGTCGTTTGTCACCCTTTATATCCCCCTCTTGTTTTCTGTTTCTGAAGGTTTGTGATTTGGTTATTTTATGTAATTTTTTCTCTGTTTTTGAGCTCCCCCATTTAGGGTATGCAGGTATTTAGGGTATTTAGGGTTAGTTTAGTTTTACTTTTTGGCGGCCGGATCCCGTACTTCCTGTTTCTCCCTCCCTGCTCCTTTTTGGATCTTGTCTGTCCACCAGCCCCAAAATATACCAGCTACCACCACCAGGTCCCTACTGAAGGATCTAAGGGTTTTCAATAACAACCTGTGCTTTACTTTAAGAATGTTGTATTTTGTTTGTAGGATTGAAAATAATCCAAGACATCTGAAATTAACAAAGACATCTGCTTTACTGTTTTTCACCCCCTCTTTCCCCAATGACCATTTGGAGTCCCTAAAGGCACCGAGGTGCTGATAGTGATCAAGGCCTGTAGGCCTAAGATGTGTGTACTTTGGGGGTATGAAATTTTCACACCTTTAGTACAATGGGGGAAGTTGTAATTATCTGATTGGTCAGTTTTGAATGTCTCACATTTGGGTTTTAGTCACATGGTCACGGAAGGGATAAAAGGAAGATTGAAATGTTTTCTCTGCCCTTTTCAGATCTCCTCTTTGGTGCTCTGGCTCTCTCTCTCTCTCCCTCCTTCTCTCTCTCTCTCTCTCTCTCTCTGGTAACATATTACATATATGCTGGGTACAATTAATGGTATAAGTTTTTATAATCTCATACATCTATTTTGTAACCATTTAAGTGTAACCATAACCATATTTTGTCATTAAACCTTTCTAATTACAAATAATGTGCTAACTAGTTTTGATTTGGTATTGACTTTGAAGTGCTACCTATTGCAATACAATATTGTCACTCTCTATAGCAACGCTCTCCCACATATTAAGCTATTGTAACTGCGCTTATTTCCGTCGTTGGTATAAGTAGCAGTGGGTGGAATAGACAAGAAATGTACAGATTTCTACCATCTTGCTGATAAAGTTCCTTTAGTCATTCGGCAGTCTTGCAGCCTGAACCCCTGCAGGAAATCCACCCTTACAGTTTGATTTATCATTTATTAATACTATTATATTTACATAAATTAATAATAATAAGAAAATTATTAGATTATGTAATTGTATGTATTTATATTTCATTTAACTTATTTTATTCATGTCCCTGCTCTTGCAATGCTTGCTATTGTTGTTTAATCTATTGACTCAGTAAAGCCCTGACATTCGGTTCTATTAATTTAATGAATCATAATGTGATCGTAGCCTATTATTCAGCAAGCTATTTATGTTTATATTAAATATAAATATATATTTATGTTTGAGACATCAACCACTGGTTGATGACCATAATGTTTGTATTAACTGTACGTAACAACTGGTAAAATGTACACCTAGTCATACAAACCATAATGATATTTACACCTAAATATTTTCTTCTCAGACTTTTAACATGTTAACAATTGTCCGTGAGCGAAAGCTCCTCCCATCCGTTGTCTGATTGGCCTTTCGCAAGGATTTCTGGGCAGTTAAAGTGCGTGAAGCCTGCATCCATGCGGGCTTCGCTGAAGACCGCTTCAAGGGTACAAAGGGGGCGCTGCTGAGCACACTTCAGAGCGTTAAAATGATGAATGGGACGGCCAACGGACTCGTAGACTCGGCGAGCACGCGCAATTTAAGTCCACGAGACCGAAAGTCCAAATGAAGTGCGCCATTTGGGACAGGGCCCATATCTGATAAAAGCTCTGAGTGAGGTACGAGCATAGTATATAGACTGGACACAGCGACCCCATAGGTTTCAACAGAGAAAAGTGAAGTCAATTAGAAGCACTCAATTCCTGATGGCTGGGCGAACTGCGCAGGCTCAAACTGAGCTTGACGACGTAGATGTGACGTTCGCAACCTGTCTGACAGCTGTAGGTTATCTAGTAGCTGTGCCGAGAGAAATCTGAATCATTCCCTTCCGAATCTCGCAGAGACAGAGCGCGAGTATTAGCTGTCCATGAGCTAGCAGCAGGAGCAACTTTATCACTCTCTATGGGCTTCTCCTTTGACTTTATCAGAGTTTATGCCTCCACATCCCCCCGATTGCTTGCGAGCTTCTCTGCCTGTCTATACGGTCATTTCTCGACTTGTGCGACAGAGTGGCGTGGTTACGTATGACGCAATCGTTAGCCTATTTGTACAAAAACTGCTTCTATGGGGCCATAACGTAAGATACAAGGTAATGGAGCCTTTTATACATTTCCGTGTTGCTTTAGAAATAAATAATGGACAAATGGAGTCTTTAAACGCCTCAGATGTAAAGTTATTCGCTGTCAAAGTGACGCCAAAATGAATGGGAGTCAATGGAATGCTAACAGCAGGTGGGGGTCCGCTAATCAATAATCAAACGCCCGGGGAAGCTTCAATGTCTTCCGGAACACTGCCCCCCTGAGTACGAGGCGAGCTCATTATCATAAGAACCATTCACCACCATTAAACGGCTCTGGAACCAATCAGGACTAGTCACGTGTATTATGCTATTGTTTGAATTTAAACAAGTACAAACTTGTTTTAAACATCTTTGTAAAATGTATCTATGGTGCATTACAAATAATATGATATTGAAATCCTTGTGGGAATTTCAGTAGTCGCCTACACAACGGATGTAATGGACAACAGCCTTTTAAGTAGCCTTTTACAAGTAGCCTACAAACAAGTAAAAGTGAACATTAATTTTAGGTATGCTTATTGCAATGCTTAATAATAGTAGACAAATGTTTCTAATACATTATAAGTTGGTACATTATAAATGTAAATTTTTTCCCAAAAAAATATTAAAATGATAAATACATAAATAATTAAAATATATTGCACTAGGGCTAGGCAATAAGTGTTTATAAAGTACATATATTTTACACACACTAAAAGTTTAATCATTTTGCTATGTTCTTACACAGAGTACTCATAAAATGTATTTTAAGTAAGAGCAACATAAGCATGGTTTCTTTAAATACACTAAAACTTCACTCAAACTGTTGTTGTGTTTAGCATATTTCTTAAAAAAGCATATAATTATTACCAAAGTAGCCTACCTGTAGTGTACTTTTTAAAAATATATTAAAAGTTGTCACGGATAGTGATGAAGCAGACAGGTGAGTAAAATAAGTTTATTTTGAACAGAAGCACGGAAACCAGCAGATGTAAATAGTGAGTTGAACACAATAAAGATAGATGAATGGAACTTAGCTGATGAATAACAGTATTGTCCTTTACAGATGGAGATCGGAACGAGGCTGATGGTAAACACAGATGAGAGTCACTGAAGATGGCAGAAGGTATTTGGAACGGGATCGGATGACGAGGATGAAACAGGTAGGATCGAGGTAGAGTCTGTTGCTGTTTCTCAATGTCAAGGATACTTCCTTGACAGGACTGTTCCTTCCAAGTCATTTGCTTCAGAGGCTAGGCGAGGCTCCTCTTTAGCATTCAGAGAACACGTAAAAGGAACAGGCAAGTGCACGTCATTGGATCATTACGTCAGTGAAAAGGTCCGCTTTCGGCGCAGAAATGGAAGTGCTACCGATTTGGTTGCTGTAGGCTACAGCAATTGAACTCAAGTGGACATCTGAAAATCTCTGTGAAAAATTAGTTTAAAAAAAAATCTAATCAAATCTTGTTTTTCAAGCAATAAAAACACATGGGGAAAAAAATCCTGACTGAGGTTATCCAAATTCATGCATGAAAGGGTTAAAATGTGTATAAACAATTATTTCCATACTTTTCTCCCACCTTGTACTTGGTTTTTAAATTGTCCCACTTTTTTTAACAAGATAGCAAAGCTGCGCGCATAGAATTGTGGGTGATTTGATACACATATGCATCCTTTCCTGTATATGAGAAATTTTCCGAACGAAGGACTCAGTCCTTGGTTGAAATTCCGAGGATCCTCGACATTGGAACAGTCCTTCAACGGATGTCGATGACGTAGCATCCTCGAAATTCCGTCTTCCGAGAATCCTTCCTTGACAATAGGCTTGTTTGAGATGCGCCTTGCCTCGCCTTAAATGTATGCGAGAGTAGGCGGCTGCAGTGAGGGGAGGAGTGAAATAAGCGCAGGCAAGCCGGACAGTTCTCTCTTCTCGCAGTGGATCTGACGGATCTGACAGCTGTGAGATCAAAGATGGATATCGCGGGATTCACGGAATTCACGCTCGTGCACAGTGTTGTTAATAAACTGGATGTAATTTAAGTTCTGTTGCTTTTATATGAAAATAAATATAATGAACAAGACACCCAAAGCACTTATTCAACCCCACTCCAAATAGGCTACGTGTTTATCAATCAGACGTGTTTTTATATAGACCTATTATAGGCCTATATATATATTTTGTATATAGGCCTATATAAAAATTACATAATCACATAATCCATAGAGATCGCACTGTCAGAGAGTTTGGGAATACTCACACATAATTTATACACATAAAAACACGAAATCAGGGTTTTAAATTCAAACATTTAAAAAAAGAACAATACGGTTGTTTAAACCAATGAGCATTAAAGGTGAACTAAGTAACTTTTTTACCTTAACTGATCAACTTCGGAATCACTGGAATGGTTATATTACTTATTTTGGGTTGAATGGTGGTGGTTTCGCACCCCCCTGGTGCCCGAGAGCGGAAAAACAGCGTTTGCAACTTTGGGCCCGCCGGCCTCTTCGTCTGGAAGTATCGTGTGATCCCAAGTCTCGCGAGGTAAATAATTGCTTTACTGCAAAAAGAAATCTGCTATAATGCTGTCATTATTGCGCTCCCTCACGCTGTTGGAACCCGAATGAAGACGACGTTGCAAAGAGTTTCCCATCTGCTTTGATGTCGTTGATCTACTAAGCCTCTAGTGTCTGAGAATAGCCAGCAAGTTTTTAACAGTTGTTGTCAAATATCTATTCCGAAGCTGTGGGGGGAGCTCTAGAGAGAAACCTCCGAGCAAAACGCGAGGATACAACAAAGAAATCCCGATCTTACTGAGGGCTGCTTTAAGCTGTGTCGTCAGCAAGTCGTTTCCCATCATGCTTTTGATCCGCGCAGTCGGTGGAGAGCAACTGCGCTCAACTGCAGAATCCGACAGGTGTGCCTTGCGCTCGTGAGAGATTTTTGACATACGTCAGCATGACATCAGAGCCAGGCGGAACGCAGTCGGACACATTTCTAACCGGCATGCATCTCGCGGTGATCACCGGTGATCGGTTCTGCGCAGATTTTGCTCATCTCAAACAAGCCTACTGAGAAACAGCTTGTATGTCCATGGAGAGATGAGATCAGAACAGGTGATGAGGTACAGGTGTGGTGATTAGTAATCAGGGGAGAGTGAAAGAGTGGGTGGAGTCTGTAGATCTGGTGGAGCCGTAACACTTATAGTGCACTTTTTAGAAATATGTTAAAAGTATGTGTTATAAATATTTGTTCTATATTCCTATGTTTCTGCATGCTCCCAGACCTGCATATGCAGCATAGGCATTCCTTTATGTTAATGTAATGGTCACATCTGTTATACATTAAGAAGGCCCCTTTTGCTCAAATGGAGAAGCTGGTTCGAGGGTCTCCATTCTTTACATTGGAGGGTCCCGTTCGGATACACATGTATGTGTGGAGCTTTGACAGGAAACTGACCATATTTAGAATGTGTTATATAACTATGCTATATGATGTAATGTATGGTTTTATTGGTGGAGGGGTTTTACTCCCCCTTATACTTCTCATATGGTACGCTATTGTCTGAGATTAGAGAATCTTCTCTCCTCCAGCGCTGGATGAATTGTTTATTCATGCCTGAATAAAGACAGAGACTGGGGCACTTTTGTTGGAGTCAATTCATTTCTAACAATTTGGGGGCTTCGTCCGAGATTTCTCCAGACGGTAAGAATTTTAATTTTTTTTAAAGAGAAGGTTGATTCTTACTGTCTGCTGAGAAAATATTTTTTTTCATAATTATAGTGCCGTGATTTTTTTTGCCATATTTGGTAAATTCAGTTATCCTCGTGTTTTAACTAAACACGGGAAGAACGCAAAAGAGACTTGATCTCCTCTTTTTGGTTACCTCGTAATCAGTACGGGATGGTTATCCTCGCATTTTGAATAAATGTGGGAAGAGCGTGTAGGGAAATTGATCACTTTCCTCCGTTTGGTGAAATCCTTACGTTTGGGCTACGTAAGAAGGAAATAGATTTGGAGCTGAGATTTTTATCTCTCTCGCAAAGCCTATTTCAATGTGAAGTCTCTGTCTTTTGGGCTATGAATGAATAATACTTTTAAATTTTTTTCTCTCTTTCTCTGTCTCTTTATCTCTCTCTCTTTTTGTCCAATGTACTAACACAATTAATATGTACAATCCAGATTTGTTTCTTTGTTTTCTATTTGGTCATTTTTGAAAGTTGTTTTAGTTTAATTGATCTAGAAGAGAAATCTTTGTGTGTTAACAATGGGGAATAAAATTAGTCCACCATTATTCGATGAATCGCCAAAAGATTTTATGATTAGAAATAATCAAGCGTTCTTCACAGAACCATATTTGTCAAATTTAGTGGGTTGGACGGCTGGCAAGTCACAATTGTCTCCGTTCCCCAGTGACGGATCGTTTAAAGATGACGATTTGCGCGCAGCAAAATATATGGTCTGTGGAAATTGGGGAGATCCAAATTGGGATTACGAATATATGAAACATTCTTATAAAATTTGGAAAAACATGAAATCATATTGGAATCGTGGTCCAGCCAAAAATACTGAAAAAAACCTTTCTGCTTCTCCGGCTGCACGGTCTGAGACAGAGCAGAGTGTCTCTTCTTCCGTGCACCCGAAAGAGAAAAAAAAGGCAGAAGAGCCAGTCTCTGTGACTGCACAACTCCCTCCCAAATACGAGAGCATTCAGACTGCTGCAGTTTCCAAACCCGTAAAGAATAAATTGTATCCAGATTTAAAGACTGCGACTGCATTTCCCTTTGTGGAAACATCCGATGGATTTAAAGTCCACGCTCTTAATATCACCGAAGTGATGGCAATTTGCAAAGAATTACCAGACCCCGCCCGATCTCCGCATCACTATGTGTCGGTATTAAAACGTTTAACAGCGTACAGTCAATTGACTGGTCGAGATTACCGCTTCATTCTGACTAAAACTTTGCCTGCCGAAATTACTGAAGAGGAGCTAATTGAAGGAGTGGAATTGTTAAACCCGCTAAATGACGCACCGCCTGCTCGCAATATTGTGATAAGAGACTCAGAACCTATTGATTTGTCTAGACCTTATCGTGAATTGAGATTGGTAGATGATGAAGATGATGAATTTCTCAATGAATGGGCGTGGGCCAGTCCGGGTAAGCTCAAACTTTTTTTCAAACAATTAACTGCATTTTTGCTGAAGTTGTCGTCTGCTAAACAAGACATTTCACATGCAGCTAATACTAAACAAAGAGCTGGCGAGAGTCCAGTTGCTTTCTTTAATCGATTTAAGCGTGCCTGGATCGAAGAGTCTGCCATTCCTGTTGATGATGATAATTGTCTGTTGTTTGTGAACACGTTTCTAAATAACATGCACAATGAAACTGCACAATTGATTCGAATTACAACAACAAACATTTCTTCTATGAATATAGAGGATCTGGGTAGGAGACTCCGGGAACTTTCCTCTGCCGGAGCCTTTGATTCCTCCGGAGGAAAAATTCCAGCAATGCTTCAAGTTAACACCGTTCAAAACCGTCCATTAGCCAATAATAAAAACCCTATAAAGTGCTATTGTTGTGGCCGTTCAGGGCACATCGCCAGGTTCTGCAGGAGCAAAGCTGAGATGCAGCAGCCTAATAGGAACCAGATGTTCAAGCGCTCGGATGGCTACGGGCCAAAAGCCCCCTCCTTGCGCTCTTCAGGCCAGCAGTTTGCAACTGAATGGAGAAAGCAATGACGTTACCCACAGAGCACTGAGCCGGAGTTTTCCTTAATTTCGATGAGTTATCCCAACAGATCAAATGTTTTGCCATTTATTGAATTAAACGTTGATCATAAACCATATGTCTTTTTGATCGATTCAGGTGCTTCTATATCTTCAATCTCATCTGTTAGGTACCCGGGCTCCATCACGGGGAAGAAAATCAACTCTGTGGGAATCGATAACGTCCCCGTGAAATGTGAAATGACACCAACTTTGCCGGTTACTTCTAACGACGTACCGTCATTGTTCAAAATGCATGATTTTGCAATAATACCAAATTCTCCTTTTTGCCTGCTAGGTAGAGATCAGATGCATAAATTGGGTATTACACTTGAATTTGGCGCTGATTCTCTGACTCTTATGTTTCCTGCAGCCTTTTCCATTTTGACTGACACAGGAAGTGCTCTCCTCAACGATCTGCCTGCAACTGTGCTGACACAGGAAATACCTGATGTTAATCCCAAATTGTGGGCGGAACACAAGGATGACGTAGGCCTCATCGATGTACCACCCTACAAGGCCAATTTGACAACGAATAGGCCTGTGTTTCAAAAGCAATATCCGCTTTCAAAGGAAAAAGAGGAGGGAATTAAACCCCTCATTGATCAATTACTGGCTCAAGGCATTCTGGTCCGCACTCATTCACCTTATAACACACCAATTAATCCAATCAGGAAGGCAAATGGTTCTTGGCGTTTAACGCAAGACCTGAGAAAAATTAATGATTTGATAAAACCACTTGCTCCTATTGTGCCAGATGTGCAAACTATTATTAATTCTATCCCTTCGGAACATACATTCTTTTCTGTCATTGATTTAAGCTCCGCCTTTTTCAGTGTTCCTGTTGATCGTGAGACTCAGCCACTGTTTGCATTTTGTTTTCAGAATTGTCAATACATGTGGACGAGACTTCCACAGGGGTTAAAGGACTCGCCGGCTGTTTTCTCTGCTGTTGTGCACGCAACTCTGAAAGATGTCAAGCTACCTCCTGACACCTGCCTCCTCCAGTACGCTGACGATATATTAGTCACTGGTGCCTCGGAGGACATGTGTGCTGCTGCCTCCACAATTGTCTGCAACATTCTAGCTGAGGCTGGTTTCAAGGCATCTAAAGAGAAACTCCAGTGGGTGAAAAGAAAAGTCACCTACTTGGGCCATGAACTGTCACAAGGCAAAGTCTGTCTGTCTGCGGACAGGGTCAAAGCCATTGCTGCCTTCAAGCATCCATCGACACGGAAGCAAATGCAAAGCTTTCTGGGACTGGTCAATTACTGTCGAGTATGGGTGCCTAATTGCTCCATGTATGACAAAATCCTGCGAGAAGCTACGCTGGGTGATAAAGAGGACATTACATGGACAACTGAGATGGATCAAGCATTCAGACATTTGAAATCCTCCCTCTTGAGGCATCCTGCCCTTGGCCTCCCATGCTACACACAAGACTTCCATCTGTACGTGCACGAGGGTGGGGGAACAGCCGCCGCAATCCTGGCCCAAGACCATGGGGGTACATTTCGTCCTATAGCTTATCTATCTAAAACCCTTGATTCTGTGGCTAAGGGACTCCCTGCCTGTTTACGTGCAGTGGCTGCGACAGCGATCATGGTACAGGACGCTGAAAGGGTTGTTTTATCACATCCACTCACAGTACACACTTCTCACCAGGTGGGAGCCATTATGCATAACATTTCAACTCAACACATGACTGCCCAACGCCGCTCAGGCTATGAGGCTATATTGTTAGCTACTGCTAATTTAACGTTGAAAGTAACTTCTGTTATTCATGGCCCTACTGTACATTTGCACAGGTTGCTGACACAGGGTGAATTTCAGAGTGACGACCACGACTGCCTGTCCAGAATCCAAACGTCGACTGCCTGCAGGCCAGATGTGTCTACATCTGTCCTGGAGGAGGGGAGACATTGGTATATCAATGGATCCTGCTTCAAGCCAAATGACAATTTATACTTGTATGGTTACGCTATTGTTGAATTACCTGATCGTGTAATTGAGGCGTATTCTTTGCCATATAAATCAGCACAAGTAGCAGAGTTGATAGCTTTAACGAGAGCTTGTCAATTGGCAAAAGGTCAGTGCATCAATATATACACTGACTCCAAATACGCGTACGGCGTAGTCCATGATTTTGCTAAATTATGGGAGGAAAGAAACTTCAAAACCTCCGATGGAAAACCAATTTCACACCATAATATTGTTTCCGAGCTCATTAGTGCAGCACAGCAACCATCGAAACTTGCTGTCATTAAAGTAGCTGGTCACGCAACCGGTGAATCGAATGAGGCTAGAGGAAACAGATTTGCAGATGAAGTAGCGAAATGGGCCGCAAAAGATGTAATACTTAGTCCGCATGTAAAAGAAGAAAGCACCGAAGTGGCGATGATGAATTCATCACTGATTAATGATTTGGACATTAAAGTACTACAAGCTAATCCTACACAAGCTGATTTGACTCATTGGGCTGCCAATGAAGTAAAACCAGATCAATCTGGTATTTTACGAGATAAACAAGGTAGAATCGCACTACCAGCATCCGCCGTTGTAATGCTGTGCAGACATTATCACGGTGTATCACATGTGTCAAAAGAAAAAGTGATACAAAATTTGAATCAATCATACTGCATAGCAAATGTTCGTAGGAATACTTTGTTGATATTGGATGCTTGTCTGGTGTGCGCACAAACAAACAGGCACAAGGCAACCAGACATGACGCTCTTCCGCATCCTGAACTTCCTTTTCAATACTTGCAGATCGATTTTACACACATGCCACCATGTGGGAATCACAAATACTTGCTCGTGATTATTGATCGATTTACTAAGTGGCCTGAAGCTTTTCCGTGTGGTAAAGAAAACGCACAGACTGTAGTAAAGGTTCTTGCAAAATAAATTATACCGCGATTCGGAATTCCATCCGTTATAGCAAGTGATAATGGAACTCCGTTTGCGTCAAAAGTCACACAATTACTAGCCAAAGAGCTTAATATTAATTGGCACTTCCATATTCCCTACGCTCCTCAGTCATCAGGCAACATAGAGAGAACCCACAAGACGATAAAAGAATGTCTTAAGGCGTGTCTGGATACGGGTCGAAATTGGGTTGATTTGTTGCCAGCCGTATTGACAAAATTGAGGATGGCCCCATCAGCAACCACAAAAATGTCTCCATTTGAAATTCTTATGGGTAGACCTTTCCTGACCCCTTGGGTCAGAGGTCGCGCTGGCAATCTTTCCACAGGTGACACGGAGGTGATCATCGCGGATTACGTGGATTCCCTAGTTAGAACTTTGAATGGCATAAATGGTGATGTTTCTCTCTCTCTCCCTCTTCCATCAGAAAAGCCAACTCATCCTTTCGTTCCAGGACAACCAGTGTTGATCAGGTGTCTGAAACCCACGAAAGTCGGGGAACCAAATTATCTGGGGTCTGCCACGGTGATTGCTGTGACGAGGACCGGTGTGCTGACTGATTTCTATGAAGGTATTTTTGGTGCAAATCAACTGAACGCCTGTGACAGTGGAACTTGTAGTTGTAGACAATAGCCACACATGTGTATCAGTGAATTTGTAGTCTGTGACAATCAGCGGCTGGAGTGCCCGCTTGAGCCACTGGGGGGCACTCCTTCTCTAGTTTTCATTACTGCTTATGGTTTCATTTGGACTGATTATGCTTTATATCTTTCACCTGGTTTTGATTATGCTTGTTAGCTTCTATGATTTAAGCCTTGGTTTTCCTTTGTGTCTTTGCTCAGTATTGTATGTGTCTGACTGCATTACCTAGCGTTTTCCGAGTTCCTTTGTATTTTCTAGTTTCACGGTTCCTGGATTCCAAGCCTGTATCTGGTTTTCCCGTTTGTCTTCTCCCTGCATTGTACTTCTGATATTGGACTGCTCACCTGGTTTTGACCCCTGCCTGTTTCCTTGTACCTGTCTCTGGATTCTCCTCTCATTAAAGCCTGCATTTGGATCACCTCGAGCAGTTTATGACAGAATACTGAGCCTCTACTGATCCAGCGGCTGAGAGAGACACGGACCTCGTCATGGATCCCACAGCGCAGATCGTATGCCTCCGTCAAGGGGAACGTCCTCTCAAGGTTTTTGTGACCGATTTTTTGAAGCTCTCTCGTCAGTCCTATTTAGATGATTTCTGTTTAATGATGTTCTTTCAGGGTGGACTGTCTGAACCGCTCGGCTCTGCTCTACCGTTTCCAAGTTCAAGCTGGACTCTAACCCAATATATTGACCTGGCCCTTTCCATGGGCGGTTCGCTTTTTACTGTGGATTTTTTGAAACTTTTGCTTCACAGAAAGCCAGACGATTCGCCATTGTACACTGAATCCACGCGTCAATTGTCTCCCGGTGAAGCAGCGATTCGTAAGGGGTCCGCCGTAACCACGCAACATGTGAATCCCGACGTTCGGACACTTCACGTGAGCTCAGTTGTATTCCTGCCTCAAGGGTTTTCTACTGAGTCTGAGCGCGTGCCAACCGAACCCACGCTTCACGTCAGCCCAGCCGAGACCGCGCTCGATGAACCAGAGCTTCACGTCAGCCTCGACGAACCAAGTGCATCCTGTGAGTCAACTGAGTCAAGTGCATCCTGTGAGTCAACTGAGTCAAGTGCATCCTGTGAGTCAACTGAGTCAAGTGCATCCTGTGAGTCAACTGAGTCAAGTGCATCCTGTGAGTCAACTGAGTCAAGTGCATCCTGTGAGTCAACTGAGTCAAGTGCATCCTGTGAGTCAACTGAGTCAAGTGCATCCTGTGAGTCAACTGAGTCAAGTGCATCCTGTGAGTCAACTGAGTCAAGTGCATCCTGTGAGTCAAGTGCATCCTGTAATGAATCAAGCCCAGTGAAGCGCCGTCGCAGAAGGAGAAGGAGGACTCGTTGGGCTCGCCAGGCTCCGGAGGGCGTTCCCAGACTCCTCGCCCTGCCGGCCCCGCCTCTGCGCCTCGCCCTGCCGGCCCCGCCTCTGCGCCTCGCCCTGCCGGCCCCGCCTCTGCGCCTCGCCCTGCCGGCCCCGCCTCTGCGCCTCGCCCTGCCGGCCCCGCCTCTGCGCCTCGCCCTGCCGGCCCCGCCTCTGCGCCTCGCCTTGCCGGCTCCGCCTCGTGTTACCTGCGCCTCTTCCTGTGGCTGTTCCCAGCCTGGAGGCCTTAGACTTAGATTTCCCCAAGTATTTTTTGGGGGGGGGCCGTAGGTACCCTGTGAGGGCCATGGAGGCGGCGACTACATGGACCTTTGCACGACCATCTGAGTTTACCATGTCACTGGTCCTGTCCAGCCCTGTGCTCCCTACGTCTTGGTCCCCTGCCAAGTGTGCTCCACCCTGGCTCCCTTCTGAGTGTGCTCCGCCCTGGTCGCCCACGCTCCACGGCCCAGGCCCGCCTTGCCTGTGTTCTGGTCCCGTTCCCCTGCACGGGCCTGGCCCTCCATCCCATCCCCCGTTGACCTCCCCCCGGAGCTCTTAGGAGCGTCTGGAAGCCGCTTCTTAGTGGGGGGGTTATGTGACAATCAGCGGCTGGAGTGCCCGCTTGAGCCACTGGGGGGCACTCCTCTAGTTTTCATTACTGCTTATGGTTTCATTTGGACTGATTATGCTTTATATCTTTCACCTGGTTTTGATTATGCTTGTTAGCTTCTATGATTTAAGCCTTGGTTTTCCTTTGTGTCTTTGCTCAGTATTGTATGTGTCTGACTGCATTACCTAGCGTTTTCCGAGTTCCTTTGTATTTTCTAGTTTCACGGTTCCTGGATTCCAAGCCTGTATCTGGTTTTCCAGTTTGCCTTCTCCCTGCATTGTACTTCTGATATTGGACTGCTCACCTGGTTTTGACCCCTGCCTGTTTCCTTGTACCTGTCTCTGGATTCTCCTCTCATTAAAGCCTGCATTTGGATCACCACTGTCTGCGTCCTCAAGCAGTTTATGACATAGTCACAGAGAGAAATGTTTTAAGAGTTGCAAACTTGTAGACTTTTTTTTTCTCTCCCACAAACACAACACAACAGATACACATTCTCAAATTCTTCATTGCAGGTGCACAAATCCTATTCTACAAATCACAAATTAAGAAATTTGTACGCTCACATTTTTGCTACAGTTGCTGCAGTGAATATGGTGCAAAACACATTCACACACCCGCATCAACAAATGTGAAGTCACGGAGAAATGTTGCACATCCGCAAATCAGTGTGTGCATTCATCCAATGAGAGTTGCACACTTGTAGAATATTTTCTCACAAATGTCTTGGATATATTTCTAGCACAAACACAAGTACATAACTACAACTGCTTGAATCTGCTGTGACGAATCTCAAACACTGTTTTCTCCTTCAAGTGACAAGTTTCGCGCGCTCTCCCTTTTGCACTGGAGAAGTGGAGCAAAAGTGAGTCGTGCATCTGTAGAGGCAGTGGGCGGAGCCGACATTAATATTCATGAGTTTCCCGGGCATGCGCGTGTCAAACTGCTCATTTTAGTTCACGCTCCTCATTTCTCTGCAGGTATAATGGATTATTTCAAAAAAGGCGCGACCGTAAACTACAATTGTCTATCGTTTCGTAAAGTTCATAAGGTTTTTATTAGTTTGCCCGTTTTGGGCTTTCGTCAATGACTGAAGATTGCAGGCATTCACTTCGTGTATAGGCCTTTATACATTACACGTAACTCATTGTTTAAATTGTAGCTTGCGAGGCTTTAAAACTGTGTCTTTTACTAATTGTTATCATTTGTTGAATGCAATAAATGAAATAAACCTGCATAAATGTATCTATGGACTAACATATAAATTACAAGAGGGAAACATATTAAATATATGTGTGATTGTTCTTAAATTCTTGTTTATTTAAATAAGCCAAATAATTTAAGACCACACACAAGCATGAATATGTTGCTTTAATAAGTACATGAGAGAAATATTTAACATTATTTTATGGAATAGAATAAGCAACCAATTTGATGTTCACAAATATATATATATATTTACAAATATACATGGCCTACTGGCCAAATTACATTACAAAATAATGTAACAATTAAAAAATATAGGCTATATATATTTTGATTACAAAGTGTGCTTGTGCTGGTTTTGATATAATAATAGCCTACACTACTGTTCAAAAGTTTGGTATTAGTAGGGTACCAAGACTATATTTATCTGAAAATATTGTGAAATATTTTATCAACTGTTTTCTATTTTAATGTTTAAAAAAAAAATATTGTGATGGCAGAGCTCATTACACCAGATTTCAGTGTCACTTGATCCTTCAGAAATCATTCTAATACTGATTTGCTGGTTGTGCTGCTTAATGAGGTGTGGAAATCACTATACAGCATCTGTTTTCAGGACTAGCAAGTTCAAAAGAACAACATTTATTTAATTATTAGATTTTTTTGTAAGATTATAAATGTCTTAGCTGTCATTTGTGATCAATTGATTGAATTATTGCCCATTTGTATCAATGATCATCATATTCATCCAGGTACACAGTGCAACATAAGGTCAAAGAAAAAATATGGCAATGAGAAACATTAGTATATGGAGCAAAATGTTTATTAGACCACTGATATGGTTGTGGATGTTATTTCAGTAATTTCCAGAGATGACACAGTTTTAATGCTTCATAAGGTAAGGTAACAGAAGTAATAGATCAATTAAATGGTAAATGGCTCATGTATTTGGAACATTCTATAGCCTATCGCTATAGCCTATCTAAGGTGTTCTGGAATTTTTGGTTTCACGGTAAAAGTGGAACTTTAAACCTTGTGATATTTTTTTGTAAATGTACATCTTGTTTGTAAAAAAAAAAAAAAAAAAAAATTATTGCAGTGACATTCAACAGATGATAACTAAAGTTAGTTTTAAAGCATTGCATTGTTCAAAGGAAAAGCAGAACGAAATGAACGAGTTGAAGTTGTCTGTACTTTATAATAGCCTAGACGAAGTGAATGCAATCTTCAGTCATTGACGAAAGCCCAAAACGGGCAAACTAATAAAAACCTTATGAACTTTATGAAACGATAGACAATTGTAGTTTACGGTCGCGCCTTTTTTTGAAATAATCCATTAAACCTGCTGAGAAATGAGGAGCGTGAACTAAAATGAGCAGTTTGACACGCGCATGCCCGGGAAACTCATGAATATTAATGTCGGCTCCGCCCACTGCCTCTACAGATGTACGACTCACTTTTGCTCCACTTGTCTCAGTGCAAAAGGGAGAGCGCGCGAAACTTGTCACTTGAAGGAGAAAACAGTGTTTGAGATTCGTCACAGCAGATTCAAGCAGTTGTAGTTATGTACTTGTGTTTGTGCTAGAAATATATCCAAGACATTTGTGAGAAAATATTCTACAAGTGTGCAACTCTCATTGGATGAATGCACACACTGATTTAATAATAATAATAATAATAAATTTTATTTAGAAAAGCGCCTTTCAAGGTACCCAAGGACACTGTACAAATTGCAATAGTCATGGAAAAAATACAAAAAACTACTAAAACAACAATACATCTACATTCAAGGCTAATTTCACTAATAGTACGAACAGTACAGTCAGATTAGGACCTAGATTACATACAAAGTACATAGAAAAGACAGATAAAAATATAAAAAGATAAGACAAAGATAAATTATCTTTATATAATATAAAAAGAAAAGACATCGAAATCAGAGGGCTGACAGGAAAGCTAATCTAAAAAGATGCGTTTTTAACTTAGTTTTAAAAGTGGATATACTTGTGCTTTGGCGAATCACAAGCGGCAGAGAATTCCATAGTTTAGGACCTGCGACACTGAACGCCCTGTCACCCATGGAGCGAAGCCGAGATGTGGGGACTGCTAAGAGACATGTATCAGTCGAACGAAGGGTGCGGGATTGCAGATATGGGGTGAGGAGATCTGATAGGTAAGATGGGGCCAAATTATTTAGGGATTTATAAACGAGGAGAAGGATTTTGTAATTAATGCGGTAGCGCACAGGAAGCCAATGCAACTGCTGGAGGATAGGAGAAATATGATCCCAGGTACTGGTGCGTGTGAGTAGCCTTGCAGCAGAATTTTGGACATACTGTAGCCTATTTAGGGTTTTTTCCGGGATGCCGTGAAGTAGAGCATTGCAGTAGTCAAGCCTCGATGTAATAAAAACATGTATAAGTGTTTCTGCTGCAGAGGAGTTGAGGGAGGGGCGGAGCTTGGAGATGCTTTTGAGATGGAAGAAAGATGTTCTGGTGATATTTTTTATATGTGACTCAAAAGAAAGAGTAGGATCAAAGATTACGCCCAGATTTCTAACTTCAGCAGAAGTTGTAGTGAAATAGCCAGGGATAGATAGCTGCAGATGTTCAAGTTTTTTTAGAATATTAGGGGTGGAAATAAGAATAGCTTCTGTCTTATCTTGATTGAGTTTGAGAAAATTTTGAGTCATCCAGTTGTTAATGGCATTTAAACAACTAACCAGATTGGATAATGATAATGTGTGAGCGGGCTTGGTGTGGATGTAAATCTGAGTGTCATCTGCATAACAATGGTAATTGAGACCATAATGTTGTATTATCTGGCCAAGGGGAAGGATGTAGATTATAAACAGCAGGGGGCCTAGGACAGAACCCTGGGGGACACCATGTGAGAAGGATGAATTTGGAGATCTGAAATTTCCAATTGAAACAAACTGTTGTCTGTCAGTGAGGTATGATTTGAACCAGGACAGTGGAACACCAGTGAAACCAAGCAAGGTCTCCAATCGAGAAAGTAGATAATTATGGCAAACAGTGTCAAAGGCAGCTGTGAGGTCGAGGAGAATGAGAAGACTGACATGGCCCGAGTCAGCAGCTAACAGCAGGTCATTGACTACCTTAACCAGGGCAGTCTCAGTACTGTGCATGGCCCTGAAACCAGACTGAAACTTTTCCCAAAAGCCGTTACATTTGAGGTACTCTTGGAGCTGTTTGGCAACTGTACGTTCAAGAAGCTTTGCAATGAATGGAAGGTTAGAGATGGGGCGATAGTTCTTATAATCCTCTGCAGCTGCCCCAGGCTTTTTCAGAACAGGAGTGATAGCTGCTGTTTTGAGAGACAGAGGAACAGAGCCCAAAGAAAGGGAAGAGTTTATTATTTGTACCAAGAGGGGGCAGAGGACAGGTATGCAGACCTTAACCAGTGGGGTGGGCATAGGGTCAAGGAGGCAGGTGGTAGGCCTAGACTTACTGACAAGGTCTAAGATATCCTGTTCATCAACAGGTGAAAAGGCAGAAAAGGATCTGTTTAGTGTTGGACAGGGGAAGAGGGGAACATCATCTTGAGTGGTCTGGGTTATCTGAATCTGATCGTAGATCAAGTTAATTTTGCTGTAAAAGAATTCAAGGAATTCACAACAGAGTTTGGTGGATGGGGTAAATGGGAAAGGTTTAGTAGGTTGGGTTAATTTATTAATAGTGGAGAAGAGGGCTCTTGGATTGTTAGAACCTCTGTCAATAATGGTGGTGTAATACATGGTCTTAGCCTGATTAAGAGACTCTTTGTAAGTGGCGACATGATCACTGTATTCCAGGGCATGGACAGTTAGGCCAGTCTTCCGACTAAGTCGCTCTAGCTGACGTCCAGCCGCCTTCATCTTCCGAAGCTCAGGTGTAAACCATGGGGCAGAGTGAGTAAAAGAGACAAGGCGTGTCTTAAGGGGTGCAAGAAGATTTGCGGATGTGCAACATTTCTCCGTGACTTCACATTTGTTGATGCGGGTGTGTGAATGCATTTTGCACCATATTCACTGCAGCAACTGTAGCAAAAATGTGAGCGTACAAATTTCTTAATTTGTGATTTGTAGAATGGGATTTGTGCACCTGCAATGAAGAATTTGAGAATGTGTATCTGTTGTGTTGTGTTTGTGGGAGAGAAAAAAAGTCTACAAGTTTGCAACTCTTAAAACATTTCTCTTATCTCTGTGACTACAAATTCACTGATACACATGTGTGGCTATTGTCTACAACTACAAGTTCCACTGTCACAGGCGTTCAGTTGATTTGCACCAAAAATACCTTCATACTATAGATTCACTATGTAGATAGGCAGGCACAACTGTATTTGTTTTGAGGTTTGCCCTCATTTTATACATGCTTATCGTTTCAGCGATGTCTCCCTGTCCATTCCTGTGACATCATGGATTATCCATCAATCATTCTGTTTTACATTAAAATAAAATGTCATTCTAATAGACAGTTTTCTTTGCTTATAATAACTTTTTGGGCCAGAACAGTCAAGGAGAGTGTGGCTAGTTGTTCCATATTAGTATGATTGTTTTATACATACAATATTGTTAATACAAAATATTGGTTACACTTTATTTGAATGTGTCGCTGTTACAGTGTAATTATACATTTATGTGCTGAGTAATATTAATTATCTACATGTACTTACTATAGGGTTAGGGTAGGATTAGGAGTTAGTTTAGGCTAATTGCGTGCAATTATGCATAATTTATAGTAATTACCATAGTAAATATGTAACAAGGACACATTAAAATAGTGTTTACAACATATTTTACAAATCATCATCTTATAGCAATATACAAAATTAATTTACAGTTTTTTTTTTTTTGATTATTTATCACAACTTAAAATCCAACATTGTTTCAACTTTAAAAAGTATGGGTTCATGCTTGACTTAAAATATTAAGTTTAGTTAACTTTAGTTGTGTTTTGTTTAGTTAAGTTGGATATATTTAAGTTGTCTCAACAAATTGTAAGTTATTATAACTAATCGCAGCCACATTTTTTACAGTGCAGAAGCTGTTTGACAAACCTAAATTCTTTAACATTGCTGTTTGGTTAAGAATGTAACTAATGCAGATATTGTAAAACATTGACGTTGCCGGGTGAGGCCGGGAGTCATGCGATGCTGGAGGGATGTCATCGAGGTTGATAGCACTGATGGTGTGTGTCATGAGCATCACCTGTGAGCCACACCAGTCTCTTGTCTCTATATGCTAAAAATAATGTCACTCAACAGGAAGTGGAACTGTTCACTGTCTCAAACATAGAGATACACACAGGCTGTGTCCCAATTCAGAGGCTGCATCCTTTGAAGATGCATATTTGTAAAATATAAGCCAACATTTGAAGAGCTTACATTTTTTTTTCTACATTGATATAATTAAATATTTGAGTAAGTTGTAACTCAGTACTTATGTTTAAAAGTGTATTTCTGCAATTTAAAAAATCATGTCGATTTCATGATGATTTTAAAGCTACAGATTTCCCTAAATTAGGGAAATCTATAGCTTTAAAATCATCATGAAATCGAAATTATTTTTAGGATTTGATAGTATACTAATCTGATTAACCATTTCATTTTATTTAAATGGTTTATTAATAAAAAAAATATTTAATTTATTATTAAAAAATAAATGTATTAATTTAATAGTTAATAATATATATATATAATAATAATTGATTTTTTTTACGTTTCATATTTCTGTTTAAAATAAATAAATGTAGCTGCACAAATCACTGACGGTTTTAACTTTTAAAAAATTCTGAAGCGTTTTTTTAAATAGTTCATTATTATTATTATTTATGGTAGGCTATAATACCTTAATAAATAAACTATTATATTTATTTATAATTGTATATTTTTTATTAGTTTTCTGTAAATCTGTAATTTTGAGCCACTTTATCATAAAAAAAAAAACTATGTAGGACTCAATATTTAGACACACTTTTTTTTTGATATTATGGCTAGTAAATTCAAATATCCTATGTAGTCTTTCAAATAATTGTAAGATTCACAAGGGCCCATAGCAGGCTACGTTGAAGAAGGGACTTAACAGGTTTGTCCCTCTGGGCCGAGTTGAGAACTGCCCTCCGAAACGAAAATTGTTGGTTGGGGGACAGTGAGCTTTTGCTTAGGTTGATCATGAACCCCTTTCCAAGTGGCCGAGGAGCAGAGGTCTGTGCGTGCATAGCTCCTCCTTCGATTGGGCAAAAAGCAACCAATCATCGAGGTAGTTTAAGATGTGTTCTCCCATCTGTCTCAGGGGGAGAGGGCCACATCCATGCATTTCGTAAAAATGCACGGAGCTAGGGACAGTACGAATGGTAGGACAGCATATTGGTAAGCCACCACCCCTTCGAATGCAAATCTCAAGAAAGGTCTGTGATGAAGGGCTATTTGGAAATGAAGATATTTTTCATATCCACAGACAGACACCAGTCCCCTGGTCAAATCTGCAAGATGATTTATTTCAACGTTAACGTTTTGAACGGCAGTATTATCAGGGTGCGTTTCAGATATCTCAAATCAAGGATGGGCCTGCCTGAGGCCCCTATCCATCTTCAGAACGAGGAAATAAGGGCTTTAAAAGCCTGACTCGCTGTGGGCCATCAGCGCCCTTCGCTACCAGAGGTTGTACTTTCGTTCATTCTCTTCGGTGCTTATCATTCATACCAAAACACTACAAATAATTCAAACAAATCATTACATTCACTTTTACTCTTAAACGTTTAACATTTACAATTACTCTCCAACATTTAACATTTACTCTCTAACTTGAGCCCAACAAGGGCGATTGTAATGCAGTCATGCATCTGTCATGCAGCTTCACTGAGTGAAAATCAGCTCTCCCTGACTACATAGTCGTTCTATGTTCGTCTTGAGGGTGCAATTTGGCCACATTAGATGGTCACACACTTCAATCAGTTGGGCTTCACTGAGAGACTCACTATCTTTTCAATGGCACGATAATCTGAGCTCCATCGGGTCTCGGAGCAGGTCCTGCTTGTTGCGCCGTATTGGCCCAACCGGACTTGGTTCGTGGAACTCATGCTCCTCGAGACAGCCCCTCTGTGGCCGATTCCTCTGAGGAAGGATCTCCTCTCCCAGAGATGGGGCACCCTGTGGCACCCGCGTCCAGACCTCTGGAAACTCCATGTCTGGTACGGGACGCGGAGGTTCTAGATGGGCTACCACAGGCTGTGGTAGACACCATCACTTCCTCTAGAGCCCTCTCTACGAGGCGCCTAGGCTTGGGAATCGGCTCCAGGTTCCGGTTTGGAACCGGTTCCAAACATTCCGATCCATCGGAATCGTACACGTCCACACGTTAACGATTCCACTAACGATTCCGAATGTTCCTTTCCATTAGGGCTAGGCGATAGTTTGATTTTATTGATTAACTCGAATGTGTTGTGTACGTCGTCGATATGTTTGAATGAAAATCGGTTTTCTATTTAACGTCCGCCGACGCTCCCCTCTGGGCTCCCGTAGTTCCGAACGGTGCTCAGCGCGTTTGCCATAGAGCTACACAAACAACATAGCAAATGAACCTGACCGCGGCTGCACCGGGCTGCACAAGCACACCCGCCAAAAACATTTACAAACTGAATCTGCAGAGCTGCCAACTCTCCCGAATTCACCGTGAGACTCGATCACACAGTTGTCACTTTCCACACGCTCTCACGCCACACACCCATTTTCTCACGCAGAGAAAATCCCGAAGCAAAGAGGACACTGACACCCACAGAGAAGGTTACGGTACTATTGATATAAAACAAATTCTCAGCTCTCAGATTCTGTCAATTTAATTACAAAATTCAAACAATAAACACCGTTTTGGTGCTTTTAAATGTGATGTGACAAATCTCAGTTTAAGCGGCACGTAAACCGATCATCTGTTACTAGCTACTAATAGTAAATTCACTTCGAATGATCAATAGGTAATTTGAAAGATACAGTTCAACTTACCGAAATATAATAAAATCGATCGATCAAGTGTTTTTCAACCGCAGAAAGAGGTCCAAACAGCTCAGTCACGTAACGTTACGTTCACCTCAGGAAAGCCATTTAATAACCATAGCACGTAGTTGGACTTAAACAATTGTCTGTAGAGAGGAGTATTTTGCTAAATATTTATTTTGCTAAATATGATAACTATATTACATATTTATTATATTTTTACCTATATAATTAAAATATTATAAGTATTTATATATTATCAGTATAAAAAAACGCATTTTATAATAATTTGAGATGCTATTTTTAACCCCAAGGGGGATTAAGTGTGATTACAATACAAAGCTTTGTTTAAGAAATGTTTACTTTTTTTTTTTTTTTTTTCAAAGCTTTTAACTTCTGTATTGATATTGCACACTTGGTTTTCTTTCTCTAAAACCACTTTAAATTAGACATTCAAAGCCAACAACTCTCAAAGCCACCCTGTAAGTGTTCAGCAAATGGTACAGGAATCGATAAGGAATCGCATCGATAAGCAGACTTGACAATGGCATCGATATCGATAATTTCTTAACGATGCCCATCCCTAGAGGCGCCTCTATGCGTTGAAGTGGAACCTGTTCGAGACTGGTGTTCTTCCCGCCGGGAAGACCCCCAAACTTGCCTGATTGGAGTCGTGCTTTCCTTTCCTGCAAGATGGGTTGGAGCGAATGCTGTCTCCCTCCACCCTCAAAGTGTATGTTGCCGCAATAGCCGCACATCACGATGCAGTAGAAGCAGTGGCGCAAAAAGTGGGTATGCGCTATGTGCGGCACATAGGGGCGCAGCACCAGGGGGGCGCCAAAGCGATGGTAAAAAAAATATATATATTTTTTGGGGGTATTTTCTATATGTGAGCTGCTGTTGTGCGTTTCTAAATAACTTCTGCATTTCCTCAATGTTATATAACCCTCTAGACTAGAGGACTAACTGTCTAGAGTAGGCGCCCTCATAAGATTCCATCATAGAATTTTACCATAGAGGGGGGGATAATATCGCGAGTGGGCGGGGGCGCTGTGAGCGCTGAGCGAGCAGGTACGAGTAGTGAGTTGTCGTCAATAAAGATGGATAAAGTAAAAAAGCTGTCGGGGCTAAAAATAGAAAAATAAAGAGAGAAAAAGGAGATGGCATGTCAATTGATGCGCCAGCAGCTAAATAAGTGGATGGTGAAAGGCAACAGGTTGGATTTAAAGTGTGACGTCCACGCCTACTGGCCATCGGGGCTACCGGGGGATTCCCGGTCCTTTTTGGGCCGATACATCTAATATATTGTAGCGGAAATTACTCTGTTTAGGGGATTTATTAACTCAAATGAGATACGATATTCATGAGATATGAATATTTATGTTGCATACATATATTAAATTATTTCCAAATATGGAATGAGTCAAACGTCGCCTTATATTAATAATTAATACGATTACTCGTAACAACCATTAATATAGGTAGGTAAATTTGTCTTTAATCAAAGGGAATTTAGGTAGAAACACCGTTCAGTTATTTTGCACACGTATGTCCAGCAGACGTGCACGCGAAATTTGCATGGGGAACCACCAGTCTGTAACACCGTCAAATATTATTTCTGTGGCCACTAGAAATCATATTTTCGTGTTCTAGACAATTTAAGTATTATATTATAATAAGGTAGAGCTTGGTAACTTGATCGTATGCCTTCAGGGACTTAATAATGGAACATAGGCAGATTTTAATTCAAAAGATTAATGGAATTTAATGTAACACAAGCTAACGGTTATAATGTACTAAATCAAAACACACATGAGTAAATATGCATAATAAACAAACAAACTAAAACGAAATAAAAATGATCATAATAAGAAACGAGAGAGAGAGAGAGAGAGAGAGAGAGAGAGAGAGAGAGAGAGAGAGAGAGAGAGAGAGAGAGAGAGAGAGAGAGAGTTAGAAGTTTTCGTGAGGAAATCAGAGAAGAATGAGAACTTTGACAAAACAGGTTTTACACAGTTTACATCAAAATGAGACCCCAAAACCTTAGCAATATTTAGACAATCTTAACAGCAGTTCTTTCAGATGGTAAATTTAAGAATAATACATTACTCTGTCCGTGCCCTTTCTGGTGCGTCTGTTTGGGACTGACGCGTGCGGTCACGTGGAAGAATCTTCAAAACGAAAGTGAGGAGTAACTCAGGTTCAGAGCGTACGCGTATTTTGTCAAGTTAACTTAGGCTTAGGCTGGTATTCTCTTAGGAAGAATACCGATTTGAGTTAGAGTATCAAGAAAATAAAGACTTAGAATAAAAACGAAAAGAAAGCAAACGAAAGAAAGCTTGTGGTGAGTGAGAAAAGTCTCTCTCTGCTGGAATACTGCACTGCACACAGAGGAGAGCTCCGCGCGGCATTTTGAAGAGAGTGAAGTCACGCCTCCCTCTTGTGTAAGGACCAATGGCTTTGGGGCAGGCGTGACCAAAACCCTCGTGGTTCGCTAAGAAACGCCTCCCGGGGCGGATGTGCGTTGTAGATTAAATCTGTTATAACCTGATATAAATGGCAGAATGCATAATTTCATAATTTGAGTTAGAGATTCGAAATCAGTAGTCTTCCTGGAATAAAAGCATATCAAAGATTGTGTTTCTGGGGTTTGCTAGCAAGAAATTACATGATTCTATATGATTACCTGAGGCTAAACATAAACATTTCCATTCTTGATTATACAATACACTTAGTTATAATCGGTGACACACAATACAAATACATTTTAAAATACATTGGAAAGGGTTGATTTTGATCACAATGTTCATGGACCAGATTGTCTGTGTATGTGTGTGTGTGTGTTGTACGGTTTGTTCAGAGTTCGTTCAGACCACGTGTTTGAACTTTGTCCTGAGCTTCAGGGCAATACAATGTATTTGCGTTTTCTGAAATTGATCTAATTAGCAACTCGTGGACTTTTGGGTCCCCATCTGCTAAACAATTCAGAGTTTGTGAGGTGCTCGGGTCAGTGTGACGAAATGTATGTGTGTCTGAGCTGATGAGATCAGCAGGAGCGTACAACAAGACACTGTCCTATTGTCTTAAAAGGGGTTAATCATTTGTTAATGATCCCCTGATCGCTGTGGACCCCCATAGGGGAGTCGTGAAACAGACTGAGGTTTGTTGGTTTTCTAACAGAGCTGTCTGTGAGTGAGTCACATGTCCGGCGCCATGGTGTCCCTTGTGTTGCAATCCAGGAAGGACAGAGTCGTGTGTGTAGATTAGATTTGATTAAATTAAATCAGCAGCACATGGTTCATCTGACATAGGCTACAATATATATATATATATATATATATATATATATATATATATATTGTCTTAATAGTCCATTAAACTCGTACATCGGAGACCCGTTAGTTTTTTTATTTGTATTAATTGGCGATGCTGGGTTAGTGCCGGTGTAATCCATTGGTCAAAACAAAAGTCAGTGTAAGTTTTTTTTCTGACATTTTTCGTGAAACACGTAGATCAGCGGCCCATTGACACTGGGCTGAACCAATCACATCTTTAATGTAAAGTATAGAAAGTATACTTTAGGGAAGTATAGTGCCTTGAACCCCGAACCCCGAACCCCCCTAGAGGGACAGAGTTCAATTTCATTAATAAATGGCAATTTTGTAGCCTACTTATTTCATCTGTTAACTCTCACTCGTTCCTCACTCATTATATTGGACACTTTTTTTCTTTGTTTTTTGTTGTTGTTTGTTTGTTTGTTTGTTTGGGGGGTGGGGGGCGCCTAATTTGTTGCTGCATACCCCTCTGACACTGGGTAGTTGCGCCCCTGAGTAGAAGGTAAGTCATTGGGAAAGCACGACCTGATCATCAGATTCCTTAAGGGAGCCAGGAGGCTAAATCCGCCTCGTAATCCGCACCCCGTACCCTCTTGGGATTTAACTCTACTGCTCAGAGCACTCCAGAGGCCCCCTTTTGAGCCCTTTCCTACAGTTGAGTTGAATATCCTGTCCATGAAGACAGCGCTCCTGTTAGCTCTGGCTTCTTTTAAGAGGGTAGGGGATCTACAGGCGTTTTCGGTTGACGAATCGTGCCTGGAGTTCGGGCCGGGCCTTTCTCACGTTGTTCTGAGACCCCGGCTCGGATATGTTTATTGTTTTATTAGGATCCCCATTAGCGGCCCATTTAATGGCAGCTAATCTTCCTGGGGTCCTCTTTAAAATATTCACAACATAAAATTACACAAAGCAATAACAACACAAATTACAATCAAGAGAATTCAAACATTGCAATTACATTAAAAAAATTACCAAGTGAAAGAACATAATTTCCAGCTTTCACAAGGTCATTTGTAGCAGTTCCTGGGTTACCGTCCTCTTAAATTTGTATTTGTTCTGAATTCTGCGTGATGAGACAGAGAGTCGATTCCAAATAGATATTGCTCTGTAAAGTGATGTGCGTTTCAGAAAATTTGTCCAGGGAAGCGGAAGTTTTATGTCACCACCTAGTGCCTGCCTGGGGGCATATAGGTGTCTACTTCCTACAAAAACAAGCTGCTCAGAGAGAAACTGTGGCTTTTTCATAAATACTGCATTCCACAATATTAAAGTTAATCGTAGTTTAATTTTGTCGTCAACTGTGAGCCAAGAAAGGTATTTATGCATCAAGACCACGTTAGTCTTAAGAGAGCACTGGAGGACAGTCCTCGCTGCCCTATTTTGTGCCACTTGAAGCTTACGAAGGTCTTTTTGTGATGCAGACGACCATATAATTGGACAGTTTTCTAAATGGCACAGAACAAGAGACTGGACAACCTGTTTAGCAATGGACATAGGAATATATGACATACATTTTCTGGACATTGCAATACCATTCCCCATTTTAACTATCATTCCATCAATATGAGCTGACCAAGACAAGTAAGAATCCAAGGTGACGCCCAGTAACCTGGCTTGCATCACTTGTCTTAGCTGCAGCCCATTGACTGACAAGTTCAGAGAGGGCTGGGTAGTTAGTTTTGATCTTTTCCAGAATATCATAGATGTTGATTTGTCTACATTTAAAACTAATTTGTTATCTTTTACCCACTTGCTTATATTCTGCAAGTCATGATTTAATAGATTTGAGACATCTTGAGGAGTTTTTGCAGAACAGTACAGTGTGGAATCATCTGCATACATAACAACAGTTGAATGTTTCACAATAAAAGGTAAATCATTTGTAAAGATCAAGTATAGCAAAGGCCCAATGCAACTTGTGCCCAAGGTTCCTGCCACTCCCTTTGTGGATCTGGTGGTGAGCCTGGGGGCGCTGCCCCCGGAGGAGGCAGACCCAGGGCTTGTTACGTGGACAGAACGCAAAACTTCAGGACCTCAGATCAGCTCTTTGTTTGTTACGGAGGCCAGCAGAAGGGGAGGCTGTCTCCAAGCAGAGGTTAGCCCACTGGCTAGTGGATGCTATCGTCCGGGCTTATGAGTCCCAAGACGAGCCTTACCCGCCTAGGTTGATGGCACACTCTACTAGGAGTGTTGCCCCCTCCTGGGCTTTGGCGCAAGGCGCCTCGCTGACAGACATCTGCAGAGCTGCGGGCTGGGCGACACCTAACACGTTCTCTAGATTTTATAGCCTCCGTGTTGATCCTGTTTCCTCCCGTGTACTCGCTACGGCCAGTAGCGCGAGGGATTAGGTCACGTCGGCTTGCTACGCCATTCCCGCCCTGTGGGCCGGATACGTGCGTCTTTTGCTCTGTTGGTTCTCCAACAAACAGTTAGCCTCGTGAGTTCCTCCATCACCCCCTCGGCACCAGGCGAGGCGGATCGCCCGACGCCAGGTCTGCTACCTCTCGTTGAGTTACTAGTAGACTGGGTGGCCTTTACAGTGGTCCCTACGGCGACCCAGTTACCCTCCGGGTTAGCTCGTGTCTTCCCCTCGACAGACCCGTTCTGTCGTCCCTGCTGAGTACGCTCCCACCCCTCAAGCTGGGACTACCTCGGGGACTTCCATATGTTTCACTACCCCACGGGCTAGTACATATGTGTATTTCAGTGCCTTCCTTCGGGCGGGCAGGGGCTCCGCAGCGTTCCCTCCTACGGGTTGGGCACTTTTCCCTAGTGTTATCCAAATCCACTGAGTGGGTCTTGCGGAACAGCAGTGTGATTCTTTCTAGCTAGCTCCCGCAACATTTTTTTTTAAAGAAACTGCTTCGGGAAGCTAAGCTGGGTGCTAGAAGGGGCCAGCACCATGGCGTTTTGTTAGGGATCCTTCGTTGGAATCTCCTCCGACTAGACGTAGGAGTTCCCGAACGAAAGGGAACGCCTCGGTTACGTATGGTAACCCTCGTTCCCTGAGTAGGAATGTCACCATGCTGCTGTACCTTCGTGGAGGACTGGACACCATTCGGCTCCTCACCGAAAAGCGTTTTTGTATGTGCTTGTTTCCGTCTTTATACCCGCACTGGTAGGTGAGCTGCGGAATGCAAATCTTGGATGCCAATGTTCATTGGCTCGTTTTTATTCACTCGAAGGCAATCGGTCTCCCTAGTGTGATCCCAGTTCATTGGAAACTCCTCCGACGAGACGTCTCCGTTCCCTACTCAGGGAACGAGGGTTACCATACGTAACCGAGACGTTTCCATTGATGTATGGTTTGTTAGGATATGACAATATTTGGCCGAGATACAACTATTTGAAAATCTGGAATCTGAGGGTGCAAAAAAATCTAAACATTGAGAAAATCGCCTTTAAAGTTGTCCATTTGTATTCGCGATTGTGCTGCATTCACTCACAAAAATAACCGTTTTATATATTTACGGTAGGAAATCTACAACATATCTTCATGAACCATGATCTCTACTTAATATCCTAATGATTTTTGGCATAAAAGTAAAATGGATAATTTTGACCCATACAATGTGTTGTTGGCTATTGCCACATCAAACACTTGTGACTGGTTTTGTAATCCAGGGTCACATATATCTGCTGTATATATCACAATATATATATATATATATATATATATATATATATATATATATATATATATATATATATATATAAAATACATATTATACCAGTCTACCATTTAGATCCCTTTACAATATGAACCACACTGCAGTATAGATTCACAGCAGTCAGATTTTTCAAATTGTTTTGAAGCAAAAATAAATTGTAGGCTACAAGATCCAGTTCTCAAAAGTCTTGAGAACAAATATTCAGTATGGGTTTTATGGCCTTTTTTCAATCACTTACCACACATAAACATAATTTTCTCAAAATTACAAACTTTCACATACATGCTGCTCACATATTATTATAGCAGAGTCTGTGCTGAATACAGTGTAATCAGAATTTAGCCATGAAAATATAACCGAAAATATAACCGAGACCCTGTTGTAAAGTGTTAGTAAAGTGGTTTGATGTGCAAACTGTTACAAAAAATTATATATGTAGAATTAAATAGGAAGTAATTTTCTGTGTAAAAATGACTTGCGAGTTCCAATGAAAATATGTTGTCTTGCATTCCAGGAGATGATTTGCTGTTGAATAAAAGCAGGGACACATACACATTTCAAAGCATCCTGTAACCCACAGCTGGTGCAAGAGCCTCTTGAAGCAGCCGACTGAAGTAAGTCAAATCTTTCTTTATAATGTTGGGCTCTATAAAGTACGTAGATCTGGTTTAAACATTGGGGGGTTGAAGTTGAAGTGTGGAACGTTTTAGCGGGGTCCCGGGCATGCTTACTGGTGAGATGCATTTACTTGTTTTTTATTGTTTGGTATCTTATATCATCCACACATGTAAAGTTGGTTTATAACACAACTGCAATTAAGTAGTACACAATTACTTGTTTACATAGGATGATGATATTTCTATTATTTAAGCACCTGGAAGCTCAACAGGTTTGACAGAATTTGTACCATGGGAAGTCAAACTATAACTTTATTTAACATTTCCTTATAATAAAATGGTTTAAGAGACTTAAAGGTTTTGGCTATGTCATGTCTTGGAATATGTGAAGGCAAGATTATTACTAATTTCAGTCCTCGTTAGAACAGAACACATTTTACACACTGGAAAACTAATTGTTTTTTTTAACTTGTACTTGCCCCTGTGGAAAAGTAATATTCTTGTAATTGTTTAACTGTAACATTTGTTAGATTAAGGCTATAATTCAGGGAAGACCATTGATGGCTCCTCATTACCAAACTTAGGTTAATGTTGACATTTTTTTAATCTATAGCAGTTGTTATGAAAAAAAGCAACTTTATTTATAATTTATAAACTATAGACACAACATGGTGAATTGGTCTGAATGATCCGTTTGCCGCTGGTTTTGCGTAAGCTGCTCACTGATTCCATGATCAGAGCATTGTATCCCGTTTATTTAATTGTATAACGACCAGCTGAATCTGTTAGCTGGAGAGTATTTGACTAATGGCGGAAAAAAGTTATACTAGTGCTGAAATATAATGGTAAATATACATTTAGGTGAAAATTAAGATGAATATTTACCATGGTTGACAGTGTAACTTTTTGATCATTCAATTTCTTATTAAATATTGGGTGTTTTCCAATGGCTTTAAATTACTAGGATTTGATTGAATCTGTTTTCTAATAAGGGTTTTTATTAAGAGATATTCCATAGTAACATTGGTTTAAGTGCATTTATAATAAGGCATGATATTATAATAACTCTCTCTGATTACAGCAGAAGGACTTCTTTCAGGATTTCATCATCATGAGATTGTCTCTGGTTTCACAGCTTCTCCTGGTGTTATCAGTCCAGGCACAGAGTAAGTTTTAGTTTAAAATCTGTTTGAATATCAGTCTTATGTGGCAAAGACATTAAACATGTCAGTGTGTTTCTGAATTCAATCCATTTCTCTTTAACAGCCAGGGCAAGTAAAACAAACCTTTATTACTTAAATAATAATAATAATAAACAAATTAAATAAATGATTTTGAGAGAATAAATCAATTGGAATGGTTAAATAAGTTTGCATCACTAGATAGTCTATTATTACTGTCCGTTGCTGAACATTTATTTCGTAAAACACTTGTCTAATAGTGGTTTACGAGTTTACACCAAAGATCCGACCAGGCAAGACAAGATTAAACATGTAATTACTTGCAAAATAATTGCCTACAACTTTCTAAAATCTGCCAGTTTAATGCGACATGCAAGTTATGTATTGTTTCTTTTGCAACGACTCTATATTAGTAATTATAATAATTTTTCCAGTCATAGACCAGCGCTCAAGCACTGACTAGGATCAGCATTCACGTGCTCAAAAATGTGTTTCGCGCTGACAAGAATCACGCAGCAGAGGAATGGAAAGTTGACAAACCATTAAAAAAGTATTGACTTAAGAACCAATTATATATGTTCAAATATTTTGAAAAAAATATAAGGGACCTGGATAATGGTTGAGAACAACTGGTCTAATACTTACATCTACTTTTCAAGGACAGTGACAGTGACAGTAAGATCCGCCTTAAATTTGATTGACCATCTCAATCATTTTGACATTGGCGATCGCTGTTAGACCAGAGCAGCCTAATATTAAGTTAAAAGATAGATTTTTATGGAAATCTTTATTGAAAGATGATAAATTATTTACCAAGTGTGCCAATATTAGTCCACTGTTACACTAGTCCACCACCAGAGGTCATCATCTTCCCACTACTAATCACAGCCAGATTCCTCACACATGACATGAACAAACACAAGCTTCATAAATCACTGTACAATTTAAAAGTTAAATCCTTTTTTTTCTTGACAGCACAAGGACAATTCTACCCATTCGGCTTCCCACCAAGAGACACAATAAACACTTCTGCTGATCAAGGAAGCTCCCCAGCTATTACACTGTCGAGTCTGTTTCTGTTCTTTGGTCGCACATACCAGCAGATTTATGTAAGAATTTGATTTCATCTTGATTCAAAGTCTAACTGTGAGTGGCGGATGGTTTATAAACTCATCTGTGTATCAGTAAAACCTGTGGCTGTGATTTTGACAATATTTCTCATGTTTCAGGTTAATAATAATGGACACCTCACATTCAACCAGGCTTCATCAAAATATGTTCCCTACTCCTTTCCTGCTAATGGAAGCCAAGATTTAATTGCTGGTCTCTGGACCGACCTCGACAACAGTGTGAGAGGTGGTTTGGTTTTATATAATCAGTACACTAATGGAAGTGTTCTCACACGCGCCACTCAGGATATAAACAATCATTTCCCAAATCTGACCTTCAGCGCTTCTTGGGTCTTTGTTGCAACATGGGATAAAGTAGCTTACAGTCCCAGAACTAAAACAGTAAGTTTGATATACTTCTGAAATATGAATGTTTTCACTTTGGTAATTGAATTTCAAAATACTTTATTGGCGTGAACACAAGTAATAAATTAAAACAATAATAATAATGATGTCACCATTCAAATAACAAAAATCTAATGTAATTTTATATATATATAAAAAAGATGTACAATGAACACTATATATTTTTTTCTTGATCTTTTCAGAAAACATCATTTCAAGTGGTTTTAATCTCAGGCAGTCATTTTTCATTTATTCTGATGAATTACGGTGACATTGCTGTAACAACGCTTCCGGTGGAGGTAAAAGAAACTTGTTTTCTGTATCAGAACAAAATGTTACTATTCACTAAAACAATGTACAGTACTGTTTAAATGTATATTTTGCTTTTTCATTTTTGTTCAGGCTGGATATGACACAGTAAACTCCACTGACTACTTTGTGATTCCTGGATCAAACAGTGGGAGCTCAATCTCAAACATCAAGAACTCCAGTAATGTCAATGTTCCCGGTCGATGGGCCTTCAGGGTGGACGGTAGACAAACTCCATGTAATATTTTTTTTTGATTATTTTATGCATACACTGTAAAGAAAAAGAAACAAATCTGTCAGAATAATTCAGTAAAAATACAGTAAAATTTTTAACCTATTTACAGAACAACTTGTATATTTTAGTTAAAAACTTTAAATGACCAAAAAATACATGTTAGGTAATTATGAACCTTTGAATTAGAACCAGATCTGTGGTGTGCATTGAACAAACTCACAGAGCAGCAATTTCTTTCAGTTTTTTTCCTTTTTTTCGCGTAAAGCACTCTCTTCAAATTTATGACACATACAATGTTCAGGATGTTACCAAGGTAACTGTTCCTTCAAGCAAGGAGGGGGTTAAAAAAAACTTAACTACAACGTACTCGTACAAAAAAAAAACTGTTTTATTGACAAATAAACCAATAAGACAATAATACATCTATCAAAGAAAAGAAAAGAAAATACATTGTAGAGCAAAAATTCATTTCCCCTCAAAAGATATTAAAGGTGCCCTAGAATGTGAAATTGAATTTAACTTGCCATAGTTAAATAACAATAGTTTAGTACATGGACATGACATACAGTGAGTTTCAAACACCATTGTTTTCTCCTTCTTGTTTAAATCTCGTTTTTGAAAAACACCCCTGAAAAACGGGCGATCTGAAAATCTCCACATAACACCTACTGTGACGTAACCGATGGGATCATTAATATGTATGCCTCCAAAATTTGCATAAGCCAAGCCCTTTCAGAGATACGGTGCTACACAGAACTGCGCTGCGCAGGTGAAGCACACAGACACACACACACGCACGCACGAACGAACGAACGCACATATACACACACACGCACACACGTGACTGTTAAGTTCGTACTGAAAATAATGAATAAACTTACCACTCCGAAACGTCCATTAGCATTCTACAAACAACCGCTTGTTCCTCAAACTCTGCATCGTCGTCTGAAACCGGCTCAAACTTATACGGTTGTACACCGAGGCCGTTTCTCAATACAAAGTACGCAAACTTCGGACTTGCGTCCTTGGTAGTTCAGACTTGCCAAGTTCGACTTAGGAGAACGAACTCCCGAGGACGAGAGGACGCAAGTCCGGTTATTCTGCAAATGGGACAGCGGCGTTCTTGATCGCGTCACTCAGCACGCTCTGGCTACTCCGGTTATCTCTTTTTGTATATTTTAGGCAAAAAAAAACGAAATATGGTATAAAACAACACTCTGCCTCGTTTCATTTAAAAAAAAAAAATTCTTAAACACATTAAATGGCCACACAAATGTGGTTCAGGCAACGTGTACATTGATTATCTTCACTGCATATATTTATAACAACACGAAATATAAAACGCAACCCTGCTTCTTTTATGAAACATTATTGAACATTAAAACTGACATTTAAAAAACAGAGACGGGGTTGTGTCATTTTATTTTATTATACATGTACAGTGAAGAGAATGTATAATAAAATAAATATAAAAAATATTATATATATTTTAAAATATATAACTGTCAGCCTAAAATAAAATTACACAATTGACTCTTTTTGTTAAATGTCAGTTTTAATGATCTGATATCCAGTATAAAAGTATAAGTAAATAAAAATAAATAAAGCAAACAATTTAGTCAAACATAAGTCAGCTTAAAATAGCCTATAGCTCAAGTTAAATAGCCTAAATATATACAATTATGAAACTTCACTTTGCCCTCAGCCAAAACGAGTTGCCATGGAACAAATTATAGATTAATGAGACCAAAGATCGCCCGTTAGATATACACAAGACAAATAATATCTCATGTTTAACCACTAGACTAGAGACACCAGAGCCAGCGGCAAACATCAGAAGCACTAGCCGAGGAAAAGTTGTTCCAGTCGGGGTTATTGAGCGCTGAACGCCTGGTGATCGCCTGGATCTCACAACTCCGAAAACGTCAGATATATTTTTCAAATAGGCGCTATCTTTATAAATAAACCACAGATTTGACCTTTAAACAACTACATTCTCGACTGAAACACTCTTAGAATTACATTTCGTGACACGATAACAGTAGTATTTTGATATTACGCGGGTTTTCTCCTCTGCCATTGACGCTTGCAGTGAAAGAGCCAATCAGAGCAGAACTCCTCATTACTATTCATGACCCTTCCAAATAAGGTAAAAACAGACCATTTCATTCTAGGGCCAATTTATAGGGTTGGAAATTGACCTGTAAAACCTTTTCTGGACATTTTAAATGGCTTTTTAAGCCACAAACCCTCTATGTAGATATCAGGGACAAAATTAAAATATTATTTCAACACATTCTAGGGCACCTTTAATAAACAGCCAACCCCATTATAAACCCCAGTACAATCCCAACTTTGTCACACAGAACAATTCAAAATAAAACAAAGTAAATTACACAAACAACCCCAAAATCATATCAAATAAAACTATAGCACACTCAAACCCAACCAAAGAAATCAATTCCACTGCAAACTTAAGTAAATCGTTCATGCGTTTTAAAGCTTCAAACTAGTACAGAGAGTTCAAGGGTTGGCTGACAACATGAGGCTGGGAAGTGATATACAAACAAACAGGAAATACAAATCAAAAAGAAAATACCCCACTAGCCAGTACGATTCACAACCTCGATGCACTCATTGCGCTGGAGGCACAATGAGTGCACCAACACAAGGAAAGGGCACCAACACACAAGGAAAGGCTACCAAACAGCACAATTCCACACAAAAGATTGGACCTCCTCTCTAGGCCTCCCTACAGGTGCCTGCTTAAAACCCCTCTACCTACCTAGCCACGCCCTCTATTAATTGCCACCTCACCGGCTACAAGGATAATGAGCCATTCTGTATCGTAATGTCAATGCGTCATGTAAAGAAAAGGGATTCATTCAAACTAATCTCACAAAGCCAGATCTACTGTATAGTCTATAGTCTGAAAAAGACTTTATAATCAAACTATCATAACAGTGTAATTTTAATAACCCCATCTGTTGAGATAATGCCGGTGAATTGCAGAGCTGGTGCAAATATATCCACATCGCTATGATCAGATCAGATGCTTTCTGAACTGCTGGTTTCTCACCGATGTCATTTTTGACAAGAAATTATTGAGAGAAAGTGTACAGCACATATTTACATATTAATTTAAACGTCGCTCTCAGCAGTGTGGACGGCGTCAGGATAATTTGTTAACAGTATCACTGCAAGGTATTTCCAGCTTACACGCGATGTGACTGCGAAGATGCCTAAAGATCAATCAAAACCCACAGCCAATCAGAACAGCATGTGGGCGGGCTTTCGCGGCAAGTGCACAGCACCAGAGAGTAATCTGACGGCAATCACATTCACAAATATTACACCATTTAAACATTATTAAAAATACATAGGCTACTGAGTTACTAAAACAATCTTTGTCAAATAATACACTTGTTTATTCACAGTTTAAACGTTCATGTTTCCATTTGTTTAATTTCAAGATCTGAGGTGAATTATCCATTGTTGCTTTTACAGCTACAAAGCTGGAGCACTAAATGATATTCAAAGTCACATGACACGCTTTTAACATTAAATAAAGCATATAAACAGTACCTGAGATTATCATTGCCACACTTTGTGTCTGTTGTTCCAGCGCGACGTCGCAGAAAAATTGAAACCGTGTCGCCGTCGCGGCTGGTTAGGACACAAACTCTGATTAACATGGAAAAGATAGCTTTTATCACGTGTCGCGTGTAGTTAGGACGCGGTGTTATTTTTACTTCCAAGTGAAGAGCGAACAAGAACTTCACCAGGGCATTGAATCACATTCAGTCTCTTGTTCGTTATGTGACTGATTTAGCGGCCCGAGGCTAGCTCACATCTCTATGGGGTTTGTGCACTAGTGCGAACACGAGCAATGAGTTGCTGGCTGCTGTTCACTTAACGGCCACCGGTGTCGCTAATAACAAGGGCTTCTGAATTCAAAAGAGCATGATGTTTTTAAAGCATAAACAACAACTGCAAAGTTACAACGCTCAAAGTTCAAAGCAAAGGAAGATATTTGCTTTTAACCTGTTAGCCTTCACCAGAGCGAGGACGCTCTGAAGCGTTTTTTTTTTTAAATAGTTCAAAGTTACTATCAGATTTAATGTTATTACCTTGACAAACTATACATCATTAAAAATATAAAAGTCTCACGTTTCAGTATTTGACCACTATTGTATTCTGAGAAACTTATAGTGACAGTTATGTCTTAATTTGTGTCAGGATTTATGTAATGAAAAAATGAGTCGATACCTTTAATATGAATTATGAGCGTCAGCTGCTCCATTCAGAAAAAAACTCCGGTGCTGTTGTCTTGAGAACGCGTGACAAAACAACGTTCCTCAGGGCTTTTGGCTCAAAAATGTGCAGATTTGGAGAAATATTGATATATTATCATAGGTTTACATCATATTTCTATAGACAGGAATAATATTTATTGAATTTATATCCAAATGCGTCGATGTATACATAAAGAGCGCTGGATACTCTGATGTACTGTGTTTTCAATCCATACAGCAGAATGAGGGCGCTCTATGCACATTTTTTTCCAAATATGGGAGCTCACGAAGAAGAACAATAACCTGTGACCTTCCAGGACGTCACTGACATAAACACAGCTAACGTTAGCTTTCAGAGATCGCTATAACATGCAGATAAAGATGTTTTGAAGACAATAAACATGATTGCAATGATATTTGATTTACCTGTGTTCTTCGAGCCATGTCAGGTATTTTTATAATAATAGATTATATGTATAATGCAATGCTAATCGATATAGACTTTACAAACATGCAGAATACCATAAACTCATTTATTTTCTGTCTGATTTTCTTTTCTGAAGCCAAATAAGCTCATAGAAGATTATTTAAAACACTCGACTTGCGCTATAAAGTAAGTTTGGAGCATAAAACAGGGTTTTAATCTCATAAATGGTCGTGTATTGATGGTGTGCTAAGCTAACATGCTAGCTAGCTCTCTAGTTGCACCTGCCATCTAGCTGTTATTTTTTATGATTTTTTTTCTAAATCGGAATGCTTACTGAAATATTTCTTTATTTGAGAAAGGCATTTGATACAGTTTCAAATGTGAAGTGAAGATTATGAAAGAAATTAGGGGATGAAACACCGTGATTAGCCAGTCGTTAGCGATTATAATGGAGACAAAGGAAAATAATATTTATGGCCATAAGCCGGCTGGAAAGGTGTAAATGTGTGCAGGAGAGAGTGACACTGAATGGGGCTCGTTTGCACCACAAAACAATAGAGACAATAGACTGAATAGATGCTAATAGATGACAATAAACACAAGTTTGCATTTTAGAGTCAATTCAAAATAAAGTCATTTGAGATGATCTTGAAAAACATTTAACAAAATACAGAGTTTTAGACTTATCACCTTCAAATTTTAAATATAACATGGTCAGACATGTGTCTTTAGCTGGAGTGCATTTCTAGAGTGCTGACGGGCCAACTTCAATTTAATTTTCATGAAGATGTTTCATAAAAATAAATTTCTAATAACTTACACAACTTTGAAGCTATTCATAATTTTTTTTTCATTATGACAATAATTCATTCTACATTTCCAATAAAGTGCCAGGTGTCAGCTTTCAAATGAGACCATACTTGAGCTTTTAGGACGAAGGGTCAATGAATTGAATCTTCTTTAGGTTGGGTATGCAATTTCTGGGGATTTTTCCAAAGTGGCGCTGAAGGCTAACAGGTTAAATAAATCGTTTTTAAGGACTACAACAAACACCTGGTAGGGACTACACGACATTCCTCCCGGGTTAGTGACATCACTAACCCTAAAATTTACATAAACCCCGTCCCTGGGAACATGCAGTCCATGTTGTGAAGAGGAAGAGTTGTTGTAGTCGAGCACATTTGTGAGTCAGCTCAAACTGTAGCATCCATCTTTTCACATTCAATAGAAAGTCACTCTGTGTGCATCTCACAACAGTTCCAACTCTGGCGATTTATAGATTATCGTTACAGAATATGCTAATCAAAGACTTGAAGATAGTTAGAAACATAAATCCATCAACTAAACATTCAGAAATGTCCTGTTGCATTCTACATGTAGTCACTTCTTCTTGAGTCTCTCCATCATTGTCCGACTCGTTTAAACTAGTTTAAACATAAAAGGCAGAACATAAAAGTTTCTGACATTTTAGTCCTTGTCTGCGTGAGGTAATCGGAGCTGCTAACACACAGAGCTGTTGAAGCTCCGCCCTCTGAGCAGCAGCTCATTTGCATTTAAAAGGACACACACAAAACAACTCGTTTTTACTGACCCTCAAAAAGGGACCATTTTAACATGTTAAATAGTGTATGTGGGGTGTTTTGAGCTAAAATTTCACATACACTCTGGGGACAACATATACTTATTTTGCATATTATTAAAAGGGGTGTTATATCACCCCTTTCATAAATGATGTATGGATAATCAAGTAAACCTAAGTTGCTTCACAAAAGTGAATCCTGAAAATCTGTAGGGCTGTAATCAACCAAAGGAAATCTTGGTCGACTGAAGTCCTGACATTTTCGACTAAAAATCGACTAAAAATGACGTACTGTGCGCAGTACTTGCCTGGTAGCCTTGTTGTCCGCCTAAATGAATTATAAATAAACATAAAAAATACTAGGCTATTTGCAGTATATTAAATCGTTTTTTACCTAATTATTTTGCACTGAAATGAGTCTGACACACGAGTCTGTCGGCTATGACAGCGTTGCATCACGTGCACCTGCGCAATATCATTCATAGCCTATGATTTCCGAAAATAGTACTGTTGTCAACTAGTGATATCATCACAAGAACTTTTGAGGAATATGCAACATAATTTATACAATTGTTTTTATCACATGTATTATAATAACTGACAGCTCGCAGAGTGAGGCTGAACACAGGAGGGCAGCTTCGCGGCTGAGACACGAATAGACTATTAAAGGGGTGGTTGATTGCGATTTCACTTTTTTCATTTTAAATAGTGTGTAATGTTGCTGTTGGTGCATGAACAGTATCTGCAAAGTTGCTGCGCTGAAAGTTCAATGTAAGCAGATATATTGTCTTTTAAAAATCAGGAAGTTTAATGCCTACAAAAACGACTCGAATGGGACTACAACGAGATACTTCCCGGGTTTTATACGTAGCTAACCCATACATTTACATCAACCCTCCCTCCGGAATATGCAAAAAAAGGGGCGTGGCCATATTTCTGTGGCGTTGTGGAAGAGGAAGAATTATAGTGGAGAGCTGTAGCCATGCCGTCGAAAGTGTGTTATTTTCACCCAGCTGTCATGTCTTCGGTGTTCGGGCTTCCTATGGACGCTGTAGTTCGTCAACAATGGCTAAAATTTCTGTTTTATTATGTTCCTGAAAATTACAATCGTAGCTCTCTGTGCTGCGCATTTTACGGAAGACAGCTTCCAGAATCTCCACGAATTCAATGCCGGATTAAACAAGAAATTGTTTCTAAAACATGAAGCAGTTCCAACTTTAAACGCAGAGGCAGCCGTTGTTGGGCCACAACCTGTGTAAGACTTAATAATTTTAAATGTTTGCATGTATAATTTCAGACGTAATGTTTTAGTTTTATCAGGGACGTAAACAAATGCCAGCGCTCGCGTTATAGCCACTTAATTATGCTATTTCGTGTGTCTATGACAAACGCGTACAAATATTTTGAACCTGCAATTTGTAATTATGACGTACTAATTTTGTAAATGTATTTTCCATGTATACTTTGAAGTAATTTTTCGATTTGATCAAGAACGTAAACCAATGCCAAAGCTGTTTGTTTATAGTAGCCAGTTAGTTCGATGCTATTTTGTGTGTAAGACAAACGTGTATAAAGTTTAAAAATATATATGTGTAATCGCAACAGCAAACTTCAGCTGCGGTGTGTTACTCAGTCATTTATTCTGTTATATTAAATGTTTAATCAGGAGAAACCTGTATCTCAAAAGCTAACAAGTGTCAGCAGTGGCATTTTCAAGTACCAGCGTATCGAAATTATTATATAATAATAGTAGAATAGAATAATAATAATAAAAAAATTGTACCATTCAGAAACGTTTTGTAAGAGCCGTGTTTGGGGAGGTTCTGCTTGACTCTCTTCATTGCCGCTTTCTGGGTCTGATTCTGGCTCAAACTGACGGCAGTATTGAAACCATTATTTACATTTGACCGGAGCACATGCAACTTTCGCCGGTAAAGGTGATGGGCGTGAAGTTTCCGGACAACGTGCACTACAGTTTAGCCAATTACAACGCACCGGCCCAACTAACCAATCTGAGCCCATGCCTGTTTCTGAGGGAGTGGTTTCATAGAATCAGGAAGTCAACCGGTCGTTCAAATGACAGAGAAAGCGGCTTACAATAAAGGTCAAATTTATGAAAAATAAGGCTTAAAAAAAAAAAAAAAAAAAAACGAAGACATGTTATATTGCACCCCATAAATACAATCATGCAAAGAAAAAAAGCAGTAAACCACCCCTTTAACTTAAAGCTTTACTCTTAAACACAAAAGGCACGTCCATTTTAATAAAAAAATAATATTTATTAAACAAACCAGATCAAGAGCAAAAACGAAATAAAGTGCATAACTGAAAATAAAGCATAGGCTCAAAACTAATACAAACAGTGGCATTGCGCATTAGACTACAATAATTTTTTCCTGTTTTCTATAAAATAAAATAAAATGCTGCCACACTGCCGATGTCTTTGTTGACAGGCTATGAATTAAACGCTCTCACAATTAAATAAACAATATTCAGCAAACCTTCTAGTAGCCTACTTTCTTCAATCTGTCTCTCTTCTCCGGTGGGTTGGGCTAATCCAAACGAAGTGAAAACAAGGGGGGTGTTCTGAAGACAGACTGTTACCTTTAAAATAGGGGTGCTCTGAAAACACCCCCATTAGCAATTAGTGCTTTCCACCTGATGAAACGAACGCGGCAAAAAAAAACGCGGGAAAACTGATGAAATGAACGCGCCAAAAAATCGACCAATCAGAATTTTGGTCGAGCCAGAACCTATCGACCAACAATCGACTAATCGACTGGGAGATTACAGCCCTAAAAATCTGTAAAGTTGTCACAGCAAAAAGACACGTGAACCACGATCTGAAGGTGGACATTTTTACAATTATACTAAAATGCCTTTTACTTAAAATAGTAGAACTATCAGATTGTGTTCAATAGAGTTAATTGAACTTTAAACAGTGATTTATAATGTATTGTAATGTTTTTCTTTTGTCTAACAGCAACAACACCACCATCAACAACATCACCATCAACAACATCTCCATCAACAACACCACCATCAACAACATCTCCATCAACAACACCTCCATCAACAACATCTCCATCAACAACACCACCATCAACAACACCACCATCAACAACACCTCCATCAACATCATCCCCATCAACAACACCTCCATCAACAACACCTCCATCAACAACACCTCCATCAACAACACCTCCATCAACAACACCTCCATCAACAACACCTCCATCAACAACATCTCCATCAACAACACCTCCATCAACAACACCCCCATCAACAACATCTCCATCAACAACATCTCCATCAACAACATCTCCATCAACAACATCTCCATCAACATCTCCATGTTGTAGGCTAAGTTATTGTTCCATCATAAATAAACAATAATAAAGAAATTAAATAAACGATTTAAATGGATTTAAGGGAATAAATAAATTGGAATGGTTAAATAAGTTTGCATCACTAGATAGTCTAGTATTACTGTTTGTTGCTGAACATTTCTTTCGTAAAACACTTTTCTAATAGTACTTTCATCTTACATCTTTCCAAGAACTGTGACAGTGACAGATCCTCCTTATTTAATTTGATTGTCCATCTCAATCATTTTGACATTGGCGATCGCTGTTAGACCACTGAGGCAGAGCAGCCTAAATATTTAATCAGCCTAAAAACACAACTGTTAAAACTTTTTGTCATCCTAACAAAAAAAGCGTGACTCGTTCTACACTAAAATAAGATAAGATAAATACAATGAGAAGAAAATAATTCCATTATTATTATGTTTTACATTTTTATTCATAGATCAGACAAATGATTGGCTTTGGTCTAAGTCAACAATTATTAGGATTATAAGGAACATACTTAAATATGATTTTACTCTTGTGAATAACTAGTCTTGTGGAAGACGTTTTAGATAAATATTTGTTTTATTTTATTATCTACTAGTTTTACACATTTTTTTCTATAATTTTACTCAAGTTAAAATATATATTTTTGTGGAAATCTTTAATGAAAGAGAATAAATAAATAACCCACGTTACCTATATTTACCAAGCGTGCCAATATTAGTCCACAGTTACACTAGTCCACCACCAGAGGTCATCACCTTCCCACTACTAATCACAGCCAGATTCCTCACACATGACATGAACAAACACAAGCTTCATATATCACTGTAAAATTTTAAAGTTAATCCTTTTTTTTCCATTCTCTTGGCAGCACAAGTAATATTCTACCCATCCGGCTCATCAGGAGGAGACACAATAAACCCTGCTGATGATGATGGAAGCTCCTCAGTTATTTCACTGTCAAGTCCGTTTCTCTTCTTTTGCCGCACATACCAGCAGATTTATGTAAGAATTTGATTTCATCTTGATTCAAAATCTAACTGTGAGTGGCGGATGGTTTATAAACTCATCTGTGTATCAGTAAAACCTGTGGCTGTGATTTTGACAATATTTCTCATGTTTCAGGTTAATAATAATGGACACCTCACATTCAACCAGGCTTCATCAAAATATGTTCCCTACTCCTTTCCTGCTAATAGAAGTCAAGATAGAATTGCTGGTCTCTGGACCGACCTCGACAACAGTGCGAGCGGTGTAGTTTCATATCGTCAGTACAATAATGGAAGTGTTCTCACACGCGCCACTCAGGATATAAACAATCATTTCCCAAATCTGGCCTTCAGCGCTTCATGGGTCTTTGTTGCAACGTGGGATAAAGTCGCTTACTCTCCCATCACTAACACGGTAAGGTTGATATACTTCTGAAATATGAATGTTTTCTCTTAAGTAATAAGACACAAAGAAAGTGGCAGAAAAAATAGTAATAAATTAAAACAATAATAACAATGATGTCACTGAGTAAAGGTCATGCAAATAACAACAATATACCGTAATTTTACATTTAAAAAAAGATGTACAATGAACACTATATCTTTTTTTCTTGATCTTTTCAGGAAACATCGTTTCAAGTGGTTTTAATCTCAGGCAGTAATTTTTCATTTATTCTGATGAATTACTGTGACATTGCTGTAACAACGCTTCCGGTGGAGGTAAAATAAACTTGCTTTCTGTATAAAAATATAATGTTACTATTCACTAGATAACAATGTACAGTATGTATACTGTTTAAATGTATATTTTGCTTTTTCATTTTTGTTCAGGCTGGATATGACACAGTAAACTCCACTGACTACTTTGTGATTCCTGGATCAAACAGTGGGAGCTCGATCTCAAACCTCACGAACACCAGTAATGTCAATGTTACCGGTCGATGGGCCTTCAGGGTGGACTGTGGACAAAACCCATGTAATATTTTTTATGATTATTTAATGCATACACTGTAAAGAAAAAGAAACAAATCTGTCAACATTTTTAACATATTTACAGAATGACTTGTATATTTTAGTTTAAAGGTAAAACTTTAAATTACCAAAAAATACATGTTAGGTAATTATGAACCTATGAATTAGAACCAGATCTGTGGTGTGCATTGAACAAACTCACAGAGCAGCAATTTCTTTCAGTTTTTCTCCTTTTTTTTTTCATTGTAAAGCACTCTCTTCAAATTTATGACACATAAAATGTTCAGGATAATGAGCCATTCTGTATTGTAATGTCAATGTGTCATGAAAAGAAAAGGGATTCATTCAAACTATAATATTACAAAGCCAGCCCAGATCTATAGTCTATAGTATGGAGTTAGAATCATGACAAAACCTCGCACACGCACAAAACGTGTTTTACTCACACCCAACTATTCACAAACAAACTCAATGTGGTTTGCAAATACAAAACATCACTCACAAACTAATGCATTTTGTTCTGCAAATAAAAAACGTACTTTCAAACAAACACAGTATGTTTTACATATACAAAGAAACGTATTTCTTCAATGACAAAAATATCCTCCAAGTACAAACTAAAATCTTTCAAGTACAAAAAAAAATTCTTCGAGTAAAAAAAAAAAAAACTTCAAGTACAAAACAAAATTCTACAAGTACGAAAAACTGTCACGTGACTTTTGTCACTAATTTTCCGCCTTGCTGATCCACACACAAATGCCTTCAGATCCACACACGCAAGTAAACGGTCATGTAATTCGCAGTCCACAACAGCAGGTGGCGTTGTTACCGACTTGCTTGACGCCGCCACGGCCATGGAAAGAGAAGAGAAGAAGAAACGCTAACGTGGTGGCGGACGTTTTTTGAACACGATGAGCGCCCAACAGGTGAGTTTACAGTCGTTGCTGGTGAAAAATCAAATGTTAGTATATTTTTAGTTGGTAAATATCAAACTCCAGACATGTCTGTCGTGGGTAGGGTGAATGGCCGTAGCTAGCTATGACTATGAGGTCACCGAGGTCCGGACCGCGGTCATTTTTATTTATATAAAAAAAAAAATGTCAAGCTCTCTGAATGATTAATTAGCCGTTTAAAACCACTTCATATGAGTGTTTGCAATTCATGTCGCTGCGAGAAGGTAACGTTAGAACAGTGAACGTGCTTTTGAGAGCGTGTTGTGAGGGCGCGGGTGCAGTATCCGTGTTGCCAGATCCACCTATTATACGTCTTTTGGACTCGTTTTGGACTGGAGTTTGATATTTACTAACTAAATATATACTAACATTTGATTTTTCACCAGCAACGACTGTAAACTCACCTGTTGGCCGCTCATCGTGTTCAAACAGGGTGTCCGCGGGGTCTTAAAAAGTATTAAAAGTTGATAAATCAATTTTGGGAAATACTTTAAAAGGTATTAGGCTAAAAAGTCTTAATCCCGATTTTATGAGGTATTACATTTTGTTCAAACTTTGTCCAAAGAGTTTGACTCAAAAGTATGCATGAATATATTTATTTCCCTCCCCATTAGCTACTAATAAAAAACAACGGCGTAGTCGGTCAGTGAGATCAGATCGCCGCATAGGTGATGTCACATATTTTGCGAAACGAGCGGTTGTGATGTTAAATAAAAAAACTAAAACTATTAGGTGATGTGTCATCGTCCTCTACATGGCACAAACAACTGTTTATTAAGTTAAAGGTGTGTTGCTGATTAGAACTTGAAGTAGGGGTGTGCGATAGGCCTATCTCTTGATCGTGGATGATAAATGTCTCCACGATCTGCTTTTGAAGAAATATCGTAGGATCGTGTATTCTATCAGTTTGCAGTTCTGGCGCCTCCGTCTCAACATACTGTAGGCCTACAGCACGACGTATACCCACATGAAATGCAGAGGAACGGGACACTGTAGTTCATAAAAAATAATTATTTGCATGTGCTTTAAAGCCTTGCCGGTTAAACATGTCATTCGCTGCTGATGCGCTGTTCTAACGGGCGCTTTTCTGAGCGCAATAACGTTACACCCGCCGACGCGCACATGCACTAAAAGCCTGTACTTAACAGAGATACTGGACTAAGTTACAATTACAATGACAATTAAAATTTTTGGGAGAACTATCCCTGTTAATAAAACGACAAAATACAAAGAGCAAATCACTCACTCTTGACTGAGAACTTTAATAGTAGCTTTAATAAGAATCAATGTACAATGTATACAGTGAAGTCTAAGTTGTGTTTTATTTTCATATTTGTTAATTTAATTACTTTCTTCAATGCAGTTAAATACGCCTGTAGCTGAAAAAAATAAAGCATTGTTTATTTCATTTGTATATTAAGTTGTGTATGTGTATCTTTGTTCTTAATTTTTAATTACAAAGAAAATAATGACAAAGATTTTTTATCTTCGCCACTTTGGCCTAAATGTCTGCCATTCTTTTTATTTTATATTTTGTTACCTAAGGCTTTGTTTTTAAAATAGGGACATTAGTTTGGCTGTGATGCTCAGTCACTTGAAAAATAGTAAAACCAACATGAAAAGGAATCGTGATAAAATCGTTAATGGTGATATGATATTTTTGCCATATCGCCCACCCCTAACTTGAAGTGGCGATGAGGTCTTGAAATATTTTGAGAAGGTCTTCAAAAAGTCTTAAAAAGGTATTGAAATTAACTTCAGGATTCCTACATATACCCTGTCAAAAAACGTCCGCCACCACGTTAGCGTTTCTTCTTCTCTTCTCTTTCCATGTCCGTGGCGGCGTCAAGCAAGTCGGTAACAACGCCACCTGCTGTTGTGGACTGCGAATTACATGACCGTTTACTTGCGTGTGTGGATCTGAAGGCATTTGTGTGTGGATCAGCAAGGCGGAAAATTAGTGACAAAAGTCACGTGACAGTTTTTCGTACTTGTAGAATTTTGTTTTGTACTTGAAGGATTTTGTTTTGTACTTGTAGAATTTTGTTTTGTACTTGAAGGTTTTTTTTTTTATTCGAAGGATTTTTTTTTGTACTTGAAAGATTTTAGTTTGTACTTGGAGGATATTTTTGTCATTGAAGAAATACATTTCTTTGTATATGTAAAACATACTGTGTTTGTTTGAAGGTACGTTTTTTATTTGCAGAACAAAATGCATTAGTTTGTGAGTGATGTTTTGTATTTGCAAACCACATTGAGTTTGTTTGTGAATAGTTGGGTGTGAGTAAAACACGTTTTGTGCGTGTGCGAGGTTTTGTCATGATTCTAACTCCATACTATAGTCTGAAAAATACTTTATAATCAAACCATCATAACAGTGTAATTTTAATAACCTCATCTGTTGAGATAATGCTGGTGAATTGCAAGGCTGGTGCAAATATATCCACATCACTATGATCAGATGCTTTCTTAACTGCTGGTCATTTTTTACAATAAATTATTGAGAGAAAGCGTACAGCACACATTTACATATTAATTTAAACGTCGCTCTCAGCAGTGTGGACGGCGTCAGGATAATTTGTTAACCGTATCACTGCAAGGTATTTCCAACTTACACCGTGTCCTAACCAGACGCGATGCGATAAGATTCCAGCGACAAATAATTTGTCTGTCCACACTAGATGCGATGCGACTGCGTAAAAATCAATAAAACCCACAGCCAATCAGAACAGCGTGTGGGCGGACTTTCGCGGCAAGTGCACAGCACCAGAGAGTAATCTGATGGCAATCGCAAGAAAAAGTAGGCTACATAATCAAATTCACAAATATTACACCATTTAAACATCATTAAAAATACATAGGCTACTGAGTTACTAAAACAATCTCTGTCAAATAATACACTTGTTTGTTCACAGTTTAAACGTTCATGTTTCCATTTGTTTAATTTCAAGATCTGAGGTGAATTATCCATTGTTGCTTTTACAGCTACAAAGCTGGAGCACTAAATGATATTCAAAGTCACATGACACGCTTTTAACATTAAATAAAGCATATAAACAGTACCTGAGATTATCATTGCCACACTTTGTGTCTGTTGTTCCAGCGCGACGTCGCAGAAAAATAGAAACCGTGTCGCCGTCGCGGCTGGATAGGACAAAAACTCTGATTAACATGGAAAAGATACCTTTTATCACGTGTAGTTAGGACGCGGTGTTATTTTTACTTCTAACTGAAGAGCGAACAAGAACTTCACCAGGGCATTGAATCACATTCAGTCTCTTGTTCGTTATGTGACTGATTTAGCGGCCCGAGGCTAGCTCACATCTCTATAGGGTTTGTGCACTAGTGCGAACACGAGCAATGAGTTGCTGGCTGCTGTTCACTTAACGACCTCCGGTGTCGCTAATAACAAGAGCTTCTGAATTCAAAAGAGCATGATGTTTTTAAAGGGGTGGTTGATTATGATTTCACTTTTCTAACTTTAGTTAGTGTGTAATGTTGCTGTTTGAGCATAAACAACAACTGCAAAGTTACAACGCTCAAAGTTCAAAGCAAAGGAAGATATTTGCTTGTAAATAAATAGTTTTTTAAGGACTATAATAAAAGGCTGATAGAGACTACACGACATTCCTCCCGGGTTATTGACATCACTAACCCTAAAATTTACTTAATCCCCGCCCCCGGGAACATGTAGTCCATGTTGAGAAGAGGAAGAGTTGTAGTTGTAAATCACATTTGTGAGTCTGCTCAAGCTGTCGCATCTGTCTTTTCTCATGCAATACAGTACGTAACACAAATGCAATAGCATTTCACTCTGTTGGCATCTTACAACAGTTCCAACACTGGCGATTTATAGATTATCATTACAGAATATGCTAATCAAAAACTTAAAGATAGTTAACTCTACATCAGAAACATAAATCCATCAACTAAACATTCAGAAACGTCCTGTTGCATTCTACATGTAGTCACTTCTTCTTGAGTCTGTCCATCTTTGTCTGACTCGTTTTAACATTAAAGGCAGAACATGTCCTTGTCTGCGTGAGCTAATCGGAGCTTCTAACACACACAGCTCTTGAAGCCCTGCCCTATGAGCAGCAGATCATTTGCATTTAAACAGACACACGAAATAACACGTTTTTACTGACCCTAAAAAAGGGACCATTTTAACATGCTGTAAAAATTATATGTGGGGTATTTTGAGCTAAAACTTCACATACACACTCTGGCCACAACAGACTTATTTTACATATTGTAAAACGGCCATTATACCACCCCTTTAAAAATTATGTGAATAATCAAGTAAACCTAAATTGCTTCAGGAAAGTTAATCCAGAAATATCACAATATATATAGTTCTTCTTACGTTTACTTTATGAAATTCTGTAAAGTTTTCACAGCAAAAAGACACGTGACCCACGACCTTGACATTTTTACAATTGTACTAAAATACCTTTTAATTACTTTTTAAAAAATCAATTACTTAATTATTTAGTTATTTACTAAGCAATAACTAAATCAGCATATCATCATCTGAAAAATATTGCAAGAATTAGATGCTTTGTTTCCAGTCAAGTGTAACCCGTGTCGTGGCAAGTGTGTTACCCTCACCCTCCTCAGTAAAAGACACAGAGGGGCGTGAAAGAAGACACTGCTTCAATCTATGGATCAGCGATTTTTGAAAAAAAAAAAAAAAAAAAAAAAACCCAACCTTGAAAAACAAGGCCAAAAGTACAATTAGGACCTTTTCTCAAAAATACACATATTACCACACTTAATATCAATATATTCAACTATTAACGTTTCCAACTTCACTTTTAATATAATATTAACACATTAACTTCTCATTTATATATATAAAAACAGTATTTCAAATGACGCGCTAGGTCTCATCTGCTCAATTTACACGTGCGTCACACTCACCCGTTTACTCAAACTCAGTTATTCGACAAAATCTATAAATTTACATTTCACAAATCATCAAAAATAACTTCTCCCTTTTTTTATCACTTATTTAACAAATTCATGAAGAAATCTTTTCCCTTCTCAGAAGGTTGACTCTTACATGCATTTAGTTAAATATAACACGCATATCTGGCATTTGAACACATTTTATCGAATATTTATCCATAAGAACCTTAGTAATAACAATAAAGCGAAAACTTCACTTACCAAGAGTACTCCAATATCAATTAGAAAAAGTTCGCGGCAGCTCTTTCAGCTTCAGGCCCGTACTTGAATGCACGTACAAAAAGCTAGTTTCACTTTTACTCAAAATCAATCACAGTATCAAGTTCTGTTTCTATTTCTCAAACTCTTTATGTTCTATATCTCTAAATCTCTCGAAACAAACTACTAGCTCGCTCAAGTCTCTTTCTCTTCTCAGATCTTCTCGTTTTTGGTGCTTAACGTGCTTCTCTCGGAAAATGATCATTGCATCATCTCTCGACTCCGATGACTCCACCCACTAAGGCGGCCAACTCTGATTCGTTCATTAGGACCAATCACCGTCTCATTAAATCAAATCACTCTTCTCTAATTTATGTAGATATTTAAAGGGGTCATGACATGAGAAACCAAATTTGCCTTGATCTTTTGGTATATAAGAGGTCTTTGTGTCATTAAAACGTCCTGCAAGTTTCATAGCTTAAGACGTCCTCCCCATTATAAACGAATCATTTATTTAATCAAGCTCTAAATACAGCTCGTTCTGGATCCATGGTAAGAAGTGACGTCACGGTACGAAGTGACGTACCAGCGTTTGCATATGACCGCCTCCAGGCACAAGACAGCTACGCTTAAAGCGCAAGACAACTACGCTCACTTCGTATCGTTGTCGCGCCCGCGCGCCTCACAAGTGTTCAGTCGACGGACAGCGAGTGGGTCTGTGTACAGGGAAATTACGATGCCACGCAGATGTGCTGTTCCTGGCTGTGGACAAACAACATCTTTGAATACGCTGCGAAAGATCCAGTCGTCAGGGAAAAATGGATGCACTTTATTTTTTGCGGACGTCTCAGTCACGGCAGTGTTAGTTTAAGCGTTTGTTCTATACATTTAAGGATGACTGTTTTGAGCTTTGCCAGAAAACTGTTGCTCAAAGATAAGTCCGTGCCGTCTATTCTGGGCTCAACAACGACGACGCAAACTGTAAGTAATGTATTTAAAACTTTAAACTACTTTTTAAATACGCTGAAAGATCCAGTCATCAGGGAAAAATGGATGCACTTTATTTTTTGCGGACGTCCCAGTCACGGCAGTGTTCTATACATTTAAGGATGACTGTTTTGAGGAAAAAATCCCAATATGATGCTTAGCTTTGCCAGAAAACTGTTGCTCAAAGATAAGTCCGTGCCGACATTCTGGGCTCAATAACGACGACGCAAACTTACTTTTTACCATGGCTAATATAAACACATTTGTATAAGAGAATCTTGAAAATATGTCGCCTTTCTAGTAGGCCTACATGTGATAGAAAATTAAAAATGTTGCCTTTATCAATGCTGCATCTTCAAAGATGGCCTGTCTGTGCATGCATTTTTGTCCGTGGTACACCCTATCATTTCATTGGAATTAGTTAAATAATGTTAAACTGTTAGCAAATGAAGCTATAGGATAATTATGCAACAATAATCCGTTTTCAAGTGTCTCGGGTTAATTTTTTTTTATTAATTCAAAATAGTTTCACTTTCCATGTGTACACGGGCTGATCCAGTCTTCGTTGTTGTGGTGATGGTTAATTTTCCTCTGATTCTGGCTCAAACATAATAAGGTTTTATCATTGCAAGAGCCATCGCTTCGCGTGAATCACCCGCTACTAAACAGTTGCGCCGAATCCGCAAATGTTCTGGCTGGGGGCGTTAATAATTGATGCAGGCACTGACGTTAGCCAATCATAACAGTGGGCGTTAACACTGAACTCTTAAAGGGGAAACACCCCATAAACAGACTGTTTGAACCAGAGGATGAGAAACAGGGTGGGAAAAGGTCATAAATCACTACATTTTAAAAGTTTTTTGTAAAAAAAACTATAGTAATACTATAATTGCACCTAAGGGAACATAATAATAAAAATAAAAAAACCATGTCATGACCCCTTTAATAAAATAACTGTTCATTCACATAAGTGTCAGTCTCTTTATTTTCTATTTCAAAAAATAAAAACAGCTTTAGTAACCTGGTTTACACAAGACTTAAAGGGGTCATGACATGGTTTTTTTTATTTTATTATTATGTTCCCTTAGGTGCAAATATAGTATTACTATAGTTTTTTTTACAAAAAACTTTTAAAATGTAGTGATTTATGACCTTTTCCCACCCTGTTTCTCATCCTCTGATTCAAACAGTCTGTTTTGGGGTGTTTCCCCTTTAAGAGTTCAGTGTTAACGCCCACTGTTATGATTGGCTAACGTCAGTGCCTATGCACCAATTATTAACTCCTCCAGCCAGAACATTTGCGGATTCAGCGTATTTAAAAAGTAGTTTAAAGTTTTAAACACATTACTTACAGTTTGCGTCGTCGTTGTTGAGCCCAGAATAGTCGGCATGGACTTATCTTTGAGCAACAGTTTTCTGGCAAAGCCAGCATCATTTTGGGATTTGTTCTCAAAACAGTCATCCTTCAAATGTATAGAACAAACGCTTAAACTAACACTGCCGTGACTGAGACGTCCGCAAAAAATAAAGTGCATCCATTTTCCCCTGACGACTGGATCTTTCGCAGCGTATTCAAAGATGTTGTTTGTCCACAGCCAGGAACAGCACATCTGCGTGGCATCGTAATTTCCCTGTACACAGACCCACTCGCTGTCCGTCGACTGAACACTTGTGAGGCGCGCAGCGCGCGGGTGCGACAACGATACGAAATGAGCGTAGTTGCCTTGCGCTTTAAGCGTAGTTGTCTTGTGCCTGGAGGCGGTCATATGCAAACGCTGGTACGTCACTTCGTACCGTGACGTCACTTCTTACCATGGATCCAGAACGAGCTGTATTTAGAGCTTGATTAAATAAATGATTCGTTTATAATGGGGAGGACGTCTTAAGCTATGAAACTTGCAGGACGTTTTAATGGTACAAAGACCTCTTATATACTAAAAGATCAAGGCAAATTTGGTTTCTCATGTCATGACCCCTTTAAAGAAACTTCTGCATGCTTTCATCACCAGCAGGGTGGATTATTGTAATGGACTCCTCACCGGCCTTCCCAAAAAGACCATAAGACAGTTGCAGTTCATACAGAACGCTGCCGCCAGGATCCTGAGCAGAACCAGAAAATATGAACATATACTAGTCCTCAGGTCTTTACACTGGCTCCCAGTTACATTTAGGATTGATTTTAAAGTATTATTACTGGTATATAAATAATGCAATGGCCTAGGACCTCAACACATTGCAGATATGCTCACTCAATATAAACCCAACAGATCAGTCAGATCATTAGGATCACATCAGCTAGAAATACCAAGTGTTCACTCAAAGCACGGAGAGTCTGCTTTTAGCTATTATGCCAGCCGCAGCTGGAACCAGCTTCCAGAAGAGATCAGGTGTGCTCCTACAGTAGCCACATTCAAATCCAGACTCAAAATCTGTTTAGCTGTGCATTTACTGAATGAGCACTGTGCCACTGTACGTCCGACTGTTTGTACTGTATTTCATTTTTTTATTCTAAACTGTTTTAATTAATCTTATTTATTTTGATTATTTACATTTCTTCTATGTAAAGCACTTTGAATTACCATTGTGTATGAAATGTGCTATATAAATAAACTTGCCTTGCCTTAAAAATTCAGATAAAAAATCAGATTGTGTTCAACAGAGTTAACTGAACTTTAAACAGCGATTTATAATGTTTATAATGTTGTTTTTGTTTAACAGCAACAACATCACCATCAACAACATCTCCATCAACATCTGATTCTGCACCAACATCACCATCAACAACATCTCCATCAACATCTGATTCTGCACCAACATCACCATCAACAACATCTCCATCAACAACACCTCCATCAACAACACCTGCATCAACAACATCTCCATCAACAACATCTCCATCAACAACATCTGATTCTGCACCAACATCTCCATCAACAACATCTCCATCAACAACATCTCCATCAATAACATCTGATTCTGCACTAACATCTCCATCAACAACATCTGATTCTGCACCAACATCCCCATCAACAACATCTCCATCAACAACACCTCCATCAACAACACCTGCATCAACAACATCTCCATCAACAACATCTGATTCTGCACCAATATCTCCATCAACAACATCTCCATCAACAACATCTCCATCAACATCAACAACATCTCCATCAACAACATCTCCATCAACAACATCTCCATCAACAACATCTCCATCAACAACACCTCCATCAACAACATCTCCATCAACAACACCTCCATCAACAACATCTCCATCAACAACACCTCCATCAACAACACCTGCACCAACAACATCTCCATCGATCGACATCTGCATCAGCATCTGCATCACAGATTTTGAATACTGCCTCATGAAAAAGAAAAAAAACATCTGCTTCAAATATTTTAAAACCTGCATCAAAATCTGCATCAAATTCTGATTCTGCACCAACAACATCAACAACACCTCCATCAACAACGTCTCTATCAACATCTGATTCTGCACCATCACCACCATCAACAACATCTCCATAAACATCTGCATCAACAACATCTGATTCTGCACCAATATCACCATCAACAACTTCTGCATCAACAATATCTGCATCAACGACATCTGATTCTTCACCAACATCTCCATCAACAACATCTAATTCTCCACCAACATCTTCATCAACAACATCTAATTCTCCACCAACATCTCCATCAACAACATCTAATTCTCCACCAACATCTCCATCAACAACATCTAATTCTCCACCAACATCTCCATCAACAACATCTGCATCAATACATCTGAGGGACGGTCTGATCAGCTCAGAGTTTATTTCTGTTGTGTTCTTTGTTTGTCTAGACCACATGGTGTTTGTGTTGTCATGCCATATGCTGTTTTAAGTCGTTTGTCACCCTTTATATCCCCTTCTTGTTTTCGGTTTCTGAAGGTTTGTGATTTGGTAATTTTATGTAATTTTTTCTCTGTTTTTGAGCTCCCCCATTTAGGGTATGCGGGTATTTAGGGTATTTAGGGTTAGTTTAGTTTTACTTTTTGGCGGCCGGATCCCCGTACTTCCTGTTTCTCCCTCCCTGTTCCTTTTTGGATCTTCTCTGTCCACCAGTCCCAAAAGATCAGCTACCACCACCAGGTCCCTACTTAAGGATCTAAGGGTTTTCAATAACAACCTGTGTTTCACTTTAAGAAAGCAACCATACATTGGTGTTATTTTCTTTTCTTTGTTTTTACATTTAATGTCATTTATTTAGTTGTATTTTGTTTGATTTATCATTTATTAATACTATTATATTTACATAAATTAATAATAATAAGAAAATGATTAGATTATGTAATTTTATGTATTTATTTTTTATTGAACTTATTTTATTCATTTCCCTGCTCTTGCAATGCTTGCTATTGTTGTTTAATCTATTGATTGTGAGGTTATTGGATGTTTGTCTTCATGAGTAAGTGATCAGAGAATGTGGAGGCATTCTCTGATCACTTACTGTGATGATCAGGTTCTGTTTCTGTGTGTTTGGACTTTGTTTTATTTCATTCATGTTTCTTTGTGTTTGGTCTGTTTTATTTCATTCAGATTCCTTGATTCTGTGTGTGCTTATTGTATTCATTTATCCCTAGCCTGCTTAATTATTAGTTCCTTTGTTTCAGGTGTGTGCCTTGTTAGTTGTATGGTCCCTCTCGTTTATGTCATTTGCCCCATGCTGTGTCTCGTTCCCTGTTCCCCTCTGTGTATTTAAACCCTGTGTTCTCTCTTGTTCCTTGTCAGTGATTGTATGTACGTTCCATGTGAGTTTTCCGGTTCCTTGTTATAAGTTTATCCTGTTCTGAGTGATTAAAGTCTACTTGCATTTAGATCCGACTACCGTCTTTGCTTCCACGCAATTCATGACATAATCACTGACCACACCAGGATCTAGCAGGTAGTTCCCAGGACCCCGTGATGGATCCAGTAGAGATCATGCGTCTCCGTCAGGGGAATCGACCCATCGAGGACTACGTGACAGCCCCTCAACTCAGCGATGCCCATGCCTGATCCTTCTGGGACTCTGAGTCAGTATATCGAGTGGGCTCTTTCTATGAGTGGTTCATCGTTTGCTGTGGGCTTAGCGGAGGAGGTAAAAGTGCTTCACGTGGGCTTCATTCAACCTGTGCTTCTCCCGTACTCGGCCGACCCTATGTCGCGAGAGACGCCCACCAAACCCGCGCTCCACGTCTGCCCAGCCGAGCCCGCGCTCCACGTCTGCCCAGCCGAGCCCGCGCTCCACGTCTGCCCAGCCGAGCCCGCGCTCCACGTCTGCCCAGCCGAGCCCGCGCTCCACGTCTGCCCAGCCGAGCCCGCGCTCCACGTCTGCCCAGCCGAGCCCGCGCTCCACGTCTGCCCAGCCGAGCCCGCGCTCCACGTCTGCCCAGCCGAGCCCGCGCTCCACGTCTGCCCAGCCGAGCCCGCGCTCGACGCAACTGAACCTCACGTCAACCTCGGCGAATCATTGAACGAATCAAGCCCAGTGAAGCGCCGTCGCAGAAGGAGAAGGAGGACTCGTTGGGCTCGCCAGGCTCCGGAGGGCGTTCCCAGACTCCTCGCCCTGCCGGCCCCGCCTCTGCGCCTCGCCCTGCCGGCCCCGCCTCTGCCGGCCCCGCCTCTGCGCCTCGCCCTGCCGGCCCCGCCTTACCTGCGGTCTTCAAGCACCGGGATGCTTCTCTCGAGCCCGCTTACAGGTCAGAGGTTCCTCCCGTAAATTTCCCCAAGTATTTTGGGGGGGGGGGGGGGGGGGGGGGGGGCAGGAGGTACCCTGAGAGGGCCATGGAGGCGGCACCTACATGGATCCTTGCACGGCTTAACACCCCTGAGCTTCCTGTACCGCCCGAATTTCCTATGCTGCTGGTCCCGTCCAGTTCTGTGCTTCATACACCCTGGTCCCCGTCTAAGTCTGCTCCACCCTGGTCCCCGTCTAAGTCTGCTCCACCCTGGTCCCCGTCTAAGTCTGCTCCACCCTGGTCCCCGTCTAAGTCTGCTCCGCCGTGGCCACCCTCACGACCTGCTCCGCCGTGGCCACCCTCACGACCTGCTCCGCCGTGGCCACCCTCACGACCTGCTCCGCCGTGGCCACCCTCACGACCTGCTCCGCCGTGGCCACCCTCACGACCTGCTCCGCCGTGGCCACCGGCTCCGAGGCCGTCCTGGAATCCATGGTCCCTAGCTACCCTGTCTGGGACTCCAGGACGCCCTCCCCCCCCTCCCAGGTCATCGCCTTGATCTTGAACGGCGTGAGGTCACGCCTTTCGGAAGGGGGGAATTATGTGATGATCAGGTTCTGTTTCTGTGTGTTTGGACTTTGTTTTATTTCATTCATGTTTCTTTGTGTTTGGTCTGTTTTATTTCATTCAGATTCCTTGATTCTGTGTGTGCTTATTGTATTCATTTATCCCTAGCCTGCTTAATTATTAGTTCCTTTGTTTCAGGTGTGTGCCTTGTTAGTTGTATGGTCCCTCTCGTTTATGTCATTTGCCCCAGCTGTGTCTCGTTCCCTGTTCCCCTCTGTGTATTTAAACCCTGTGTTCTCTCTTGTTCCTTGTCAGTGATTGTATGTACGTTCCATGTGAGTTTTCCGGTTCCTTGTTATAAGTTTATCCTGTTCTGAGTGATTAAAGTCTACTTGCATTTAGATCCGACTACCGTCTTTGCTTCCACGCAATTCATGACACTTACTTATGAAGACAAACATCCAAGGTTTTTAACATCACAGGAAGTTGTGAACCAGTAATTTTCCATTGTGTGCTTTTGGTATAATAACACTTGTTGGATTTGTACTGGTCAGATAAAGTCTGAACATTGAAACATACACAACTAAGATTATTCAATAAACTCTGCTAAACTCTCAGGCTAATAGAAGACTGATTTCTTCTGGCTAGGATTTGGCGTCCGGGGTTGAATCTGATATTTCTATATATCTAACATTTTGGCATGACCTAAGCACTACCTCTACTCTCCAGGTTCGCACTCTCTCCCTCCCTTGCCATTGCAACTCTACATCCCTATAGGGGACCACTGTAAAACCCAATAAGTTAACTCAACTCAAACTGATTGAGGAAACTGATTGCTTCAAACCATTTAAGTTTAAAAACAAATACGTATGAGTATTGTGAACTTATATATATATATATATATATATATAGTCATATTCACTCAATTTAGTGTTGGTTTAGTCAATAATTTTGAGTGTATGTAACATGAATATTTTAAGTTCATTCGATAAGTCTAAACAACTATATAGCTACTCAAATGGTTTGAGGAAACCGATTGCCGTAAATGATTTAAGTTGATTAAACTCAAATTAATAAAGGTAAATAAGACAAGGGGAAAACATTGGTATAAAGCAATGGTGAAAGAAAAGAATGCAATTATTAACAGTATTTATTGAAAAATCATTTATTAGAGAGAGAGAGAGAGAGAGACCTTCATCTTCAAGTGGACGATCACTTCTTTGAGTACGACTCATTTTCGGAGAGCTTGTGGTTCATACACTGTATATTTGAAGACCGCTTTATCACAGGATCTGTGAAAGGGAAGAAGAATTTATATAAAATTAACCATTGACTAACATCTTTGTATCCATGTTTGAATATATGTATAATAATTTGCATAGAAATGCAGTAGAATTCCGTTGACTTCTCAGTTTACCTTTAAAAGCTTTGACTATATCGTCATCAAGCTGGACATGAGTGTCCATTTATCCTCTTGTCTGTCGTCACTATACAGCACTCTATGAGTTACATTGAACATACGATTGGAAGCCCAACACAAAAAGTCACTGATATAGTTATTTGAAGCAATTAAGCAACCTGTGAGTATTAGAGGGTATGTTGTATATTGATAATTGTGGTTTATTTAAACCTAGGTGTAGGGTAAACCTAGCGTTCCCAAGAACGTCGATTTCAGTTATCTTCTATAGTAGCTGGTCTGAAAAAATATTAATATGAAAAAAAGAGAGATTATATATATTAATATGAAAAAAGAGAGATTATATATATTAATATGAAAAAAAGAGAGATATAATATATATATATATATATATATACACACACACACACACACACACACACAAACACACACACACACACACACACACACACATAAGGCAGGCAAATTATGATGAATGATATGTTTTACAATGTACTTGGTGGGTAATATTTACATTTATTCATTTAGCAGACACTTTTATTCAAAGCGACTTACAAATGAGAACAATAGAAGCAGTTAAACTAACAGTAGGACAACAATATGTAAGTGCTATGATCCCTCTCAGTTCAATCTATCGGTTATCCTGGAAAGATCATATTGAGACTCTATGTAAAAAGACAAAGCAGAGAATCTATTTTCTTCGCCGTCTTAGGTCTTTTGGAGTAAGGCGGCAGATTCTTCTGCTGTTTTTTAGGTCTGTAATATTGAGTTTACTGCAATACTGTAATTCTAGTTGGTATAAAAGTCTGTCTGTCGTGTTAAAAACAAAGGTTGTTAATCAATTAAAAATCTGCTCAAAGATAGTAGGTCAGCCGCTTGAGAAGATTTATGACTCAGTTTATCACAATAATATTCTCAGACTGGCTCACAATATAGTTTTTAATCCCATGCATATTTTGCACAAAGAGTTCGAACTACTACCGTCAAAGCGGAGGTATAGAGTTCCCAAATTTAATAAGGTGAAGCTAAAAAATTATTTTGTGCATCAGGCAATCATAGCGCTGAACAAAACCTAACCTAATCAGAGATCAGGAGTATTGGGATGATGGGGCCGATGGATAAATGTTGTAATGATTGTATAACTCTGTGGTTTGAGTGAATGTCAATATTGAATGTTTGTTAAATGTTGTGGTAAGCATGGATACTGTCATGTAAAACAAATTTCAGACTCTGTCTGACAATAAAGTATAAAGTAAAGTAAAGTACATGTTTGTTTTTTTTTGTTTTGTTTTTATAGAATAGAAGAGAAAGAGTTAGTATTACTGGATAAAGTGCTGCCGAAAAAGATGCGTCTTCAGCCGTTTCTTGAAAATGGCTACGGACTCAGCAGCTCTGGTTGAGTTAGGCAGATCATTCCACCAGCAGGGAACCGTCATGGTAAAGGTCCGAGAAAGAGATTTAGTGCCTCTTTGAGATGGCACCACAAAACGGCGTTCGCTTCCAGAGCGCAAGTTTCTGGATGGCACATAAGTCTGAAGTAATGAGTTTAGGTACAAGGGAGCAGTGCCAGTGGTTGTTCTGTAGGCAAAGGTCAGTAACTTGAATTTGATGCGAGCGGCAACTGGCAACAAGTGCAATTTAGTGAGGAGAGGAGTGACGTGTGCTCTCTTTGGCTCGTTAAAGACCACTCTAGCTGCAGCATTCTGGATCAGTTGCAGAGGTTTGACAGAGCAAGCTGGAAGACCAGCCAGGACAGCATTACAATAGTCCAGTCTGGATAGAGCAAGCACCTGGACAAGGAGTTGTGTAGGATGCTCTGATAGGAAGGGCCTGATCCTCTGATGTTGTACAAGGCAAATCTGCATGACCGGGCAGTACTATCAATGTGGTCTGTTAAGTTCAATTGATCATCAATTACAACTCCAAGGTTCCTGGCAGATCTTAATGGAATCATGGATGACGAGCCTAGCTGAATGGTAAAGTTGTGATAAAGTGTTTGGTTAGCCGGGACTACAAGTAGCTGTCGTCTTCGCAAGGTTTAGTTGAAGGTGGTGGTCCTTCATCCAGCCAGAAATGTCTGTCAGGTAGGCTGAGATGCGAGCGGCCACCATCGGATCATCAGGCTGGAATGAGAGGTAGAGTTGTGTCATCAGCGTAGCAGTGATAGGAAAAGCCATGTTTCTGAATCACAGATCCTAGTGATGACATGTAGATTGAGAAGAGAAGTGGTCCAAGCACTGAGCTCTGAGGCACTCCAGTAGCTAGATGTTTGGTCTTAGACACCACACCCCTCCCCGACACCCTAAAGAACCACTGGAGTGCGGTTCCCGAGATGCCCTTCATCTTTAGGATTGACAGGAGGATCTGGTGGTTAACTGTGTCAAAGGCAGCAGACAGATCTAGAAGGATCAGAACTGAGGATTTGGAAGCTGCTCTTGCCAGTCTCAGAGCTTCAATTACTGAGAGCAGAGCAGTCTCAGTTGAGTGTCCGCTTTTGAAACCAGACTGATTGTTGTCCAGGAGGTTGTTCTGCATAAGAAAGGAGGAGATCTGGTTGAAAACAACTCGTTCAAGTGTTTTTGCGACAAATGGAAGGGATACCGGTCTATAATTTTCTAGATGTGCTGGATTTAGAGTGGATTTCTTAAGCAGTGGGGTTACCCGAGCCTGCTTAAATGCTGTGGGAAAGGTACCCGTGTGAAGAGAAGTGTTTATGATGTGCGTGAGTGCGGGTACAACCGAGGAAGAAATGGCTCTAAGTAGGTTAGTGGGAATAGGATCAAGCGGACAGGTAGTAGGGCGATTGGAGAGGAGGAGTTTGGAGACTTCTGTCTCTGAAAGCAAGGAGAAGGAGGGTAGAATTTGTGTGTTAGCTGGTAAAATGTGTGTGTAAGTTTGTGGATTGGTAAATTGGCAGCTGTTGGTGGTTGTTTTATTTATGAAGAATGTGGCAAAATCATCAGCTGTTTGAGTTGATGAAGGAGGAGGAGGAGGAGGAGGAGGAGGGTTAAGAAGAGAGGAGAAGGTTTTTAAAAGCATGTGAGAGTCAGAAGAATTGTTAATTTAGTTGTGATAGAAAGTTATTTTAGAAGTATAGATATTATCAGAGAAGGTTGAAGAGAGGCGTTCGTAGATCGACTGGTAGAGACTGTTTTTCAAAGATGGCTTCTGCCTGTATACGCAAAGTTGACTGTATGTATAAAATATCTTCTTATTAAACTGTCTGGACACTGACAAAAGTTCTCAATGCTTCGGTTTGAAGGTAGGGCCCCTAATTATGCTACCGTGTTAGTGTGGGGCTATTTTGAGCCATGTTAGTGGTATTAACAAGCGATTTTTATTTGTCATTACTTTATGCCCTATATACTAGCGTTATACTAGCGTTATGGGCTAAACTGTTTTTAGAGATAAAACTATTTACATTCGATAATCATGAAAACAAATCTCAGATAACGGTTGACTAGGTAACAATGTGTAATTAGACCAAAGGTTCATTTTGCACCGGAGTTCTCCTTTAAGGGGCACCCCCCTTTTTTAAATAGACATAAAAATGCACATTCCGAACTTAAATGGTTGAATCGAAATGGATTATTTAATTTTTAATAATGAAAATGTGTTTGAAATGTTTTGAATTGAAATATTCACAGCTTAAACATGCAACCATGTTGAATTTGAGCCAATAAAAAAATCAATAAAAGTCCTAAAAATACAATGCATTAAAATGCAAGCATGGTTAATGCAATGCCTATTTTTTTCAAGTAGTGCAATTCAACAGGCTTTTTGTTTCAAAAACATTTGTCATTACTTCCATATTATTGCGCTATAAAAATGTTCTGTAAGTTTCAAAACTCCCATGATATTCAAAAACTTCCTTGTTAGTACAAAAACGAAAACTAATTTTTAATCCAAGCTTCCAAAAAGACTCGTTTCAGTATAACGTCATAGTGTGATGAAAGAGTACTTCTACATAAGTGCCTCTAGCCTCGCTCACCAGTTCGTGCATGTCATGTAGTAGTAAATACGAAAGAGACACAAACATTACTCGACACACAAACCGATAGAGATGCTTCAGGATTACAAGAGGTTTTGCAGTCCCTAAATTCAGTTTTTTGATGTAAAATTATAAGTGGACTTCAAATAACATTATACAATAACAAAATGCAGTTCATCACCCCTTTAAATGTATTTTTAAACCTTTATTTAACTAGGAAAGAAGACTCACTGAGATTAAAATCTCGTTTACGGGAGTGTCCTAGCCAAGATAGGCAGCTGAGTTTACATATAGGCATTTGTACATCGAAGTTACAACACACATAAACATAAACAAATATCATTACATAAATATAAAACATGCATCTGGTTAGAAACATTTACACACCATTAGCGTGTAGTGCATGAGTTAAAGGGGTCATGACATGGTTTATTTTATTTTATTATTATGTTCCCTAGGTGCAATTATAGTATTACTATAGTTTTTTTTACAAAAAAAAAATTAAAATGTAGTGATTTATGACCTTTTCCCACCCTGTTTCTCATCCTCTGATTCAAACAGTCTGTTTTGGGGGTGTTTCCCCTTTAAGAGTTCAGTGTTAACGCCCACTGTTATGATTGGCTAACGTCAGTGCCTATGCATCAATTATTAACGCCCCCAGCCAGAACATTTGCGGATTCGGCGTATTTACAAAGTACTTTAAAGTTTTAAATACATTACTTACAGTTTGCGTCGTCGTTGTTGAGCCCAGAATAGTCGGCACGGACTTATCTTTGAGCAACAGTTTTCTGGCAAAGCCAGCATCATTTTGGGATTTGTTCTCAAAACAGTCATCCTTCAAATGTATAGAACAAACGCTTAAATTAACACTGCCGTGACTGGGACGTCCGCAAAAAATAAAGTGCATCCATTTTCCCCTGACTTCTGGATCTTTCTGCAGCGTATTCAAAGATGTTGTTTGTCCACAGCCAGGAACACATCTGCGTGGCATCGTCATTTCCCTGTACACAGAGCAGACCCACTCGCTGTCCGTCGACTGAACACTTGTGAGGCGCGCGGCGCGCGGGCGCAACAATGATGCGAAGTGAGCGTAATTGTCTTGCGCTTTAAGCGTAGTTGTCTTGTGACGGAGGCGGTCATATGCAAACGCTGGTACGTCACTTCGTACCGTGACGTCACTTCTTACCATGGATTCAGAACGAGCTGTATTTAGAGCTTGATTAAATAAATGATTCGTTTATAATGGGGAGGACGTCTTAAGCTATGAAACTTGCAGGTCGTTTTAATGACACAAAGACCTCTTATATACCAAAAGATCAAGGCAAATTTGGTTTCTCATGTCATGACCCCTTTAAGGATAACAATACATTTAATGGTGTTTTTGCATCCTTTTTAATACTCGAAAGGTGTTATTAAATGTCAGCTGCAGAAGTTTAAACTAACCAGACCAGAAAACCCTGATCAGAGCACGTTACCCTTAATAAAAACGTAAAGGATTCTCAACAAAATTTGACTTTTGAGGGTTGAACAATTGAGGGCTCTCAGAATCATTCAAATGTGTGTTAACAGTCCTTCTGTGATGGTTGGCTAATGCCTTTCTTAGTCCAGTCATTTTAAGCCAAAACGGGGGTCAACCTAGAACAAATTGCAACAGAAGCAAACTCGACTGATTTTGTATCCTTAATATGTCCTGAGTAAGTGTAACCCACCTAAAAAGGGTAACCAGTTAATTGTGTGCAATTATTTTCATTATTTATCCATACTTTACGTTTATGAGTAATGGGGGTTTTATTTTGAAAAATATATTTTATTTTGTGGGAAACCGGAAGTAGCGCGCTAAGATACTTCCGTGAGTCGAACGCGCTAAAAAGCAAATGGAGCACTGCTTCGGGTTCCCCCGCGAGTTAAAATAAACAGAAGAAAAGGTATGAAAACCTGTCTATTTTTTCTAGCAGTTAAATATGATTCAGTTCGTTATGTAAACATCTGTATACTTGTTTTAGAAGTTGGAGAGCCGTCCAGAAATCGTTTTATCTGTCCTGGCTTCTCATACTGAAAATCCTCTCTTGGTAAGCTAAAGCGTTCAATGATGGTGTGTGTGGAAAAATACCACGAGGTAGCCATGTTAGCTCCAATTAGTAATTATTCAAACATTTCTGTTGTTCCAAAGGAATGTAACATTATAAAATACATTTATTTCATGGTTTAAGGAGAGATGTAAACTAATTTGATATGTTTAAAAAAAAAAGATACTTTTGTAACATTTTACTTTGTGATATATATGTGACAAAAGGTTAAAGTTACATACAGGAGAATATAAATTGTCATTTTAAGTTAGTTAAAGTCGTTAAATCAGCAAATACTGTAAATTCATATAAATGGGTTTAATTAAAACTGTATTTCATTTATTTTGATTTAAAATCTAACAAAATCCTATGTAAAAAGGGATTAAAAAGAGAGAGAAAGTTAATTGGTATAATGTGTCCTATAATTACATTTCATTGTAATGACATAAGGTTAAAATGGTATATTCTGATTTAAAATAGCTATTGTTTTCTTCATGTGAACTATGCTATGATATTTCTAACAGTAATATAATGTTGTACAGTACTTTAAGAACTATTTGATATCATTGATTTTGGACTGAACCTGTTCTATATACAGGTCAGGTCTTTTTCTTGCTTGATGAGATGAGCAGAAATTCCAGAAGCTCCAGTCCTTGAATGATATCAGGTGAACCATTGACCCATAGATGGCGAGCCTTCCCAATGAGCCGTGAATCTCCACCACAGCAGCTCGGAAGCCTGTGGTAGGATTGTGTCAGTTCAACTAACCGGCACCAACGAGATTTTCCCTGACGAAACCTTGACCTTGACTATTTCCCTTGACTAACTGACTCGAATTTTCGATTGACTTTGGAATTCTTCAGGAAAATTTCCAAGGAATATTTTCGACAAAGAAAGGACATTTTATTTTATTTTACATTTATTTTGGGCCCATACTTATTGTGAACAAAAATTGTTGTGAAGTGTGAAAGCTTTTTGTTGACTAAAAGCTTACATGTCAAACCGTTATACTTGTGTTGCTGGTTATTACTGTACTTCTCAGCTCCTACGAACCTAGGGTGTACATACGGGTTACACGGTAAAACTTGGCGAGCCAGCCAGGAGCTTTGAGTGAGTAATAACCAGGCTTCTTTTCGGAAAAAAAGTGTAATTGAGTGCCCTTAAAGTGTACATTTTTGTTTTTGTTCTTTTTCCAAAAATGGATGTGATTGAGAAAGAAAGTATTAAGGTCCCCAATGCCGTCATTGTGTCAGGTTTGACAAATACCGATGTAGATGAAGAGATTTATGAAGATTTAAAGCAATTTGGATCTATTAACAGAATTGTGAAGGTTTTAGACGAAACCTCTGAGTTTTATGGTAAAGCTCTTGTAGAATATGTATCTGGTGCTGCTGTGGAGACACTTGAGAAAGATTTACCCTTTGATAGAACCAGTGATACTGATGACGCTGTTGTCTTCCACGTTGAAGCTTTAGCCAGTTCATACTCAAGTGGAAAGGGTACCGATATTACCAAAACATTTCTGTCTGACCTCCAAAATGTTGCAAAACTCAGTGGAAAATCTTTTGAAAACCTGCTACATGATGAGTTAGCACGAATCACTGGATTACTGGAAGAGCCGAGTGAGTCTGGCAAACCTCAGGGTACAGTTGTGGCACCGGCTGGAACAGCCACAGGTCCCGTTTCCCTTGATGCCATTCCAAGGGATTCAGTCAATGATGAGCAACGTCCTCTTGACCCCTTTAGCCCTCCTTTCAGACCTATGGCAAATGCTAGGCCCACTCAATTGCCAGTATCTTCCTTCTTGCAAACTGCCGAACAACTTACTCCACCTGAGGTGCAGCGTGTAGTGGTCGAACACATTGTCAAAAGTTCTGACTTCTCTTCACAAATACACGCACCAGCAAAAGTTAGACCTTTTTCCGGCAAAGTCCCTTGCCCAAACTTTGAAGTCGATTATGAAACTTGGAGGAACAGCATTGAATGTTACTTGGCTGATCCTACCGTTTCCAGTGCACAGTTGGTAAGACGCATTGTTGACAGTTTGCTTCCCCCTGCCACTTCGGTTGTCAAGTCACTTGGTCACCATGCAAATCCAAAAGCTTTCCTCGATCTGCTTGACTCAGCTTATGCTACGGTGGAAGATGGAGACGAACTTTACGCCCAGTTTCTAAATGTTAATCAGAACTCAGGCGAGAGACCTTCCAATTATCTCCAGAGACTACAGACCCTTTTGAATAGAGTTGTAAAGTTGAAAACCATTTTGCCTCAAGACTCAGACAAGCAGCTCTTAAAGCAGTTCTGTAGGGGCTGCTGGAATAATGTGCTGATTAACAACCTTCAGCTTGAGCAACGGAAGAAAAATCCGCCCACTTTTCCAGAGTTTTTACTCCTTTTACGCACAGAGGAGGACAAACAAACTGCAAAAGCGAACAGGATGAAGCAACATCTGGGGTTTCAAAAACCAAAAGCTCAAGCTGCAGCACAAGTGCATGAGGTATACGTGGAGGACACATACAATTCACCTCAGTCTTTCTCTGCCGAGCAACCAGCTATGAAACAACTTCAAAAGCAAATTGTTGAGCTACAAGCTCAAATTGCTGCTCTATCGAGTCCTAAACAACAGACATCATCTACAAACACACCTGAAAGGAAAAAGGAAAAGGAGAAACGAAAAGAGAAACCTGTTTACAAAAAGACATCAACATCAAAACTTACCTCAGGAGCCGCACCCGCAACAGTCAAGTCAAAGCCAAAACCATGGTACTGTTTTAGTTGTGGCGAGGATGGACATATTGCCACAAACTGTGATGATCCTCCCAACCCCACATTAGTGTCTGCAAAGAGAACTTTGCTGAAAGAGAAACAACGAGCTTGGGAAAAAGAAAATCCAACCCCCGATAAACATTTAAACTGAACAGTGTTTCTATTGAGGGACAAATGGAAACAAATCAACCTGAAAGTCCCAAAATTGACCCAAAATTGAAAGTCAAGTTAAAAGAGCACAAAGTGACAAAAACCGTAACCTTACCTAAAGGGCTAGTTGGTAGCAAGAGCACCGCTAACGTTAAAGTTAATGGGCTTGAGTGCAATTCACTACTTGATACTGGGTCGCAGGTAACAACTATGTCACTGTCGTTTTACAACCGTTACCTTTCAGATCAGACCATTCACCCAGTAGCTGACTTACTAGAGATTGAAGGGGCTAACGGTCAGTCAGTGCCCTACCTGGGGTATGTCAAAGTCATACTCCAGTTTTCCAAAGAGTTCATTGGTATTCAGCCTGAATTAGAGACACTTGCCCTCATAGTGCCAGATGTTAGGTCCAACAATCTCACTCCGTTGTTAATAGGAACTAACACCCTCGATCCACTGTACGAACAGTTTTGTGATGACAATACATTTCGAAAGAGTGCTTACTGTGGCTACCACCAAGTCCTGAGAACCCTACAAATGAGACACAAGCATAGTTTAAATGGCAAACTAGGTCTCGTCAAATTGAGAAATAATGAGCCAAGTGTAATCGGTGCTAGTGAAAGGATAGTGCTAGAAGGATATGCGAATATCGACAATGCAAACAATGAACAATGTGTTTTGCTTGAGCAACCTACAGTGTCATCCTTACCTGGGGGAATTTTTGTCGAATGCTGTCTCATTAATGTCCCAAGAGACACCCCATACAAGATACCTGTAGTGGTAAAGAATGAAACTGATCGAAACATCTCCCTTCCTGTTAGGTGTATCATCGGTGAACTTAGTGCTGTTAAAAAGATTGTTCCAACTCAGAAACCCGCTAGTTGCAGTAGCCACCAACAGCCCACTAGCCAAACAAACAAGCAGCAAAGTTCAAACCTAACCTTCGACTTTGGAGAATCACTTTCCGAGGAGTGGAAAGCTCGTATGACAAACAAGTTAAACACATTTTCAGACATTTTCTCTCATCATGATCTCGACTACGGACATGCAACAAAAGTGAAACATTCAATCAAACTCAAGGATGAGACACCTGTCAAGCAGCGCCCACGTCCTATTCATCCTCAGGATTTTGATGCAGTGAGGCGTCACCTGCAGGCTCTCCTTGAAGCAGGGATCATTCGCGAATCGCAGTCTCCTTTTGCGTCTCCAATAGTCGTAGTAAAAAAAAAAGAACGGTGATGTCAGATTATGTGTAGATTACCGGCGATTGAATATGCAAACGATCAAAGATGCGTATGCATTACCGAATCTTGAGGAATCTTTCTCAGCCCTGAGCGGATCTCAGTGGTTTTCAGTAATGGATCTGAAAAGCGGCTATTACCAGATTGAGATGACAGAGAGTGACAAAGACAAGACAGCGTTCGTGTGCCCTCTCGGTTTTTGGGAGTGGAACCGCATGCCACAGGGGATCACCAACGCGCCCAGCACTTTTCAGCGTTTAATGGAAAAGTGCATGGGGGACATTAATCTGCGCGAGGTGCTTGTGTTCTTAGACGATATTATTGTCTTTTCCAAAACACTAGAGGAGCATGAAAATCGTCTCACGAACGTACTGTCCCGATTGCGAGAGAACGGGTTAAAGTTATCTCCTGAAAAATGCCGTTTCTTTCAAACTTCGGTTCGTTACTTAGGTCATATAGTATCACGCGACGGAGTTGAAACCGATCCTCAAAAGACAGAAGCACTTAAGACCTGGCCAAGACCTCAAACCTTAAAAGACCTTAGGTCATTTCTTGGGTTCTCCGGGTACTATAGAAGGTTCGTGGAGGGGTATGCTAAAATAGTAAAGCCCTTAACCAACCTCACAGCTGGCTATCCTCCCGTGAGTAAAGGCGCAAAGATTACCAACATAGCCGCCAAGTACCATAATCCCAAAGAACTTTTCGGAGAAAGGTGGACCCAATCCTGCCAAGACGCTTTTGACCAGATTATTGAAAAATTAACATCCGCGCCTGTCTTAGGGTACGCAAATCCAAGATTGCCTTATGTTGTTCATACTGACGCGAGCACAACCGGCCTGGGCGCGGCGTTATATCAAGAACAAGACGGCCAGACCCGCGTCATTGCGTATGCGAGTCGGGGTCTCTCACAGTGTGAAGCCCGCTATCCAGCCCACAAGCTGGAATTTTTAGCTTTAAAATGGGCTATCACCGAAAAATTCCACGACTATCTATATGGCAACGTGTTCACAGTCATTACTGACAACAATCCTTTGCTGTACGTTTTCACCAAAGCCAAATTAGATGCTACTAGTTATCGATGGATAGCAGCCTTGTCTACGTTCACTTTTGACATCAAATATCGCGCCGGCAAGCAAAATCAAGACGCCGATGGCCTGTCAAGGAGGCCACATGGTGAGCTAATCAGTGACAGTGCATCTCAAGAAGAGAGTCAAAGAATACATGACTTTACCTCATACCATCTTGCACCTGTGAACGTTGTCCAAGCCACATGTCAACTCCACACTATTTCTCAAAATGACTCTGGTCTGTCGCCATGTTACATTGAGTCACTTGCCGTGCATCCAGATGCTATTCCCTCAGCATTTTCTGACGATGAAAATCTTAGTGGTCTTTCAACCGTCCCTAAGTACAGTGAGGCTGAGATAGCTGAGTTGCAACGAGCTGATGCGGTAATCAGTGTAATCATACAGTCATGTGAGTCAGCAGAACCTGTCCCTGATGGTAATAACTGTCCTGAACTCCAGCTCATGCTCAGAGAAATGAGTCGATTTGAAATAATAGACAGTCTGCTGTATCGGAAAAGACAGTGTGACAACAAAACCATCTACCAGCTTGTCTTACCCAAAATTTTGAGAAACCCCGTGCTCTACAGTTTACATGATGAAATGGGCCATTTAGGAGCCGAAAGAACTCTTGAGCTAACCAGATCGCGGTTTTATTGGCCAAAGATGTCTCACGATGTTGAGTCCAAGATTAAAAGCTGTCCAAGGTGCGTTAAAAGGAAAAGCCAACCCGACAAAGCCGCACCTTTAGTCAACATACAGGCAAGTAGGCCAATGGAATTGGTCTGTATGGATTTCTTGTCCATCGAACCCGACAGTCATAACTGCAAGGACGTTCTGGTCATAACGGACCATTATACGAAATATGCAAGTGCCATTCCGACTCGAGACCAAAAAGCTCTAACTGTAGCCAAATGCCTTTGGGAACAGTTCTTTGTCCATTACGGATTCCCTGAACGTCTTCACAGCGACCAAGGTCGCGACTTTGAGTCACAGGTCATCAAAGAGTTGTGCGCCTTGGTCGGTACTAAGAAAGTAAGAACGAGTCCTTACCATCCCCAGGGTAATCCCGTCGAGCGGTATAACCGTACATTGCTCAGTATGTTGGGTACGCTCAAGGACAAAGAGAAAACTAAGTGGCGCGAGTACGTCCGACCTCTCACTCATGCATACAATTGCACAAGGAATGACGTCACCGGGTTTTCACCCTATGAGTTGATGTTCGGGCGCCAACCTAGAATGCCCATAGACATTGCGTTTGGTCTACCAGTTAAGAACAATTCGAACATGTCTCACTCGCAGTATGTGAAAAACCTTAAGACATACTTGAAAGAAAGTTATCAGTTAGCATCTGCTAATGCAAAGAAAATTGCTGACAAAAACAAACGCAGGTTTGACATGAGAGTAAGGGAGTCAACGCTTGACACAGGCGATAGAGTTCTAGTGCGAAATCTCCGTTTTCGCGGCAAGCATAAACTCGCCGATCGGTGGGAGTCCACTATTTATGTTGTACAAAAGAAAGCTGGAGATATACCTGTGTATACAGTCTGTCCTGAGGGTCAGGAAGGACCTTTGCGCACACTCCACCGCAACTTACTGCTTCCTTGCGGATTTCTATCTGAAGATGATGAGAAAATGGCAAAGCCAAAGAAAGCCTCAAAACCCAAAACAAGGCAAACTTCCGTCTCTCCAGAGGAAAATGCCCCTGATTCTGACAGTGATGATGACTATATTCAGAGTTATTACCCTACAACAATCAAGACAACCACAAGGATTATTCAACCAAACAGTATGAATTCAAACACGAATGCTACAAAGGATAATCTCCTAAATGTTGAGGAATCTAAAACCTTACCTATGGACTTACCTTCAGGAATCCTGGATCAACCTGTGGAACAACGGAGAACAAACCAAATTGAAAACTTAGCAGAAGTGACACAAGATGAACTAGAATCTGGAAATGAACAAGAGAGTAAACTTAACGAAATAGAACATGATCTATCAGACAATTACTCTTGTACAGAAACTCCAGAGAGAGTCGAGAAGTCCAAAGACATTGATCAGAGACAATCTACTGACTTGGACAATGCTGAACAAGATACTAGTTCACTTGAGCTTGCAGATCATGATGTTCCTAACAATCAGACTGCTGACCAAATACGCAGATCTGAACGGTTGAGAAAGCCACCTGCTAAGTTTACTTATCCACAGCTTGGTAAACCCTTGATTTCATTTGCACAAACTATACTGGATGGGTTTAACAAAGTTTTAGTTGAAACATTTGAAGGTGCCCCTGCCCTTGTACGAACATGAAGGGACTCATGTTAATTAAGAGGGGGAGGAGATGTAACCCACCTAAAAAGGGTAACCAGTTAATTGTGTGCAATTATTTTCATTATTTATCCATACTTTACGTTTATGAGTAATGGGGGTTTTATTTTGAAAAATATATTTTATTTTGTGGGAAACCGGAAGTAGCGCGCTAAGATACTTCCGTGAGTCGAACGCGCTAAAAAGCAAATGGAGCACTGCTTCGGGTTCCCCCGCGAGTTAAAATAAACAGAAGAAAAGGTATGAAAACCTGTCTATTTTTTCTAGCAGTTAAATATGATTCAGTTCGTTATGTAAACATCTGTATACTTGTTTTAGAAGTTGGAGAGCCGTCCAGAAATCGTTTTATCTGTCCTGGCTTCTCATACTGAAAATCCTCTCTTGGTAAGCTAAAGCGTTCAATGATGGTGTGTGTGGAAAAATACCACGAGGTAGCCATGTTAGCTCCAATTAGTAATTATTCAAACATTTCTGTTGTTCAGAAGGAATGTAACATTATAAAATACATTTATTTCATGGTTTAAGGAGAGATGTAAACTAATTTGATATGTTTTAAAAAAAAGATACTTTTGTAACATTTTACTTTGTGATATATATGTGACTAAAGGTTAAAGTTACATACAGGAGAATATAAATTGTCATTTTAAGTTAGTTAAAGTCGTTAAATCAGCAAATACTGTAAATTCATATAAATGGGTTTAATTAAAACTGTATTTCATTTATTTTGATTTAAAATCTAACAAAATCCTATGTAAAAAGGGATTAAAAAGAGAGAGAAAGTTAATTGGTATAATGTGTCCTATAATTACATTTCATTGTAATGACATAAGGTTAAAATGGTATATTCTGATTTAAAATAGCTATTGTTTTCTTCATGTGAACTATGCTATGATATTTCTAACAGTAATATAATGTTGTACAGTACTTTAAGAACTATTTGATATCATTGATTTTGGACTGAACCTGTTCTATATACAGGTCAGGTCTTTTTCTTGCTTGATGAGATGAGCAGAAATTCCAGAAGCTCCAGTCCTTGAATGATATCAGGTGAACCATTGACTCATAGATGGCGAGCCTTCCCAATGAGCCGTGAATCTCCACCACAGCAGCTCGGAAGCCTGTGGTAGGATTGTGTCAGTTCAACTAACCGGCACCAACGAGATTGTCCCTGACGAAACCTTGACCTTGACTATTTCCCTTGACTAACTGACTCGAATTTTCGATTGACTTTGGAATTCTTCAGGAAAATTTCCAAGGAATATTTTCGACAAAGAAAGGACATTTTATTTTATTTTACATTTATTTTGGGCCCATACTTATTGTGAACAAAAATTGTTGTGAAGTGTGAAAGCTTTTTGTTGACTAAAAGCTTACATGTCAAACCGTTATACTTGTGTTGCTGGTTATTACTGTACTTCTCAGCTCCTACGAACCTAGGGTGTACATACTCTGAAGTGGGTTACATAAGGAAAAAAATAAAGCCCCGAAGAATCCCATTAGGGGAAAGTTGAGAAAAAGACCCAAATATAGCCTATTCATTCTTTCTTTCACGTGAATATGGTAAACATTTATCCTTTAGATATCACCATGAAAATGACTGAGTTGATTACTTGCATCAAGACAAACAAAATGCATTACAAGTTTTTTGAAATTGTCTGTTAACATGGGCAAACGGAGCATAATCTAATTATGTATGTGCTAATTTACATAAATACCACAGCAGATCTAAACATTGCGTATAGATAAGTCAGGTGAAAATGTCTTGTTGAATCTTGTTGACATATAACAGTAAAAGACTTAATGTTAAGCTCTGAATGGAACCCATTTAGGCTACACATGAGCATAAATACAAAGAGGCTAGACCTTAAATCAGTATTGAGTGTATTAAACCAGTATTATTATTGCAGAGATGGGGTTTGGGGCTGGGTCCGTGGGACTGTTTCTCGGTTCACTTTTTATATTGCCTACCTTTTGTCTTCTGCATTCTCTGCTCTTCCCTCCGACTCATCCCCCAACCCACGGTTGTCACAGTGTCTTGTGGTTCCCTGGGTTAAACACTAGAGGTCCTCAGTTTTCACGGTGTCTAGGCATACAGTCTACCAAACAGTAGACTGTACCCATTGACTTCCATAGTAGGAATTTTTTTTTACTATGGAAGTCAATGGGTACAGTCTACTGTTTGGTTACCGACATTCTTCAAAATATCTTCCTTTGTGTTCAGCAGAAGAAATAAATTAATACAGGTTTGAGACAACTTGAGGGTGAGGAAATGATGACAGAATTTTTATTTTAAAGTGAACTATCCCTTTAAGGGCCCTATCTTGCACCCAGTGCAATTGACTTTGTACACCGACGCATGTATCATTTCTATTTTGCACCCGCGCACGGCGGACTTTTCCTTCTACAGATGCACGTCGGTAAATTAGGAAATGAACTTGCGCTCGCGGGGGCGGTTCAGCGAAAGGAGGAGTGTTCCGGCACAAACATTCCCTGGTGCTATTCTTCAGTTTTAGAAAGCAATTCCGCCACTGACCAGGAAAAACCTAGTCAAACGACAGTGGCGCATTGCGCGTTAGCGATATGGTATTTTAAGGGCACATGCTTGGCCATAATGTAGCTTGTTAACGCGCATACACTTTGATTCTCTAATATAAACAGACGCAGCAGTTTTCATTTTTGCAAATCATACATTATTACAAGGAAAAATATTAACACGCGAGGGAAATCATTGTTGTGTCCGTGAAGATGTGGAAAAAATCTATCTAGATAAAAAAAAAAAAAATCTAGATTAGGCGACACATTTACCCAAATTATACGCCTGTTTAACCGAAGCTAATTTGGGTGGGTTTCTCCCATCATCCCCAATGTCACTTCTCTGTGTTTTACGGCCCTGACGAGAACGTCGGCCTCCTCGGCTGTGAATCGCTCCTGGTTTGCGATGGCAAATCCGCCGTTATAACAGCAATCCGCCATGGGACAAGGGCGCCGGCTCTTAAAGGGAATGTGAGAGGACGCTCTGATTGGTTTATTTCGCGTTACGGCCAAACCACACCTATGAATAATGAAGCTACTTCAGACCAACCCATTTTAGATTTGCGTTTCAGATCGTTAAAATAGGGCCCTAAGTCTTTTACTGTTATATGTCAACAAGATTCAACAAGACATTTTCACCTGACTTATCTATACGCAATGTTTAGATCTGCTGTGGTATTTATGCAAATTAGCACATACATAATTAGATTATGCTCCGTTTGCCCATGTTAATAGACAATTTCAAAAAACGTTTAATATATTTTTTGTTAGTCTTGATGAAAGTAATAAACTCAGTCATTTTCATGGTGATATCTAAAGGTTAAAATGTTTACACTATTCACGTGAGAGAAAGAATGAATAGGCTATATTTTGGTCTTTTTCTAAACTTTCCCATAATGGGATTCTTCTGGGCTTTTTTCTTTTTCTTTTCTTACTCAGGACATATTGAAAATACAAAATCAGTCGAGTTTGCTTCTGTTGCAATTTGTTCAACTTTTTTTCATAAAATGACTAGCCTACGTCTTTGTCGAAGGGTGTTTGTTGTAAAACCAGAATGTCTTGCAGGCCAGGGTGTTTAATCATTTTTTTTTAAAAATAAAGAAAATAAGGAAGTGCATGCTAATAAATGATGAGGAAGCAGCTATAGATTCACTACGTAGATAGGCAGGCACAACTGTATTTGTTTTGAGGTTTGCCCTCATTTTATACATGCTTATCATTTCAGCGACGGTTCCCTGTCCATTCCTGTGACATCATGGATTATCCATCAATCATTCTGTTTTTCATTAAGCTAAAATTATATTCTAATGGACAGTTTTCTTTGCTTATAATAACTTTTTGGGGCAGAAAAGTCAAGGAGAGTGTGGCTAGTTGTTCCATATTAGTACACTCTAAAAAATGCTGGGTTGTTTCAACCCAATTTTGGGTAAAATATGGACAAACCCAGCCGTTGGGTTAAATTTTTTACATTACATTTTTAACCCAACGTTTGGGTTTGTCCATATTTTACCCAAAATTGGGTTGAAACAACCCAGCATTTTTTAGAGTGTATGATTGTTTTATACATACAATATTGTTAATACAAATAACATTTTATTTGAATGTGTCGCTGTTACAGTGTAATTATACATTTATGTGCTGGGTAATATTAATTATCTACATATATGGATTGGGTAGGATTAGGAGTTAGTTTAGGCTAATTACAAGCAATTATGCATAATTTATAATTACCATAGTAATTATGTAACAAGGACACATTAAAATAGTGTTTACAACATTATTAATTTTGTAGCAATATACAAAATTAATCCATAGGTTTTTTTTTAAATGTTGTATTTTGTTATTAATGTTCATTTTTAAATTATACAAAATAAATAAATCATCATTGCTAATTTTAATAGAATAAAATAGAATAATTTACTTTTCATGATTAATTTTGTTGTAGTTTTAGATGGTAATTTTTCATTTATTCAGACTAATTACTGTATTATTACTGTAACAGGATGTATATACAGCTTTCTTTCTGAATCATCCCATCTCTCTCTCTCTCTCTCTCTCTCTCTCTCTCTCTCTCTCTCTCTCTTTCTCACTCTCTCTCTCTGTCTCTCTTTCTCTCTCTCTCTCTCTATTCATACACAATTATGTTTTAAGGCTGGTTATGACGCAAACAGTAAATTCCAGTGACCACTTTTTTTATCCATACGTTTTCATCAATGTGAACAAGTTTTATTTGAGAACAAATTATGACCCATTATTAGGAATTAATAAAAAGAATGCAGAAGCTGTTTGACAAACCTAAATTCTTTTAACATTGCTGTTTGGTTAAGAATGTAACTAATGCAGATATTGTAAACATTGACGTTGCCGGGCGAGGCCGGGAGTCATGCGATGCTGGAGGGATTTCATCGAGGTTGGTAGCACTGATGGTGTGTGTCATGAGCATCACCTGTGAGCCACACCAGTCTCTTGTCTCTATATGCTAAAAATAATGTCACTCAACAGGAAGTGGAACTGTTTACTGTCTCAAACATAGAGATACACACAGGCTGTGTCCCAATTCAGAGGCTGCATCCTTTGAAGATGCATATTTGTAAAATATAAGCCAACATTTGAAGAGCTTTAATTTTTTTTTACATTTGTATCATTACATATTTGAGTAAGTTGTAACTCAATACTTCTGTTTAAAAGTGTATTTCTGTAAATTCTATTTAAAAAAATCATGTCGATTTCATGATGACTTTAAAGCTACAGATTTCCCGAAATTTCCAAATCTGATTAACCATTTAATTCTATTTGATTTTTTTATTAACAAACATAATGTATAATTTAATAGTTAATATTATATATATTATTATTATTATTTTTTTTACATGTTTCATATTTCTGTTTAAATAAAGGAAATGTAGCTGCACAAATCACTGATGGTTTTAACTTTAAAAAAATTCTGATCCTATTTTTTTAATAGTTAATTATTATTATTATTATTATTTATATAAAGGTATACCTTAATAAATCAACGATTATATAGTTTATTTATATTTATGTGTATTTTTTATTCGTTTTCTGTAAATCTGTCATTTTGAGCCACCTTATCATAAAAAAAAAACTATGTAGGACTATGAACTTCTTCTTTTTTTTAACATCAATATTTAGACAAACTTTTTTCAGATATTATGGCAAGTTAATTCAAATAACCTATGTAGTCTCTCAAATAATATTAAGATTTGCAATGGCCCATAGCAGGCTACGGTGAAGAAGGGACTTAACAGGTTTGTCCATCTGAGCCAATCTTCGTAAAAATGCACGGAGCTAGGGACAGTCCGAATGGTAGGACCGCATATTGGTAAGCCACCTCTTCGAATGCAAATCTCAAGAAAGGTCTGTGATGAGGGGCTATTTAGAAATGAAGTGCATTTTAAACATCTCAAATCAAGGATGGGCCAGCCTGAGGCCGCAATCCTTTTTCGGAACGAGGAAATAAAAGCCTGACTCGCTGTGGGCCAGAGGTTGTACTTTCATTAATTCTCTTTGTTGCTTATCATTCATACCGAAACACTACAAATAATTTAAACAAATCATTACATTCACTTTTACTCTTAAACGTTTAACATTTACAATTACGGGGGGCGCCACTGAGCGATGACGGAGTAAGACGTGTCTTTAAGAGCTCCGTCAGCCTAATCCGCTAAAAACTACTTTCAAAGGCCAACAAATATGTAAATTCTATGTTTTCAGAGCATATTTACTTCTAAAACACTTAAGACCTCAAGTTCGACTGGATATCTCAACATGAGCAAACAAAAATCCAAGAAACAAAAATCGAGTCAACTAGGCCTCAACCAGCCACCGGCCTTGCCTGGCACGCAGACCGAAGACTCCAGCGGTGATGAGGAGGATCCATCTAACCGAGCCCTACTGGCTGCCATTACAGCGCTCAAAGGTGAAATGACCAAGATAAAGGATGACATCTGTGAGAAGTTCGATAGACGCATTGAACGTGTGTATAACGATTTGAGAGAGGAAATTGTTACGACTAACAACGTCGCCCAGGTGTCTATTGCTAATCTTGAAGCGAAATCCCAGATGCTACAAGCTAAAGTTACTGACATAGAAGAGGCCACCACTGTACATTCTGATAGCATTAGCCAACTTGAGCAACAGGTGGCTAATCTCAATGCCGAAGTTGTCAGTCTTAAGCAAAAGAATGAAGATTTAGAAGGAAGATCTCGTAGAAACAATATCAGAATTACAGGTGTACGAGAGGGCTCGGAAACGACAAAACCGAGGGACTTTATTGCCAACCTGCTGAAAAATGCACTCTCGTTGGACGAGACCCCGCTTATTGACAGAGCCCACAGGACCCTTCGCCAACGTTCGAACCCCTCTGACCCACCGCGCCCATTCGTAGTACGCCTACATTACTATCACGCCCATGAAGACATTCTCCGCAAAGCCGCCGCTATGAGAAACCTCCAGTATCAAGGTAAACCCATAAACATTTACAATTACTCTCCAACATTGAACATTTACTCTCCAACTTGAGCCCAACAAGGGCGATTGTAATGCAGTAATGCAGACATCCCAACCTGCAAAATATCATTTCAGGAAGGTATCGCCCCATGGCACTTCTGTACAATTTTCGTGAGACACCTTGTGATGCAGCCTTTTCCAGATCTTGAGATTTAGTCTAATTTATGATGTGACGGCAAGAAAAAGTTTGAATTGCACTAATATCTGCAAACTGCACACCATTCGTGTAATCGTAAAAAGTGTTCTTCTGGATTCACATTTCCAAATTCTTGGAAGGCTTTTAAAAAAATTGTGTAAATGTGGCACAGACCTTACGCTGGATGTTGAATTCACCGTTAATCTCACTTATTTTTCCTGCAATTAAATCATAGGTGATACGTCCTCGGACTCTTGCGCATGCCAAGGCAGCAGATTTCCTCTCCAGTGTTCCTGTTCTATCCAATGACCGGTCATTTAAATAGAGATGTACGTATACATCCTCTGAATAAATCAAGCTGAATAAATAAGCTTTCCATTGATGTATGGTTTGTTAGGATATGACAATATTTAGCCAAGATATATTTGATACTCTATATATATTTGCCAACTATTTAAAAATCTGGAATCTGAGGATGCAAAAAAATCGAAACATTGAGAAAAACGCCTTTAAAGTTGTCCATTTATGTTCACGATTGTGCTGCATTCACTCACAAAATAAACATTTTATATATTTACGGTAGTAAATTTACAATAAAATCTTCATGGAACATGATCTTTACTTAATATCCTAATGATTCTTGGCATAAAGGAAAAATTAATCATTTTGACCATACAATGTATGGTTGGATATTGCCACAAATATACCCGTGCGACTTGTGACTGGTTTTGTGATCCAGGGTCACATATATCTGCTGTGGTTCACACTGTTTTAACCAGTGATTCCTTAACATAAGGGTTTTCCCTCCACTAATTCCTTGTGTACGTCTGCGTAAGAAGAAAGCATTCTCCAGTAATACAATCATATGACATTCATTCCTCACCACCATTATCTGATGCTGCTATCCTTTTCCTTGATGTAATCTGCATGGCACTTGGTTGCATTATCTGAAAGAATATATATATATATATATATATATATATATATATATATATATATATATATATATATATATATATATATATACAATACATATTGTAAAGGGATCTAAATGGTAGACTGGTATAATATGAACCACACTGCAGTATAGATTCACAGCAGTCAGAATTTTCACATCGTTTTGAAGCAAAAATAAATTGTAGGCTATAAGATCCAGTTCTCAAAAGTCTTGAGAACAAATATTCATTATGGGTTTTATAACCTTATTTCAATCACTTACCACACATAAACGTATTTTCTCAAAATTACAAACTTTTACATACATGCTGCTCACATATTATTATAGCAGAGTCTGTGCTGAATACAGTGTAATCAGAATTTAGCCATGAAAATATAACAGAAGTAAACACAAATGTCAAAACATCTCCAGGGCTCAAAAAACACCTCCGACCCCAGAGGGTTAATGCACTGGGATCTAATATGAACACATTAACAAAGATTAATAGATCCTGTGAAAATATATTGCTCATTGTTAGTTTGTGTTAGTTAATGCATTATTAACAATCTTTAATAATGTAATTAATTAATTACTGTTAACAAATGAGACCCTGTTGTAAAGTGTTAGTAAAATAGTTTGACGTGTAAACTGTTACAAAAAAATTATAGGTGTACAATTAAATAGGAAGTAATTTTCTGTGTAAATATGACTGGGAGTGTTCCAATGAAAATATGTTGTATTGCATTCCAGGAGATGATTTGCTGTTGAATAAAGGCAGGGACACATACACATTTAAAAGCATCCTGTAACCACAGCTGGTGCAAGAGCCTCTTGAAGCAGCCGACTGAAGTAAGTCAAATCTTTCTTTATAATGTTGGGCTTCATAAACCAAGTGTGTAGATCTGGTTTAAACATTGGGGGGTTGAAGTTGAAGTGTGAAACGTTTTAGCAGGGTCCCGGGGCATGCTTACTGGTGAGATGCATTTACTTGTTTTTTATTGTTTGGTATCTTATATCATCCACACATGTAAAGTTGGTTTATAACACAACTGCAATTAAGTAGTACACAATTACTTGTTTACATAGGATGATGAAATATCTATTATTTAAGCACCTGGAAGCTCAACAGGCTTGACAGAATTTGTACCATGGGAAGTCAAACTATAACTTTATTTAAAACGTTATTATATTAAAATGGTTTAAGAGACTTAAAGGTTTCGACTATGTCATGTCTTGGAATATGTGAAGGCAAGATTATTACTAATTTCAGTCCTCATTAGAACAGGACAGATTTTACACACGGGAAAACTGATTGTTTGGTCAATGATTCAAGAAGGTTCAGGATCTTGATTTTAACTTGTACTTGCCCCTGTGGAAAAGTAATATTCTTGTAATTGTTTAACTGTAACATTTGTTAGATTAAGGCTATAATTCAGGGAAGACCATTGATGGCTCCTCATTACCAAACTTAGGTTCATGTTGACATTTTTTAATCTATAGCAGTTGTTATGAAAAATAGCAACTTTATTTATAAACTATAGACACAACATGGTGAATTGGTCTGAATGATCCGTTTGCCGCTGGTTTTGCGTAAGCTGCTCACTGATTCCATGATCAGAGCATTGTATCATTTATTTACTTGTATAACGACCAGCTGAATCTGTTAGCTGGAGAGTATTTGACTAATGGCGGAAAAAAGTTATACTAGTGCTGAAATATAATGGTACATATACATTTGGGTGAAACTTAAGATGAATATTTACCATGGTTGACAGTGTAACTTTTTGATCACTCAATTTCATATTTATCAATATTGGGTGTTTTCCAATGGCTTTAAATTACTAAGATTTGATTGAATCTGTTTTCTAATAAGGTTTTTATTAAGAGATATTCAGTGGTTTAAGTGCATTTATAATAAGGCATGATATTATAATAACTCTCTGATTACAGAAGGACTTCTTTCAGGATTTCATCATAATGAGATTGTCTCTGGTTTCACAGCTTCTGCTGGTGTTGTCAGTCCTGGCACAGAGTAAGTTTTAGTTTAACATCTGTTTGACTATCAGTCTTATGTGGCAAAGACATTAAACATGTCAGTGTGTTTCTGAATTCAATCCATTTCTCCTTAACAGCCAGGGCAGGGTTAAACAAACCTTTATTAGTTAATAAATAATAATAAATAAATTAAATAAACAATTTAAAGGGATTTAAGGGAATAAATCAATTGGAATGGTAAAATAAGTCTATTATAGTCTATTATTACTGTTCGTTGCTGAACATTTATTTCGCAAAACACTTGTCTAATATTGGTTCTCGACGAGGGTGGTTCCGGCCCCAGGGGCGATCAGAGACAGTTGGCAGTTAGATTTTGTAAAGGGGAGCGTTCATGAGTTTACACCAAAGATCCGACCAGGCAAGACAAGATTAAACATGTAATTACTTGCAAAATAATTGCCTACAACATTCTAAAATCTGCCAGTTTAATGTGATGTAAGATATTGTTTCTTTTGCAATGACACTAATTAGTAATTATAATTATTTTGTCCAGTCATAGACCAGCGCTCAAGCACTGACTAGGATCAGCATTCACATGCTCAAAAATGTGTTTCGCGCTGACAAGAATCACGCATCAGAGGAATGGAAAGTTGACAAACCATTAAAAAAGTATTGACTTAAGAACCACTTATTTATTTGAAAATATTTTGAAAAAAATATAAGGGACCTGGATAATGGTTGAGAACAACTGGTCTAATACTTACATCTACTTACATCTTTTCAAGGACAGTGACAGTGACAGTAAGATCCGCCTAAAATTTGATTGGCCATCTCAATCATTTTGACATTGGCGATCGCTGTTAGACCAGAGCAGCCTAATATTAAGTTAAAAGATAGATTTTTATGGAAATCTTTATTGAAAGATGATAAATTATTTACCAAGCGTGCCAATATTAGTCCACAGTTACACTAGTCCACCACCAGAGGTCATCATCTTCCCACTACTAATCGCAGCCAGATTCCTCACACATGACATGAACAAACACAAGCTTCATAAATCACATACAATTTAAAAGTTAAATCCTTTTTTTTTTCATTCTCTTGGCAGCACAAGGACAATTCTACCCATTCAGCTCATCAAGAGACACAAAAAACCCTGCTGATGATGATGGAAGCTCCTCAGCTATTTCACTGTCGAGTCCGTTTCTGTTCTTTGGCCGCACATACCAGCAGATTTATGTAAGAATTTGATTTCATCTTGATTCAAAGTCTAACTGTGAGTGGCGGATGGTTTATAAACTCATCTGTGTATCAATAAAACCTGTGGCTGTGATTTTGACATTATTTCCCATGTTTCAGGTTAATAATAATGGACACCTCACATTCAACAAGTCTTCTAGACAATATGTTCCCTACTCCTTTCCTGCTAATAGAAGGAAAGATATAATTGCTGGTCTCTGGACCGACCTCGACAACAGTGCGAGAGGTGTAGTTTCATATCGTCAGTACACTAGTGGAAGGGTTCTCACACGGGCCACTCAGGATATAAACAGTCATTTCCCAAATCTGACCTTCAGCGCTTCTTGGGTCTTTGTTGCAACGTGGGATAAAGTAGCTTACAGTTCCAAACCTAAAAAAGTAAGTTTGATATACTTCTGAAATATTAATGTTTTCACTTTGGTAATTGAATTTCAAAATACTTTATTGGCGTGAACACAATAATACACAAAGAAAGTGTCAGAGAAGTAATAAATTAAACCAATAATAATAATGATGTCACCATTCAAATAACAACAATATAATGTAATTTTATATAAAAAGAAAAAGACGTACAATGAACACTATCTTTTTTTCTTGATCTTTTCAGGAAACAACGTTTCAAGTGGTTTTAATCTCAGGCAGTAATTTTTCATTTATTCTGATGAATTACGGTAACGTTGCTGTAACAACGCTTCCGGTGGAGGTAAAATAAACTTGCTTTCTGTATCAGAACAAAATGTTACTATTCACTATAACAATGTACAGTATGTGTACTGTTTAAATTTACATGTTGCTTTTTCGGTTTTTGTACAGGCTGGTTATGACACGATAAACTCCATCAACTACTTTGTGATTCCTGGATCAAACAGTGGGAGCTCGATCTCAAACCTCAAGACCACCAGTAATGTCAATGTTCCCGGTCGATGGGCCTTCAGGGTGGACGGTGGACAAACTCCATGTAATATTTTATATGATTATTTTATGCATACACTGTAAAGAATAAGAAACAAATCTGTCAGAATAATTCAGTAAAAATACAGTAACATTTTTAACATATTTACAGAACGACTTGTATATTTTAGTTTAAAACTTTAAATGACTAAAAAATACATGTTTAGAACCAGATATGTGGTGTGAATTGAACAAACATCTTTCAGTTTTTCTCCTTTTTTTTTGCGTAAAGCACTCTCTTCAAATTTATGACACATACAATGTGCTTTCAATGTTCAGGATAATGAGCCATTCTGTATTGTAATGTCAATGTGTCATGAAAAGAAAAGGGATTCATTCAAACTATAATCTCACAAAGCCAGATCTATAGTCTATAGTCTGAAAAATACTTTATAATCAAACTAATATTAACAGTGTAATTTTAATAACCTCATCTGTCATCATAATGCCGGTGAATTGCAGAGCTGGTGCAAATATATCCACATCGCTATGATCAGATGCTTTCTTAACTGCTGGTTTCTCACCGATGTCATTTTTGACAAGAAATTATTGAGAGAAAGCGTACAGCACACATTTACATATTCATTTAAACGTCGCTCTCAGCAGTGTGGACGGCGTCAGGATAAGTTGTTAACAGTATCACTGCAAGGTATTTCCAACTTACACGCGATGTGACTGCGAGATGAGTAAAAATCAATCAAAACCCACAGCCAATCAAAACAGCGTGTGGGCGGGCTTTCGCGGCAAGTGCACAGCACCAGAGAGTAATCTGACGGCAATCGCAAGAAAATGGAGAAGTAGGCTACATAATCAAATTCACAAATATTACATCATTTAAACATTATTAAAAATACATAGGCTACTGAGTTACTAAAACAATCTTTGTCAAATAATACACTGGTTTGTTCACAGTTTAAACGTTCTTGTTTCCATTTATTTAATCTCAAGATCTGAGGTGAATTATTCATTGTTGGTTTTACAGCTACAAAGCTGGAGCACTAAATGATATTCATATAAACAGTACCTGAGATTATCATTGCCACACTTTGTGTCTGTTGTTCCAGCGCGACGTCGCAGAAAAATATAAACCGTGTCGCCGTCGCGGCTGGTTAGGACAAAAACTCTGATTAACATGGAAAAGATACCTTTTATCACGTGTCGCGTGTAGTTAGGACGCGGTGTTATTTTTACTTCCAAGTGAAGAGCGAACAAGAACTTCGCCAAGGCATTGAATCACATTCAGTCTCTTGTTCGTTATGTGACTGATTTAGCGGCCCGAGGCTAGCTCACATCTCTATGGGGTTTGTGCACTAGTGCGAACACGAGCAATGAGTTGCTGGCTGCTGTTCACTTAACGGCCACCGGTGTCGCTAATAACAAGAGCTTCTGAATTCAAAAGAGCATGATGTTTTTAAAGGGGTGGTTGATTATGATTTCACTTTTCTAACTTTAGTTAGTGTGTAATGTTGTTGTTTGAGCATAAACAACAACTGCAAAGTTACAACGCTCAAAGTTTAAAGCAAAGGAAAATATTTGCTTTCAAATAAATCGTTTTTAAGGCCTACAACAAACGGTTGATAGAGACTACACGACATTCCTAGTTAAACTAGTTTAAACATAAAAGGCAGAACATAAAAGTTTCTGACATTTTAGTCCTTGTCTGCGTGAGCTAATCCAGCCCGATCTCATCCCAAGGCGTCATATACTGACACTTTTGACAAATCGCCTACATCCAACGCACATGGCACCCTTTAGCGTCAATATGAGACGCAGATAGATATGGGCCAGAAGGCGCCTCCTAGCGGTCTAACCCTAACCCTACCCCAGACCTAAACCCAACCATAACCGAACAAAGCTCTGTGCGTCTCATATTGATGCTAAAGGGTGCCATGTGCGTTGGATGTAGACGATTTGTTAAAAGCGTCAGTATATGACGCCCAAGGATGAGAATGCGTTGGCTAATCGGAGCTATTAACACACAGAGCTCTTGAAGCTCCGCCCTCTGAGCAGCAGCTCATTTGCATTTAAAAGGACACACACAAAACAGCTCGTTTTTACTGACCCTCAAAAAGGGACCATTTTAACATGCTGTGAAAAAATATATGTGGGGTGTTTTGAGCTAAAACTTCACATACACACTCTGGGGACAACATATACTTATTTTGCATATTGTAAAAAGGGGTGTTATATCACCCCTTTCAAAAATGATGTATGGATAATCAAGTAAACCTAAGTTGCTTCACAAAAGTGAATCCTGAAAATCAGTAAAGTTTTCACAGCAAAAAGACACGTGAACCACGACCTGAAGGTGGACATTTTTACAATTATACTAAAATGACTTTTACTTACTTAAAAAAGTAGAACTATCAGATTATGTTCAATAGAGTTAATTGAACTTTAAACAGTGATTTATAATGTACTGTAATGTGTTTATTTTGTCTAACAGCAACAACATCACCATCAACAACATCTCCATCAACAACATCTGATTCTAGACCAACATCTCAATCAACAACACCTGCATCATCAACATCTCCATTAATATCTGCATCAACAACATCTCAATCAAAATCTGCATCAACAACATCTCTATTAACATCTGCATCAACAACATCTACATCAACAACATCTACATTATCTAATTCTGCACCAACATCTGCATCAACATCTACATCAACAACATCTACATCATCTGATTCTGCACCAACATCTTCATCAACAGCATCTCCATCAACACCTGCATCAACAACATCAGATTCTGCACCAACATCTGCATCAACACCTGCATCAACAACATCTGATTCTGCACCAACATCTGCATCAACATCTACATCAACAACATCTGATTCTGCACCAACATCTGCATCAACATCTGCATCAACAACATCAGATTCTGCACCAACATCTGCATCAACACCTGCATCAACAACATCTGATTCTGCACCAACATCTGCATCAACATCTACATCAACAACATCTGATTCTGCACCAACATCTCCATCAACATCTGCATCAACAACATCTGATTCTGCACCAACATCTCCATCAACATCTGCATCAACAACATCAGATTCTGCACCAACATCTCCATCAACAACATCTCCATCAACAACATCTGATTCTGCACCAACATCTCCATCAACAACATCTCCATCAACAACATCTGATTCTGCACCAACATCTCCATCAACATCTGATTCTGCACCAACATCTCCATCAACATCTGCATCAACAACATCTGATTCTGCACCAACATCTCCATCAACATCTGATTCTGCACCAACATCTCCATCAACATCTGCATCAACAACATCTGATTCTGCACCAACATCTTTATCAACATCTCCATCAACATCTGCATCAACAACATCTGATTCTGCACCAACATCTTCATCAACAACATCTCCATCAACATCTGCATCACCAATATCTGATTCTGCACCAACATCTTCATCAACAACACCTGCATCAACAACATCTGCATCACCAACATCTGATTCTGCACCAAAATCTCCATCAACAACACCTGCATCAACAACATCTGATTCTGCACCAACATCTTCATCAACAACATCTCCATCAACATCTGTATCAACAACATCTGATTCTGCACCAACATCTCCATCAACAACATCTCCATCAACAACATCTGATTCTGCACCAACATCTCCATCAACAACATCTCCATCAACAACATCTGATTCTGCACCAACATCTCCATCAACATCTGATTCTGCACCAACATCTCCATCAACATCTGCATCACCAACATCTGATTCTGCACCAAAATCTCCATCAACAACACCTGCATCAACAACATCTGATTTTGCACCAACATCTTCATCAACAACATATCCATCAACATCTGTATCAACAACATCAGATTCTGCACCAACATCTCTATCAACAACATCTGATTCTGCACCAACATCTTCATCAACAACATATCCATCAACATCTGATTCTGCACCAACATCTTCATCAACAACATATCCATCAACATCTGTATCAACAACATCAGATTCTGCACCAACATCTCTATCAACAACATCTCCATCAACAACATCAGATTCTGCACCAACATCTTCATCAACAACATCAGATTCTGCACCAACATCTTCATCAACAACATCAGATTCTGCACCAACATCTCCATCAACAACACCTGATTCTGCACCAACATCTTCATCAACAACACCTGCATCACCAACATCTAATTCTGCACCAACATCTCCATCAACAACATCAGATTCTGCACCAACATCTTCATCAACAACATCAGATTCTGCACCAACATCTCCATCAACAACACCTGATTCTGCACCAACATCTTCATCAACAACACCTGCATCACCAACATCTAATTCTGCACCAACATCTCCATCAACAACATCTCCATCAACATCAGCATCAACAACATCTGATTCTGCACCAACATCTGCATCAACAACATCTCCATCAACATCTGCATCAACAACATCTCCATCAACATCTGCATCAACAACATCTCCATCAACATCTGCATCAACAACATCTGATTCTGCACCAACATCTCCATCAACAACATCTCCATCAACACCTGCATCACCAACATCTTCATCCACAAGACCTTCATCACCAACATCTTCATCCACAAGACCTTCATCACCAACATCTTCATCCACAAGACCTGCAACACCAACATCAACACCATCTGCATCAATACGACAGAGGGCCGGTCTGATCAGCTATTTGTGTAGCCTTGTAGCCTTGTTTTTGAGTTCCCTCATTTGGTTAGTTTAGTTTTTTGTTTAGTTTTTTCCCCTTGCCTTTTACCTTTTGCTCACCTCTCTGTTTTGGCGGCCGGATCCCGTTTTTCTTCTTGCTCCCTTCCTGCTCCTTTTTGGATCTTCTCTGTCCACCAGACCCAAAAGATCAGCTACCACCACCAGGTCCCTACTGAAGGATCTGAGGGTTTTCAATAATAACCTGTGTGTTTTACTTGAACAAAGCAACCATACATTGGTGTTCTTTATTTTATTTTTTTATATTTTATTTTATAATCATTAGTCATTTATGTAGTTGTCATTTTATTTATAATTTATTAATATTATTGTAAATAAATTATGGCATTGTGGTGCCATAGAAGGTTCAAGTAATGTTTGGCAAACAGGTGCAAGACCCAACTAATGCCTGCAGTTAATTTCAACTTCTTCATTATTGCCCTGCTAGCAATGGGGATTTTCTCTATAACCATTTCCTGATTTGGTGCAGCTCAACAGCTTTTTGTCACACACCATTACTGTATTCTCGGGTCTTTTCCATAATGTACGTCCTTAGGAATTTATCGTGTATGTCCACTCATAATTAGAGCCCAGTGACACTGGAAGTCATGACTTATGATGTAAGATGTGAAGTTAAAAACATACAGTATGATTGGGGATATACTTCAGTTAGATTTACTCTTAGAGGAATGTTTAAAAAATATTTATGTATAGGCCTAGTGATTTTGCTGTCACATCAACAGTTACACCGGACAGACACCACCAGATGTCGTCATCGTCCCACTACTAATCACAGTCAGTCCTTAGACCGTTATTTTAAACCATACAACTCGTCTGATTCCCAGGCAACTCCCATGCTGCTATTTACAAATAAAAGAGTATGAATTGAGTACTGGATCCACTGTGTTTTAGTGAACACACCATCATGGTAGTGCATTCCTGAACCAAATCACTTCTAAACTTTGTAGTGCTTTTGCATCCTTTTTGAAAACGGAATGTCAATTCCTCACAATTTCTTGTATGTTCCACAGAATAAAAAAAGTCATAAAGGTTTTGTTTGGGTGAGGTGTGTAAATGAACGCAGCTTCTATTTTTAGATTATCTATTCCTTAAACATTTGCTGTCAGTTTAACAACTGGAAGTAATTTTGGCATAAAATGCCAATTTTCTTCTTTGGATAATGAATGATTTTCATTTCTTTGAAAATATGTAATTTCACTCAACAGAAATAGCATACACAGATACAAGCATAAACAATCTGTGCAAATAATGACCAACTGAAAACCAACAAATGTAAGCTACCTGTAAGCTAATTAGGCCTAACTGATCAACATTGATACATTGAACATTATCCTGCCTGTTTATTTCTGTACAAACAACTGAAACATATCTTAATATGTGGCTTAATAAATAGATGAAAATTAAAAAATAAATTATATATATATATAAATATATATATATATATTTATATTATAGTAGGCTAATCTAAATGTATAGTATTTTGACTAGTGCTCAACCGATATATCACCAAGGCTGATATATTGGCCAACATTAGGCTTTTTAAATTTAGCCGATAAGTTTGTCAGAAGTAGCCTAAAATGCTTACAAGTGACAGAGTAACAAAGTGACAAAATTAGCAAATTTTCACGATACTTTTATGGTGCTTTTGCACCCTTTTTGAGAGGTTACGCAGAAAAAAGAAAGTCATACCTTGCAAGACCGCCGACCCCAGAGGATTAAGTAAGTAATCGGTTACAGTACTACATTCCCAGATATTATGATATTGTAGTTAAATGTAAAATTAAACATGAAATGATTTTCTTTGTAGGAATGTCTGGCAGTGTTCCAATGAAAACACGTTTTCTTCTATTCCAGGAGATTGTTGGCCCCTAAGTAAAGGCAAGGACACATTTAGCAAAAAGTCAAAGCTTTCTTAAAGGTGCTCTAAGTAACTTTTTTTACGTTAACCGAACAGCTTCGGAGTCATTGGAATAGTTATAGCACCCCCCGAGCGCCTGTGAGCGGAAAAACCACACTTGCAACTTTGGGCCTCCGCGTCAGAAAGTATCGCGTGATATCAAGTCTCGCGATGTAACGAATTGCTGTACGGCACTGCACACGTACATTTATATGATATAATTCTGAGTATCAAACATACCTCAGTTGACATGGCTCCGTGCGTTCGCCGGCGGCTTCTCTGAAAACAAATGCACGTGACCAGAGGGAGAAGATGGGAGGGGGGAAAGTTGCCAATGGTTTTACGACAGTTTTCTCAAATATCTATTCCGAAACTATAGGGGGAGCTCTAAAACGAAACCTGCGAGAAAACAGCGAATACATTTCCAAACCTACTGAGTGCTGCTTTAATTTTCTTTAGATTATGTACTGTTGGGCTCTATAAACTATAGGCATATTCTCTTAGAAAATATTAAGATTAAATGAAAACACTATAAAAATGGGTGGGCCTCTATTTAATTTCAAATGCAATTCGAAATGATTCATGAATGTATCTCATGCAGTTTTGAGACAATTATTTTCTCTGAACCTGTCTGCAACGGGGCGAACAAGACGAGAGACGTGTAGATCCATATGCAAGGCTTTATTCCAAAATGTGGTAGTCATACAGGCAAGGTCAATCAACAGCAAACAGGTATGGCAGAGGCATGACACAGAGTAATCCTTAGGGCAAGCGTAGGTAGGATCGGCGAACAATATCCAACGGGGGCAAGGCAAAGAGAGATAATCCAGGTAAACAGCAATAATCCAAACAAGGTGCAAACCGAATCCAAAGGGCTAGGCTGAGGGAGAATCCAGGAAACACGGGCAAGAATCAGAAAACACAAAGGACAATGCAAGACTGAGATCACTGGTTGGGCTCTGTAGAGAAGCTAACACTAGGGGAGTGACCAGGGAGAGAAAGTCCAAGGCTTATACAGAGTGTGAGAGAGTTCTCAGGCGTGAGCGTGATTAGTGGAATCAGCTGTGTGTTGTCAATGCAATGAATGATGGGGATTGAAGTGAAGTGCAAGAGTCCATGCTGTGAGTGGGTGACCTCTGGTGGTGACCAACCGGAAGTGCATGGACCAGATTCGTGACACTGTCAAATAGTTTGCAGTTGTTTTTGAGTAAGCTGCTAACTGATCAAGAGCAAGTATCCCATTTATTAACTTATAACACCGTGATAAATTGTTCATTTTCCAGGTAGCTGGCATGCGTCGATCTTGGACAGGCCTTCTGACAGCTGTAGAAGGATGGTTTTGCTATCCCTAAATTTTTTTTGATGTAATAATTATAAGTGGACCTCAAAGAACATTGTAAAAGAACTAAATGCTGTTCTTCACCCCTTTAAATAGTGCATGAGTTGTATGGATAACATAATACATTTAATGGTGTTTTTGCATCCTTTTAAATACTTAAAATGTGTTGTAAAATGTCAGCTGCAGAAGTTTAAACTAGCCAGATTTTAATTGAAAGTAAAACTGCTCATCTCAATCACCTTCATTAAAGCCATAACTTATAAGGATACAAAGGTAACACTTTATTTCGATAGTTCACTTTAGACATTCACCAACACACGATGTGTGTGTTGTTTGTTTGGAACGGAGCATGTTCCGTCAGCGCTCGAGGGTGCTGATGAGCATTGCGAGTTACTATCGTAATAGCTCCTGTCACCCTTTGAGGAGGGTGTTCAGGCTCGCGTTCCTCGCAGTACCGGCCCTGTGTTGCCCAAGGGGGTAATCCATCCGCCGGAAACTGAAGCTTCCCCGGGGGCCGCCATTGTAGCAGAACATCACCTGCTTTTAGCATTCCATTGACTCCCATTCATTTTGGCGTCACTTTGACAGCGAATAATTTTACATCTGAGGCGTCCAAAGACTCCATTTGTCCATATTTTATTACTAAAGAAACACGACAATGTATAAAAGGGTCCATTACTTTGTATCTTACGTTATGGCCTTGTAGAAGCCGTTTTTGTAAAAAGTTTTTGTTTTGACCCATCAACATGAAGGACAAATGGCTTTTCAAAGTCTGGGTATGCCATAATGGGTGGGCTTGACAACTCCGCGATCAGCTTCTCCAGCGCTTCCTGATGTCTCCCTGTCTACTCTACTGGCTGTGATGGAGGTGTTTGCAAGGAAGAGTTCTCTCTTTCCGGAGCCATTCGTCTTGCACATGCTGGGTTTGGTCAACAGTTCATATAAAGGCTTGGCTATTCTGGCAAAGTCAGCAATATATGATCTGTAGTAACCAAGGAAACCCATGAGCTTCCTCACCTCCCGAACAATGCTGGGTGTTTCCCACTTTAGTGCTTGCACAGCCTCTTTTTCTTTGGGGTTCAGAGTTCCATGTTCAGAGATGATGCGGCCCACATGGAAAACTTCCCGCATTAAAAAGTTAAATTTCTTTGGCCTTAGCATGATACCACACTGCTCCTGTCACTGTAGCACTTTCTTCAAGTCCACTAGGTTCTGGTCAAAGTCCTTGCTGAAGACTAACACATCGTCAAGATAGGGAACACAGATATCATCCATATCTACATATTAACTCTCCGAGACACTAGAGGTACAACTCTCCTTGTACCTCTGAAAGTTATATAAGATATTTTTTTGGACCATTTGCTTTGATATAAAAATGCAAAAAGGGGGCTAAAGATGTTTTTTTTTAAGTTTGCACTCAGAAAAAAGGTACAAAAGCTGTCACTGGTGCAGTACCATTTCAAAAGTACCTTATTTAGCCCTAAAGGTGCATATTAGCACTTTAAAGAAACATATTAGTGCTTAAATGTGAGTGCAGGTTTAAGGGGGTGACACAGTTTACCCACGACCAATCTTACCCCAGAATACCCTATTACCTGAATGTAGACGTCTTTGTTCCCTTCAAAACCCATCAGAGACTGCTCGGCAGATGAGAGGACGAAACGAATCTCCTGACACAAGCGTTTGGACGTCTGACATTATACCAATCTGAACTCAGCAGCATCTAATTGACCTTTGAAGAGCTGAATACATCCCGCCATCAGACTCATGCATTCATTAATCTAACGTTAATTACTGGCCAAAGTTGCAAAATAATGAGAATATTTAAAAAAAGGATGAGAGATAAAAGCTCTTGACAGTGGCTCACTTATTAGAGCCATTTGTAGATAAGGCAACATTTCTCATTGTGCTGACGTGTTTCTCTAAAGATGTGTTGAAGTGTCTCTGACTATTGTTCCCAATTAATTCAACGTTTACTGGTTATATTGTGAAGTGATGAAGGTTCCCATTGTTCTTGAAGTGTTTCTGTTTCTTCTCTACACCCTTCAGGAGAGTAAGTATCAATAACTCTCATCTGTCATTTTTCCTCTGTGATCACGGGGCATTTCCTAATAGTCAGACTCCGACTCATCTGAGCTTAAAGCAGGGAAGCGGTGAGGCCCGCGAGTATGTTAAGGGAAATCATGAATCATCCTTTGATGTGTTTCTCCCGCTCAGACCCCAGCTGCCTTTGCCAGTGGCCTAGAAAACACAAGCACGTTGGATATGGAGCAACACCGACTCCATCTGGTGACTCACTGCAGGTACATTTCATCAAAATGACAAAATCAAGTTTCGCCGGTTAGATCAGATGAATCTGTGCGTCAGAAATATCAGATCCACCCAAAAGATATCCTGTTTAGTCTGGTGTCCAAAACCAGTAAAACCGGCTTGTCAATCCGGTATATCAAACCTCATTTAACACTATTTACGGCCTACATTGGTTCTTGTTCTAGAAACAGTTTCACTCAGATGTTTGTCACAATAGAGAAGAAAAGACTAGCGTAACTTCGTTTCATGCTGACTATATGAAGAAGATGCTTATAAAATTGCTAATTTGTTGAATATGGCATTTTGAAGCCTACATCATAATTGATTCATATGTTAAAAACATGAAACATGTTTTTGTCTGACCCTGATTCACGATGTTAAGCCTTTTATAAATGTTTATATTTTTGACCTGGTGAGAGGATTGTTGTGTAAAATTGCGTACATGCGTCACTTGCCCGTCCGTGTCTCTTCAGATCTGTAAATAGAGAGAAGTTGCTCCTGCTATTCCTGCTACTCTGGTGTGGGAGTGTTTACTTGTAACTTACTTGTTTATTTTATTTAATTAATAATTGATTTTATTATCGCGGCATATGCAAGCGCACATTTTGCAGATCATTCACTCAGTAGGACAGGGTTGGGCTGCTTTTTTTTGTTTCAATATCGCATACGGCAAACCCCTAATTTGGGCTTGTATTTGTTTGTTTGTTTGATTATTTAGCCATTATAATAAAAAAATAAAAAATAAAACCGTATAGGCTACAAGAAATCCAGGAAAGATTTGAAGCCAGAATGGGCTTATTATTTTAATAAATCTCCTTCCAGCGTAGTATGGGTTTCAGCAGTCAGTAATATGCCTTTTTGAGCGTTATAATATAATATAATACAAAACAAAACAAAATGTAAAATAAAGAAAAAATAGATGAATCTCTGGTGTTTGCTTTGCTCTTTAATATCTTCTATCTAGAGTATAACGATGTGAATTAATGTAGAGATTAAATATTTTTCTTTAATAGAAAAACATATCCAAGTTGCCATGTCAGTCTTGTTGTCATTCTGACACAATGACAATTCTATGCATTAATTCTAACAGGGTTTTTATTTTGAAGTGTAGCTCCGGATGTGGGCTTTGGGGAGGGAAATGAGTGTAATCACAAATCTGTTTTCTAATGAATGCACGTTTTTCTAATACAATTGTAGACCTCTGTAATATGTGTTAGCTACTAGTCAGAACTGAATTAGAGAGCTCTCTAATTAAATTTGTAGTAGTAAGTTCGCTTAGTGTATGGCCGCAAATATCTCATTGATCATCTGAAGACTGTAAAGACCTGTTTTACATTAAGATGGTTTTATTTGAAGGATAAAAAAAGGATAGCCTACAAAACATCATAAAAGTTGTATAAAAAGAGTTCTGTCACAGACTGACTGTGACCCAGGACATTTATTTTGAAGGGACTGAACTCCGTTTAATTCTGTGATGTATTTAAATGTTGCATGCTGATCCAATATCATTACACAGAAAAGAACACCAAAAATACTTTACACAACAACTACACCGGCACTTCTGGTGCCAAACCAGTACATATGGAAAGTAGTGATGGCAATTTCAAAACACTGCGTCATACAGCTTCGAAACCTTTACAAATCTTTTGTTTCGAATCAATGGTTTGTATCGTTTAGCAAACTGCCAGAGTCATGTGATTTCAGTGAATGAGGCTTCATTACATCATAACTGTTTCGAAACACTGTTTCGAAATCACGATGGTTCAGCGCTGGGGGCGATGATCTCTATCAAACCATGAATCATGAGGAGTCACTGAGAACCAATGAACAGGTGTCTGTGGGTTTTACCTGATCTCTGATCACTTTTATACATTTGTAGACGTTTTAATTAGACATTAGTCTAATTGGTCCCACTTTATATTAAGTGGCTTTAAGTACTATGTACTTACATTGAAATGACTAATTTGATACAATGGACTTATTGTGTACATACATGTTTTTACATTGTACTTATATTTTTTTAAATACCTGCATGTAATTACAGCTGTAATTAATGTATGTAATTGCATTTGTAATTACACAGTTGACCCTTCCCTTACAACTTAACCCACCCTTAAACTTAACCATACCACCACACCTGTCCCTAACCTTACCCGTATCACACCGCAATAGAATCAAAAGTGTTTTACATAACAGAGATTTCACCTATCTAAACACAAATGAGCCAGACAACCTCATCAGCATAGCACAAACAAACAAACAAACAAACAAACAAACAAACAAACAAACAAACAAACAAACAAACAAACAAACAAACAAGGCAGGACAGAGAAGACAGGGTAGCAGCAAGATTTCATGTCAAATGTAATGGTGACAGTCCTGACGCTGTTAGCCACTTCTTTAAGTTAAATTTAAAAGAAGTGTAAGCTTTAAAATTCCTAATGTGAATTGGAATGAGGTTCCATTCACGAGCAGCCCTGACGGAGAAAGCTGTTTGACCAAGTGCACTCTTCCTCAACGGGGCAATGCAGTCACCTCTTGCTGCACTCCTGTAGATCTGCAAGCATTTGGTGCTGTGTTTACAAACTGGCGCAATACAGGAGGAGCCAGTCCATGTAAAATGTTGTACATAAGACAGAGATCTGTATATATAATCAAGTTTTCGAAATTTAATAGATTATATATTTTTTAAACATGACAATGATGATAATATATGGATTTCCTATCAAGTACTTTAAGAGTTTTTTTTATATAGGGAGAGTAGTGGTTTGAGAGAAGTGTTGCTAGCTTGTGACCTTGTGTTGTCAAACAATAGGTGATATGAGACTGAATATAAAATATAAAAACTAATCTGAGGTTTTAGGCTACCCCAGAACCCGTAAGATTGAAAATTTCAATCTTAACCGTTCTATTCCATCAGAAACGATCTGAAAACAGGGCATTAAGTGTAAAATACCGAACTTGTCCTTTAACATTGCATTAGCTCCCGCATCGCGATCGGCATCCGACGATGCTAGCGGAGCAGGACAAGCAAGAGAGAATGGGGCCAGTATCTGAGTGGATTATTATGACTATTAACCTACGCTAAGTATATTTTGCCACTATGTGAAAAAAATATCCAGCAAAACGCGGCGGCGGTGGTGGAGTCCATGCAGGAAGAGCAGCGTTTGGCACACAAGTGCAGGCAACCACTGGCGTCTAATTTCCAAGTCTGGTGGAAAGTTATGCAGTCCAGCAGTGCTGTTGCAACCAGCAACACTACACCGACGTACCATCCTCCTGACCACTGTACTAAACACAGATAAATCTACGCTAACTTGAAGCTATCCTAACTGATGCAATACTATGCTACTAACTAACAATGCTTCTAACAATACTACACTAACAACTATGCTAATTAACTACCTAGGCTACACAAAATAATCTAAATAACTATATAAATGCTATGCTAAATAGATGCTAAAATACTCTATCCTGATCATTTTTAATACTCGCAATTCCAACTCCTGACTCGCCACAGTGGTTTTGACGAAACAAGATGGTTTTTATACTGCCAAGGGCGTGATAGCAGGTACCAAGGGCATGGTGAGCTTGAACCTGCTTCCGTCCCCTGCAATCGCTTACGTCACCTACCACCGCAAACATCCAATAGGAAAATTCAATTGCAGTACCACCGTTCAACCTGAAGAGGGCAGCACTAAGACGTTTTTACACCATATACTGTAGGATTAAAACACTTTATACCCAAATGTCAAAAAAGTTACTCAAATCAATGAACAGCACTAATAAAGCCCCATTCTTTAAGACCATTAACTAAAAAAATTTGGTTTAGGGTTTAGTTACCCTTTAACAAGTTTATTTCAATGATCCGGTCTCCAGAGAAGATTATCAGTGATGTCTTTTCTTCACACAAAGCTGTTGTATGACTTTTGGGAATTTTGACATATAGAGGTCATTGCGCTATAAAAATGTTCTGTATGTTTCAAAACTCCCATGATATTCAAAAACTTCCTTGTAAGTACAAAAAACGAAAGTGTTTCTTTACCCAAGCTTCCAAAAAGACTTGTTTCAGTATAACGCCACAGTGTGATGAAAGAGTACTTCTACATACTGTAAGTGCCAAACATTACTCAACACACAAACCGATAGAGATGCTTCAGGATAACAAGAGGTTTTGCAGTCCCTAAGGGATAGTTCACTTTAAAATGAAAATTCTGTCATCATAAACTCACCCTTAAGTTGTTTCAAACCTGTATGAATTTCTTTCCTCTTTCTTTCCTCCTATTCTAAAGATATTTAGAAGAATGTCAGTAACCAGACAGTTTCTGGGTCCCATTGACTTCCATAGTAGGAAAAAAATATACTATGGAAGTCAATGGGACCCAGAAACTGTCTGGTTACTGACATTCTTCTAAATATCTTCCTTTGTGTTCAGCAGAGGAAAGAAATTCATACAGGTTTGAAACAACATGATGGTGAGTATATGATGACAGAATTTTCATTTTAAAGTGAACTATTCCTTTAAGGATAACAATCAGGATTCTCAACAAAATTTGACTTTTGAGGGTTGAACAATCGAGGGCTCTCAGAATCATTCAACTGTGTGTTAACAGTCCTTCTGTAAAGGTTGGCTAATGCCTTTATCTTTGTCGAAGGGTGTTTGTTGTAAAACCAGAATGTCTTTCAGGCCAGGGGGTTTAATCATTTCTAAAAAAAAAATAAAGAAAATAAGAAAATAAGGAAGTGCATGCTAATAAATTATGAGGACGCAGCTATAGATTCACTATGTAGATAGGCAGGCACAACTGTATTTGTTTTGAGGTTTGCCCTCATTTTATACATGCTTATTGTTTCAGCGATGGTCACTTCGTCCATTCCTAGACATCATGGATTATACATCAATCATTCTGTTTTCCATTAAGCTAAAATGTCATTCTAATGGACAGTTTTATTTGCTTATAATAACTTTTTGGGCCAGAAGAGTCAAGGAGAATGTGGCTAGTTGTTCCATATTAGTATGATGGTTTTTTACATAAACTATTGTTAATACAAAATATTGCTTACACTGTATTTTAATGTGTCCCTGTTATAGTGTAATTATACGTTTAAAGGGGTGGTAAAGTATGATTTCACTTTTCTAACTTTAGTTAGTGTGTAATGTTGCTGAGCATAAACAACAACTGCAAAGTTACAACGCTCAAAGTTAAAAGCAAAGGAAGATATTTGCTTTTAAAGAAAAGGACTACAACAAACGGCTGTTAGGAACTACACGACATTCCTCACGGGTTAGTGACATCAGCAGCCCTAACATTTACATAAACCCCGCCCCCTGAACACAGTCCATGTTGAGAAGAGGAAGAGTTGTTGTAGTCGAGCACATTTGTGAGTCAGCTCAAACTTTAGCATCCATCTTTTCACATGCAATAGAAAATCACTCTGTGTGCATCTCACATCAGTTCCTATACGAGCGGTTTATAGATTACCATGACCGAATATGCTAACTGAAGATAGTTAACTCCACATCAGCAACATAAATTCATCAACTAACCATTCAGAGATGTCCTGTTGCTTCTACATGTTGTCACTTCTTCTTGAGTCTCTCCATCTTTGTCTGACTCCGTTGTAACATTAAAGGCAGAACAGTTTCTGTCATTTTAGTGTGTGTGTGAGGTAATCGCAGCTGCTGGCACACATGAGCTCTTGAAACCCCGCCCCCTGCAGCAGCTCATTTGCATTTAAAGGGCCAGACACAAAACGGTGGGTTTTTGCAAACCCTCAAAAAGTGACAACTTTAACATGCTATATAAACATATCTGTGAGTTTTTTTGTGCTAAAACTTCACACACACACTCTGGGGACATCAGAGATTAATTTTACATTTTGTGAAAATGGTATTTTACCACCCCTTTAAGTGCTGAGTAATAATAATTATCTACATGTACTTACTATAGGGTTTGGGTAGGATTAGGAGTTGGTTTAGGCTAATTGCATGCAATTATGCATCATTTATTGTAATTACTATAGTAAATATGTAACAAGGACACATTAAAATAGTGTTTACAACATATTTTACAAATCATCCTCTTAGCAATATACAAAATTAATTTATAGTTTTTTTTATTATTAAATGTTGTATTTTGTTATTACACATATATATATATATATATATATATATATACAGCTTTCTTTCTGAATCATCCTATCTCTCTCTCTCTCTCTCTCTCTCTCTCTCTCTCTCTCTCTCTCTCTTTCACTATTTATACACCATTTTTTTATGTTTTAAGGCTGGTTATGACGCAAACAGTAAATTCCAGTGACCACTTTGTGTTTCCTGGATCAAACAAAAGCTTAATCTCAATCCTCAAGAGCTCAAGTATATCGATGGACCTTCAGGGTGGACGTGCTTAAAATATATCCTTACAACTTAAACATTACCATTAGTTTATCCATACGTTTTCATCAATGTGAACAAGTTTTATTTGAGAACAAATTATGACCTATTATTATGAAGTAATACAAAAAAAGCAGAAGCTGTTTGACAAACCTAAATTCTTTTAACATTGCTGTTTGGTTAAGAATGTAACTAATGCAGATATTGTAAACATTGACGTTGCCGGGCGAGGCCGGGAGTCATGCGATGCTGGAGGGATGTCATCGAGGTTGATAGCACTGATGGTGTGTGTCATGAGCATCACCTGTGACCCACACCAGTCTCTTGTCTCTATATGCTAAAAATAATGTCACTCAACAGGAAGTGGAACTGTTTACTGTCTCAAACATAGAGATACACACAGGCTGTGTCCCAATTCAGAGGCTGCATCCTTTGAAGATGCATATTTGTAAAATATAAGCCAACATTTGAAAAGCTTAATTTTTTTTTTTACATTTGTATCATTACATATTTGAGTAAGTTGTAACTCAATACTTCTGTTTAAAAGTGTATTTCTGCTAATTCTATAAAAAATTTTTTTGTAAATTCTATACAAAAATTACATTTGTAATTACACTGTTGACCCTTCCCTTATACCTTAACCCATCGTTAAACCTACCCATACCACCACACCTGTCCCTTACCTTACCCGTATAACATCTCAATAGCAGCACAAGTGTTTTACAATACAACATGAACACAATAAATGCATTGTACTTATTTTTCAATGTAAGTACATAGTACTTAAAGCCACTTAATATAAAGTGGGACCCAATTATTTATATAAAGGTATATCTTAATAAATAAATTATTATTAAGATTCACAAGGGCCCATAGCAGGTTGAAAAAAATAAATAGGTTCAGAACGTACGCCTGATGGCGGCGCGCACGGACGCAGCGGCTCACGGCTCTCGCTTTCGGTATATTTTTGTTTGTTTTCTCGTGTGTTTTTTGTTTGTTGTTTCGGTGAAGCATAATTTCAGCCGTCAGAACTTATTAGACATCGGATTTCAACACAAGATTACAGTCACACCTGACTTTTATCGCACACACAATATCCCTTCAGGCGTATCCCGAAGGATATCACCAGACCACCGGGATCTCGATGGATTTTTGTCGGTCCTGGCAGACGACGCAGTTCTTGCGAGACTCAGAAAACAACCACATAAGCCTCCTCTACCAAGTATGTTTCTCACAAATGCTAGATCCATGGCTCACAAAATGGACGAACTAGAGCTTTACATCGCCGGGAACCACTACATCCACGTTTCTTGCATTATGATAGTATCTGAGACCTGGCTTCACCCAAGAATCTGGACGCTGCAGTGCAGCTGGAGGGTCACACTTTACATCGGCACAGAAACAACGACTCTGGTAAGAGCAAATGGGGTGGTGTGTGTAATGACTGGTCAAACAATAGTATAATTCTAGATAGCCACTGTTCTCCGGACCTGGAATTCATGACTGTTAAATGCCGACCATTCTTTTTACCACGAGAGCTAACAGTAGTGATTGTCACCGCTGTTTACATACCACCCGACACCAATGTTAGTACAGCTCTCGCTCTCTTGCTAGATGCCATAAATAAACAGCTATGTGCTCATTCCAACAGAGTACACATTATAGCTGGAGATTTTAACCAGGCAGATTTGAAAAAAGTACTTCCACATTTCTTCCAACATGTTAAATGTCCGACTAGAGGGGAAAACACACTGGACCGTGTGTACACCAACATTAAACATGCATATAGAGCTATCCCTCTACCTTAACACTCAGACCACCTCTCTCTGCTACTTACTCCAGCATACATCTCCCTCAGAAGATGAGAAACACCACTCATAAAGACTGTTTCTACATGGCCCGAAAATGCACTCTCTTAGCTACAGGACTGCTTTCCAAACTCGACCAGAGGACTGATAAAGTTTGGCGGCGCTTTGTTTTTGAGGTAATGAGCGCGTTTGCGCGACACGTGGACGATTTGCATGTCTATATGTTTTGCGCGTGTGGGTGTGGTCACATTAAAACTAATGAGCAAGGGTTAGAGAAACTGGATATCTTGTTGGTTTTATACAAATGACTTAAACAGAGAACATTTGTTTTCGTTTTGAATCAGATCATTTAAAACTACACACTTAAATGTTTATAAAGATATATAGTTCATAAATTTGACAAGTATTCGCTGAGTTTTGTTTATGTTTAGAGACGTGCTCAAGAAAAAAAAGTTCACGAGACAGAAAGCACACCCTGTTTAATTTCTTTATTTTACAAAAGCACAACGTTTTGTTTTGATTGTAAGTGGACACATACAAAAGTAGACATCTCACAGATTCTTTTTTCATATTTATTAAGTCTGTATGACCATAAATGACGGAGTATTTGAAGTCTATGCAGCTGCTATGTGAATAAAATCGCGCAAATCACGCCGGCGTGATTGCCGACCCCAGAGGGTAAAGACCTGAAAGCTGCTTTCAGGTCAGGTGATAGAGCTTTTTACAGTGCTGCTAGAGCCAACCTGAAGAGAGGAATTAAGGATGCAAAGAGGGACTACAAAAATAAGGTAAAAGATCATTTCACAAACGGCAAACCACGACAGGTATGGCAGGTATTCCAGCACCTAACAAACTTCAGAAGCAGCTGTGCAGCTGGAAACAGCTCGGCTCCACTGGCAGAGGAACAGAACTCCTTCTTTGCTCGTTTTGACGAACCACAGCTGCAAAAAACCACACCACCTCAGCCCACACTAGACCTTGGTACCCCCCCACTCATTGTCCAGGAGCATGAAGTGAGGTGGGTGCTTAGAACAGTGAACACACGGAAAGCTTCTGGAACATCAGGAGAGCTATGTGAGGATGCTTTTTATTGATTATAGCTCAGCCTTCAATACTATCATACCATCATCCTCTTCAGCAAACTCACAGATCTGGGCTTTCCTTTACTCACCTGTAATTGGATCAGGAACTTCCTGACGGACCACCCTCAGACTGTTAAAATCGGTCCCCATTTCTCTTCCACCCGCACGCTCAGCACTGGCTCCCCTCAAGGGTGCGTGCTGAGCCCAATACTGTACTCTCTCTATACGCATGACTGCCGCCCAGTCCATCACCAGAACAACATCATCAAATTCGCAAATGATACTACAGTGGTGGGTCTAATCTCAAAGGGGGATGAGGCTGCCTATAGAAATGAGATCCTGAGATTGTCAGAGTGGTGTTTAGCCAATAACCTGACACTAAATACCACCAAAACAAAGGAAAGCATCCTCGACTTTAGAAGGCACAGGGCAGACCCCGCTCCCCTCTACATCAATGGAGACTGCGTAGAGAGGGTCCAAACATTCAAATTCCTTGGCACAACCATCTCAGCAGAGCTCAAATGGTCGGCCAACACCACAGCAATCATCAAGAAGGCACAGCAGCGCCTTCACTTCTTGAGAGTGTTAAAGAAGAACAACCTAAAGGAGAAGCTGCTGGAGACCTTCTATTACTCTGCAGTGGAGAGCCTGCTGACATACTGTATCTCAGTATGGTACTGTAGCTGTACTGAGGCAGAGAGAAAGGGAATACAGCGGATCATAAATACCGCGCAGAGGATCATTGGCTGCCCTCTTCCCTCCCTAAAGGACCTTTACAACTCCTGCTGCCTCAGCAGAGCCCAGGACATTGAAAAAGACCACTCTCACCCTGGTTCCCACCTGTTTAAAATGCTGGACAAATAGACTCAAGGACAGCTTTTTCCCCAGAGCTATAATTACATTGAACACACATATGCACTGAACACTTGGACGCACTGACTTATTCTTTGTCTTAGCTTAAATATTTTAATTGTATATCACTTCGTATTATGTATAATTTTATTCTTTTATTTTCCAATGTACCACGCACCTTATGCAGAAGCTTTGAAATTTCATTGTATCTTGTGTACAATGACAATAAAGAAATTCAAATTCAAATCAAAAGAAGGGACTTAACAGGTTTGTCCATCTGGGCCGAGTTGAGAACTGCCCTCAGAAACAAAAATTGTTGGTTGGGGGACAGTGAGCTTTTGCTTAGGTTGATCATGACCCCTTTTCCAAGTGGCCCAGGAGCAGAGGTCTGTGAGTGCATAGCTCCTCCTTCGATTGGGCTAAAAGCAACAAATCTTCGAGGTAGTTTAAGATGTGTACTCCCATCTGTCTCAGGGGGAGAGGGCCACATCCACGCATTTCTAAAAATGCACGGAGCTAGGGACAGTCCGAATGGTAGGACTGCATATTGGTAAGCCACCACCCCTTCAAATGCAAATCTCAAGAAAGGTCTGTGATGAGGGGCTATTTGGAAATTAAGTGCATTTTAAACATCTCAAATCAAGGATGGGCCAGCCTGAGGCCGCAATCCTTCTTCGGAACGAGGAAGTAAAAGCCTGACTCGCTGTGGGCCAGAGGTTGTACTTTCATTAATTCTCTTCGGTGCTTATCATTCATACCGAAACACAACAAATAATGTAAACAAATCATTACATTCACTTTTACTCTTAAACGTTTAACATTTACAATTACTCTCTAACATTGAACATTTACTCTCCAACTTGAGCCCAACAAGGGCGATTGTAATGCAGTATTGCAGACATCCCAACCTGCAAAAGGTCATTTCAGGAAGGTATCGCCCCATGGCACTTCTGTACAATTTTCGTGAGACACCTTGTGATGCAGCCTTTTCCAGAACTTGAGATTTAGTCTAATTTATGATGTGACGGCAAGAAAAGGTTTGAATTGCACTAATATCTGCAAACTGCACACCATTTGTGTAATCGTAAAAAGTGTTCTGGATTCATATTTCCAAATTCTTGAAAGGCTTTTAAAAAATTGTGTAAATGTGGCACAGACCTTACGCTGGATGTTGAATTCACCGTTAATCTCACTTATTTTTCCTGCAATTAAATCATAGGTGATACGTCCTCGGACTCTTGCGCATGCCAAGGCAGCAGATTTCCTCTCCAGTGTTCCTGTTCTATCCAATGACCGGTCATCCCAAGATAGCTTCTGTCATGAGAAGTCGATATGTGACCCTGGACCACAAAACCAGTCACATGGGTCAATTTTTTTAAATAGAGATGTACGTATACATCATCTGAATAAATCAAGCTGAATAAATAAGCTTTCCATTGATGTATGGTTTGTTAGGATATGACCATATTTGTCCAAGATACAGCTATTTGAAAATCTGGAATCTGAGGGTGCAAAAAAAATCGAAACATTGAGAAAAACGCCTTTTGCTGCATTCACTCACAAAAATAAACATTTTATATTATTTACAGTAGGAAATGTACAAAATATATTCATGGAACGTGATCTTTACTTCATATTCTAATGATTCTTGGCATAAAAGAAAAATGGATCATTTTGACCATACAATGTGTTGTTGCTGCCACAAATATACCCGTGCGAATTGTGACTGGTTTTGTGATCCAGGGTCACATATATCTGCTGTGGTTCACACTGTTTTAACCAGTGATTGCTTCATGCTTTAAAATTATTCTCAATCCACTGCATTAAAGTTTCTTTGCATAAAAGGGTTTTCCCTCCACTAATTCCTTGTGTACGCCTGCGTAAGAAGAAAGCATTCTCCAGTAATGCAATCATATGACATTCATTCCTCACCACCATTATCTGATGCTGCTATCCTTTTCCTTGATGTAATCTGCATGGCACTTGGTTGCATTATCTGAAAGAATATATATATATATATATATATATATATATATATATATATATATATATATATACAATACATATTGTAAAGGGATCTAAATGGTAGACTGGTATAATATGAACCACACTGCAGTATAGATTCACAGAAGTCAGATTTTTCACATAGTTTTGAAGCAAAAATAAATTGTAGGCTATAAGATCCAGTTCTCAAAAGTATGGGTTTTATGGCCTTATTTCAATCACTTACCACATATAAATATAATTTTCCTCAAAATTACAAACTTGCTGCTCACATATTATTATAGCAGAGTCTGTGCTGAATACAGTGTAATCAAAATTTAGCCATGAAAATATAACCGAAGTAAACACAAATGTCAAAACATCTCCAGGGCCCAGAAAACACCTCCGACCCCAGAGGGTTAATGCACTGTGATCTAACATTAACACATTAACAAAGATTAATAGATCCTGTAAAAATATATTGCTCATTGTTAGTTTGTGTTAGTTAATGCATTATTAACAGTGTTTCATAATTTAATTGATTAATAAATTAATGTCAACAAATGAGACCCTGTTGTAAAGTGTTAGTAAAGTGGTTTGATCAAAAAAATTCTATATGTAAAATTAAATAGGAAGTACTTTTCTGTGTAAAGCTGACTGGCGAGTTCCAATGAAAATATGTTTTCTTGCATTCCAGGAGATGATTTGCTGTTGAATAAAGGCAGGGACACTTTTCAAACCATCCTGTAACCCACAGCTGGTGTAAGAGCCTCTTGAAGCAGCCGACTGATGTAAGTCAAATCTTTCTTTATAATGTTGGGCTTCATAAACCAAGTGTGTAGATCTGGTTTAAACATTGGGGGGTTGAAGTTGAAGTGTGAAACGTTTTAGCGAGGTCAAGGGGCATGCTTACTGGTGATATGCATTTACTTGTTTTTTATTGTTTGGTATCTTATATCATCCACACATGTAAAGTTGGTTTATAACACAACTGCAATTAAGTAGTGCACAATTACTTGTTTACATAGGATAATGAAATTTCTATTATTTAAGCACCTGGAAGCTCAACAGGTTTGACAGAATTTGTACCATGGGAAGTCAAACTATAACTTTATTTAACATTTGGTCCCACTTTATATTAAGTGGCTTTAAGTACTATGTACTTACATAGAAAAATAAGTACAATGTACCTATTGTGTTCATGTTATATTGTAAAACACTTTTGCTGCTATTGCGGTGTGATATGGGTAAGGTTAGGGACAGGTGTGCTGGTATGGGTAGGTATAAGGGTGGGTTAAGGTGTAAGGGAAGGGTCAACAGTGTAATTACAAATGTAAAATCAATTAATTACAGTTGTGGTATTTTTAAAATATAAGTACAATGTAAAACATATGTACACAATAAGTCCATTGTATCAAATTGTTAATTTAGATGTAAGTATAGTACTTAAAGCCACTTAATATAAAGTGTGACCTAACAGTTTCTTATATTAAAATGGTTTAAGAGACTTAAAGGTTTCGACTATGTCATGTCTTGGAATATGTGAAGGCAAGATTATTACTAATTTCAGTCCTCATTAGAACAGGACACATTTTACACACGGGAAAACTGATTGTTTGGTCAATGATTCAAGAAGATCTTGATTTTAACTTTTTTTAACTGGAAAAGTAATATTCTTGTAATTGTTTAACTGTAACATTTGTTAGATTAAGGCTATAATTCAGGGAAGACCATTGATGGCTCCTCATTACCAAACTTAGGTTCATGTTGACATTTTTTAATCTATAGCAGTTGTTATGAAAAAAAGCAACTTTATTAATAATTTATAAACTATAGACACAACATGGCGAATTGGTCTGAATGATGCGTTTGCCGCTGGTTTTGCGTAAGCTGCTCACTGATTCCATGATCAGAGCATTGTATCCCATTTATTTACTTGTATAACTACCAGCTGAATCTGTTAGCTGGAGAGTATTTGACTAATAACGGGAAAAAAGGTTATACTAGTGCTGAAATATAATGGTACATATACATTTGGGTGAAAATTAAGATGAATATTTACCATGGTTGACAGTGTAACTTTTTGATCACTCAATTTCATATTAAATATTGGGTGTTTTCCAATGGCTTTAAATTATTAAGATTTGATTGAATCTGTTTTCTAATAAGGGTTTTTATTAAGAGATATTCCATAGTAACATTGGTTTAAGTGCATTTATCATATTGCATGATATTATAATAACTCTCTGATTACAGAAGAAGGACTTCTTTCAGGATTTCATCATCATGAGATTGTCTCTGGTTTCACAGCTTCTGCTGGTGTTATCAGTCCTGGCACAGAGTAAGTTTTAGTTTAACATCTGTTTGACTATCAGTCTTATGTGGCAAAGACATTAAACATGTCAGTGTGTTTCTGAATTCAATCCATTTCTCTTTAACAGCCAGGGCAGGTAAAACAAACCTTTATTAATACAGAAATAATAATAAAGAAATGAAATAAACAATTTAAAGGGATTTAAGGGAATAAATCAATTGGAATGGTAAAATAAGTCTATTATAGTGTATTATTACTGTTCGTTGCTGAACATTTATTTCGCAAAACACTTGTCTAATAGTGGTTCTCGAAGAGGGTGGTTCCGGCCCCAGGGGCGATCAGAGACAACGGGGGCAGTTAGATTTTGTAAAGGTTTGTTCACGAGTTTACACGAAAGATCCGACGAGGCAAGACAAGATTAAACATGTATTTATTATTGCAAAATAATTGCCTACAACATTCTAAAAATCTGCCAGTTTAATAAGACATGTAAGTTATGTATTGTTTCTTTTGCAATGACTCTATATTTAGTAATTCTCAAGCACTGACTAGGATCAGCATTCACATGCTCAAAAATGCGTTTCGCGCTGACAAGAATCCAGCGCTGACTAGAATCACGCAGCAGAGGAATGGAAAGTTGACAAACCATTAAAAAAGTATTGACTTACTTAAGAACCACTTATATATTTTCAAATATTTTAAAAAAATGATAAGGGACCTGGATAATGGGTAGGGGGCGCTGGCCCAAAAAAGGTTGAGAAACACTGGTCTAATACTTACATCTACTTGCATCTTAAGTTTTTAAATGATTTTTTGTAATTTACGGTAATTTATGTGTTGTGTTGTTATTATGTGTATGTGTATACTACTGCTATTACTGCTGTCTACACAAAGAATTGCCTTTAAGGACAATAAAGTTTAACTAACTAATCTTTCCAAGAATTGTGACAGTAAAATCCGCCTTAAATTTGATTGGCCATCTCAATCACTTTGACATTGGCGATCACTGTTAGACCAGAGCAGCCTAATATTAAGTTAAAATATAGATTTTTATGGAAATCTTTATTGAAATATGATAAATTATTTACCAAGCGTGCCAATATTAGTCCACTGTTACACCAGTCCACCACCAGAGGTCATCATCTTCCCACTACTAATCGCAGCCAGATTCCTCACACATGACATGAACAAACACAAGCTTCATATATCACTGTACAATTTAAAAGTTAAATCCTTCTTTTTTTTCTTGGCAGCACAAGGAATATTCTACCCATCCGGCTCAGCATCAGAAAACACAATAAACCCTGCTGATGATGATGGAAGCTCCTCAGTTATTTCACTGTCGAGTCCGTTTCTGTTCTTTGGCCGCACAAACCAGCAGATTTATGTAAGAATTTGATTTCATCTTGATTCAAAGTCTAACTGTGAGTGGCGGATGGTTTATAAACTCATCTGTGTATCAGTAAAACCTGTGGCTGTGATTTTGACAATATTTCTCATGTTTCAGGTTAATAATAATGGACACCTCACATTCAACCAGGCTTCATCAAAATATGTTCCCTACTCCTTTCCTGCTAATAGAAGTCAAGATATAATTGCTGGTCTCTGGACCGACCTTGACAACAGTGCGAGCGGTGTGGTTTCATATCGTCAGTACACTAATGGAAGTGTTCTCACACGCGCCACTCAGGATATAAACGATCATTTCCCAATTCTGGCCTTCAGCGCTTCTTGGGTCTTTGTTGCAACATGGGATAAAGTCGCTTACTACAGCTTGACCGGCACAGTAAGATCGATATACTTCTGAAATATGAATGTTTTCTCTTTAGTAATTCAATTTCAAAATACTTTATTGGCGTGAACACAATAATACACAAAGAAAGTGGCAGAGATTTTTTTGTAATACATTAAAACAATATTAACAATGATGTAAAGGTAATGCATTTAAAAAAAGATGTACAATGAACACTATATCTTTTTTTCTTGATCTTTTCAGGAAACATCATTTCAAGTGGTTTTAATCTCAGGCAGTAATTTTTCATTTATTCTGATGAATTACTGTGACATTGCTGTAACAACGCTTCCGGTGGAGGTAAAAGAAACTTGTTTTCTGTATCAGAATATAATGTTTCTATTCACTATATAACAATATACAGTATGCATACTGTTTAATGTTTTCATTTTTGTACAGGCTGGTTATGACACAGTAAACTCCACTGACTACTTTGTGATTCCTGGAACAAACAGTGGGAGCTCAATCTCAAACCTCAAGAACTCCAGTAATGTCAATGTTCCCGGTCGATGGGCCTTCAGGGTGGACGGTGGACAAACTCCATGTAATATTTTTTATGATTATTTTATGCATACACTGTAAAGAAAAAGAAACAAATCTGTCAGAATAATTCAGTAAAAATGCAGTAAAAATGTAACATATTTACAGAACGACTTTTACATTTTACAGTTTAAAACTTTAAATGACAAAAACCAAGTCATTTCTGCCCCATTTCTGTTAAAGTAGCATGGCTATATTGCTACTTAAATTTGTTTTGTATTTTTACATATATTGACATTTACCATAATAACACTGCTGGCTGCTGGTAAAGAGAAAGACACATGATGAATCAAAGTTCATCACAAACATATTTTCCACAAGCAGAAGTAAATACTAATATATAGAAAGAACACACAGTCATGCACACAAATACAGAACACCATCACTGTAACACACATGACTCTAAAATAATGCAATAAACAGATTCATTTAACAACATACGACTTAACATAAAACCCTAATGTACATATACATACTGTAACTGATCACAAACTAAACACAATTAATCAAATAAAAAAACATCAAATGTGACACATCACAGGACATTCTGGCAATGTCTGTTTATGACTTTTCACTGTAAATAAGATGATGAATTGTTCTTTTTACTCAAAAATACAGTATGTTACTGTAAAATTACACAAAATGTAATGTTAGATCTATTACAATTCTTCTCCTTAATAGTATTTATTTAAAGTTTTACACGTTTTTTTCTATCATTTTACTTTAGTTGAAAGATAGATCTTTGTGGACATTTTTAATGAAAGACGATAAATAAATAACATCTCGGTTACGGATGTAACCCTCGTTCCCTGAGTAGGGAACGGAGACGTTATGTCGAATGACGACGAAATGGGGTTCGCTTAGAAGCCTATCCTCTCCGAAAAGTAATAAAACGAGCCAATGGCAACCAAATGCCATGGGTCTGCTAAATTTGCATAGCAAAACTCCGCCCCACCTCGTGGGTATAAAGGAAGTGCGCCGGCAATATGCAGATATGTTTCTTCGCTGAAGGATAGCGGAAGTGATGGTAGCCACCACCGCTGGTGGTAGGGTACTCAAACCTACCTCGTCCCGTCCAGGAGCCACACGTGGAGGTTCCAAAGATCGGGACGAGGGTGCCAAAGGGTGCCCCGTCCCTGAGAAAGGAGGTCCTTCCTCAGAGGAATTGGCCAGGGAGGTGCTGTCGCGAGGAGTACAAGTTCGGAGAACCAGGTTTGGGTGGGCCAGTGCGGTGAAACCAATATGACCTGCTCGTCGTCCTCCCTGATCTTGCACAGGGTCTGTGCAAGAAGGCTCACTGGGGGAAACGCATACTTGCGGAGGCCCCGCGGCCAGCTGTGCGCCAGAGCGTCCGTGCCGAGCATGCCCTCGGTCAGGGAGTAAAACTGGGTGCAGTGGAACTAGTCGTGGGAGGCAAACAGGTCTACCTGTGCGTCCCCGAACTGATCCCAAATCAGCTGAACCGCCTGGGGATGGAGTCTCCATTCTCCAGGAAGAGGCTGAAGCCGTGAGAGCTCGTCGGCTGCACAGTTCAGGTCTCCCGGGATATAAATGGCTCGAAGCGACCTCAGATGCTTCCGACTCCATAGGAGGAGGTGGCGAGCGAGTTGCGGCAGAAGCGTAGACCACCTTGTCGATTGATGTACGCTACTGTCACGGTATTGTCTGATCGGACTAGTACGTGCTGGTTCTTGAGCAACGCATGGAAGCGGGGCAGAGCGAGACGTACTGCCAGCAACTCGAGGCAATTGACATGCCATAAGCGGTGGGGCCCTATCTAGGAGCCCGCGGAAGCATGCCCATTGCACATGGCGCCCCAACCAGTGGAGGAGGCATCCGTTGAGACAACAACATGCCTGGAAACTCGTTCTAAGGGTACTCCGGCCCGTAGAAAGCTGAGGTTCATCCACGGAGTGAAGGTCTGACGGCAGGTCGGAGTAACTGGTTCTCGGAACGTGCCTTGATGCCATGCCCACCTCGGGACTCGATCGCGAAGCCAGTGCTAAAGCGGTCTCATATGAAGCAATCCGAGCAGCGTTGCCGCGGCTGCAGATGCCATATGCCCCAGGAGCCTCTGAAAAAGTTTCAGCGGAACAGCACTCTTGCCCTCGAATTGTCTCAGGCAAGTCAGCAGTGACTGCGCGCGCTCGCTCGTAAGCTGTGCGCACATGGCGACCGAGTCGATTTCCATACCGAGAAAAGATCCTCTGCACGGGGCAAAGTTTGCTCTTCTCCCAGTTGACCCGAAGGCCCAGACGGGCTAGGTGCCGGAGCACTAGGTCCCTGTGTTCGCAAACCTGGTCCCGAGAGTGAGCTAGGATTAGCCAGTCGTTGAGATAATTCAGGATGCGAACCCCGTGTTGCCGTAGCGGCACAAGGGCTGCCTCGACGACCTTCGTGAAGACGCGAGGAGACAGGGCCAGCCCGAATGGGAGAACTGCATACTGGTATGCCTGCCCCTCGAAAGCAAACCGCAAGAACGGTCTGTGTCGAGGAAGAATGGAGACATGAAAGTAGACGTACTTCAGGTCGATCGCTGCAAACCAATCCTGTAGCTGCACACATTCGAAAATGCGTTTGGCCGTGAGCATCTTGAACGGAAGCCTGCAAGGGAACGGTTCAAGACGCGTAGGTCCAGGATTGGTCGTAACCCACCGGTTTTCTTGGGGACAATGAAGTAGGGGCTGTAGAAGCCGGACCTCATTGCGGCTGGAGGGACAGTCTCGATCGCACCCTTCACCAGCAGGGTGGCGACCTCCGCTCTCATGACAGGGGCATTGCCACCGACCATAGTGAAGCGGACTCCCCTGAAGCGGGGAGGAGACCGTGCGAACTGAATCGCATAGCCGAGCCTGATGGTTCTTGCAGGCCAGCGGGACAGGTTGGGAAGCTCTAACCAGGCTCCCAAGGACTGTGCCAGCGGGGTCATGCGAACGACAGACGTCCCACCGGGGGTGCAGCTAAGCGGAATGACCGGTCCGGACATGGGTGGCATAGTGGCCCGGTGTGGGGGCAAGGTCATTAGCCGCATCCTGCCTGAGAAGGCCAGGGAAGGACCAGCATTCCACGGGGGCGTGCTCTGGCAGGGGTCTGGCGACAGAGGGGGATGAGAGCGGCGAGGCCCGTGGGCGGCGCGCGCTGTCATCCCCTTCTGGGGGCTCAGAGATGGGGATGTCAGTGCTTTTTTAACCACATTAGGATGCTGCCCACCCGTGGGTGAGCAGCGGGGAGTGGAGAACAAAAGATTCTCCCCCGGCCCTCCACCGGGGGAAGGAGTGGTCCTGCTACCATCTCCTGACAAGAACTGGTCGCCATCTCTGAGCAGCTCGTCTCAGGAGCGCCGCTTGGCCTGGCGTTTGGAGAGACTCGAAGTGACAACGAAAGGGAACCCACGTTACTTATATTTACCAAGCGTGCCAATATTAGTCCACTGTTACACCAGTCCACCACCAGAGGTCATCATATTCCCACTACTAATCACAGCCAGATTCCTCACACATGACATGAACAAACACAAGCTTCATATATCACTGTAAAATTTAAGTTCAAAAATGTAAAATTCAAGTTAAATTGTTTTTTTTCTTTTTCTTTTTCTTGGCAGCACAAGGAATATTCTACCCATTCGGCTCATCATCAGGAGACACAATAAACCCTGCTGTTGATGATGGAAGCTCCTCAGTTATTCCACTGTCGAGTCCGTTTCTGTTCTTTGGCCGCACATACCAGCAGATTTATGTAAGAATTTGATTTCATCTTGATTCAAAATCTAACTGAGTGGCGGATGGTTTATAAACTCATCTGTGTATCAGTAAAACCGGTGGCTGTGATTTTGACAATATTTCTCATGTTTCAGGTTAATAATAATGGACACCTCACATTCAACCAGGCTTCATCAAAATATGTTCCCTCCTTTCCTGCTAATAGAAGTCAAGATATAATTGCTGGTCTCTGGACCGACCTCGACAACAGTGCGAGAGGTGTGGTTTCATATCGTCAGTACACTAATGGAAGTGTTCTCAGACGCGCCACTCAGGATATACACAACCATTTCCCAAATATGACCTTCAGGGCTTCTTGGGTCTTTGTTGCAACGTGGGATAAAGTCACTTACTATCCCATCACTAACACAGTAAGGTTGATATACTTCTGAAATATTAATGTTTTCACGTTAGTAATTGAATTTCAAAATACTTTATTGGTGTGAACACAATAATTCACAAAGAAAGTGGCAGAGAAAATAGTAATACATTAAAACAATAATAACAATGATGTAATGGTCATGCAAATAACAACAATATACTGTAATTTTACATTTAAAAAAAAGATGTACAATGAACACTATATCTTTTTTTTCTTGATCTTTTCAGGAAACATCGTTTCAAGTGGTTTTAATCTCAGGCAGTACTTTTTCATTTATTCTGATGAATTACGGTGACATTGCTGTAACAACGCTTCCGGTGGAGGTAAAAGAAACTTGTTTTCTGTATCAGAATATAATGTTACTATTCACTATAACAATGTACAGTATGTATACTGTTTAAATATATATTTAGCTTTTTCATTTTTGTACAGGCTGGTTATGACACAGTAAACTCCACTGACTACTTCGTGATTCCTGGATCAAACAGTGGGAGCTCAATCTCAAACCTCAAGAACTCCAGTAATGTCTATGTTCCCGGTCGATGGGCCTTCAGGGTGGACGGTGGACAAACCCCATGTAATATTTTGATTATTTTATGCATACATTGTAAAGAAAAAGAAACAAATCTGTCAGAATAATTCAGTAAAAATACAGTAAAAATTTAACATATTTACAGAACGACTTTTACGTTTTACAGTTTAAAAACTTTAAATGACAAAAAAAAAATTGATGTAAACCAGTAAATCCAGTAAGCCCTTTCTTCTGAATTAGCAAGGACATATTGCTACTTAAATCTGTTTTGTACATATTGACATTTACGATAATAACACTGCTGGTAAAGAGAAAGACACATGATGAATCAAAGTTCATCACAAACATATTTTCCACAAGCAGAAGTAAATACTAATATATAGAAGGAACACACAGTCATGCACACAAATACAGAACACCATCACTGTAACACACATGACTCTAAAATAATGATATAAACATAGATTCATTTAACAACATAAGATGTAACATAAAACCCTAATGTACATATACATACTGTAACTGATCACAAACTAAACACAATTAATCAAATAAAAAAACATCAAATGTGACACATCACAGGACATTCTGGCAATGTCTGTTTATGGCTTTTCACTCTAAATAAGATGATGATTTGTTCTTTTTACTTTACAAAAATACAGTATGTTACTGTAAAATTACACAAAATGTAATGTTAGATCTATTATAATTCTTCTCCTTAATAGTATTTATTTAAAGTTTTACACATTTTTTCCTATCATTTTACTTTAGTTGAAAGATAGATCTTTGTGGACATTTTTAATGAAAGACGATAAATAAATAACATCTCGGTTACGGATGTAACCCTCGTTCCCTGAGTAGGGAACGGAGACGTTATGTCGAATGACGACGAAATGGGGTTCGCTTAGAAGCCTATCCTCTCCGAAAAGTAATAAAACGAGCCAATGGCAACCAAATGCCATGGGTCTGCTGAATTTGCATAGCATAACTCCGCCCCACCTCGTGGGTATAAAGGAAGTGCGCCGGCAATATGCAGATATGTTTCTTCGCTGAAGGATAGCGGAAGTGATGGTAGCCACCACCGCTGGTGGTAGGGTACTCAAACCTACCTCGTCCCGTCCAGGAGCCACACGTGGAGGTTCCAAAGATCGGGACGAGGGTGCCAAAGGGTGCCCCGTCCCGGAGAAAGGAGGTCCTTCCTCAGAGGAAATGGCCAGGGAGGTGCTGTCGCGAGGAGTACAAGTTCGGAGAACCAGGTTTGGGTGGGCCAGTGCGGTGAAACCAATATGACCTGCTCGTCGTCCTCCCTGACCCTGTGCAAGAAGGCTCACTGGGGGAAACGCATATTTGCGGAGGCCCCGCGGCCAGCTGTGCGCCAGAGCGTCCGTGCCGAGCGTGCCCTCGGTCAGGGAGTAAAACTGGGCGCAGTGGAACTAGTCGTGGGAGGCAAACAGGTCTACCTGTGCGTCCCCGAACTGATCCCAAATCAGCTGAACCGCCTGGGGATGGAGTCTCCATTCTCCAGGAAGAGGCTGAAGCCGTGAGAGCTCGTCGGCTGCACAGTTCAGGTCTCCCGGGATATAAATGGCTCGAAGCGACCTCAGATGCTTCCGACTCCATAGGAGGAAGTGGCGGGCGAGTTGCGACATACGGCGGGAGCGTAGACCACCTTGTCGATTGATGTACGCTACTGTCACGGTATTGTCTGATCGGACTAGTACGTGCTGGTTCTTGAGCAACGCATGGAAGCGGGGCAGAGCGAGACGTACTGCCAGCAACTCGAGGCAATTGACATGCCATAAGCGGTGGGGTCCTATCTAGGAGCCCGCGGCAGCATGCCCATTGCACATGGCACCCCAACCAGTGGAGGAGGCATCCGTTGAGACAACAAAATGCCTGGAAACTCGTTCTAAGGGTACTCCGTAGAAAGCTGAGGTTCGTCCACGGAGTGAAGGTCTGACGGCAGGTCGGAGTAACTGGTTCTCGGAACGTGCCTTGATGCCATGCCCACCTCGGGACTCGATCGCGAAGCCAGTGCTAAAGCGGTCTCATATGAAGCAATCCGAGCAGCGTGCCGCGGCTGCAGATGCCATATGCCCCAGGAGCCTCTGAAAAAGTTTCAGCGGAACAGCACTCTTGCCCTCGAATTGTCTCAGGCAAGTCAGCAGTGACTGCGCGCGCTCGCTCGTAAGCTGTGCGCACATGGCGACCGAGTCGATTTCCATACCGAGAAAAGATCCTCTGCACGGGGCAAAGTTTGCTCTTCTCCCAGTTGACCCGAAGGCCCAGACGGGCTAGGTGCCGGAGCACTAGGTCCCTGTGTTCGCAAACCTGGTCCCGAGAGTGAGCTAGGATTAGCCAGTCGTTGAGATAATTCAGGATGCGAACCCCGTGTTGCCGTAGCGGCACAAGGGCTGCCTCGACGACCTTCGTGAAGACGCGAGGAGACAGGGCCAGCCCGGATGGGAGAACCGCATACTGGTATGCCTGCCCCTCGAAAGCAAACCGCAAGAACGGTCTGTGTCGAGGAAGAATGGAGACATGAAAGTAGACGTCCTTCAGGTCGATCGCTGCAAACCAATCCTGTAGCTGCACACATTCGAAAATGCGTTTGGCCGTGAGCATCTTGAACGGAAGCCTGCAAGGGAACGGTTCAAGACGCGTAGGTCCAGGATTGGTCGTAACCCACCGGTTTTCTTGGGGACAATGAAGTAGGGGCTGTAGAAGACGGACCTCATTGCGGCTGGAGGGACAGTCTCGATCGCACCCTTCACCAGCAGGGTGGCGACCTCCGCTCTCATGACAGGGGCATTGCCACCGACCATAGTGAAGCGGACTCCCCTGAAGCGGGGAGGAGACCGTGCGAACTGAATCGCATAGCCGAGCCTGATGGTTCTTGCAGGCCAGCGGGACAGGTTGGGAAGCTCTAACCAGGCTCCCAAGGACTGTGCCAGCGGGGTCATGCGAACGACAGACGTCCCACCGGGGGTGCAGCTAAGCGGAATGACCGGTCCGGACATGGGTGGCATAATGGCCCGGTGTGGGGGCACGGTCATTAGCCGCGTCCTGCCTGAGAAGGCCAGGGAAGGACCAGCATTCCACGGGGGCGTGCTCTGGCAGGGGTCTGGCGACAGAGGGGGATGAGAGCGGCGAGGCCCGTGGGCGGCGCGCGCTGTCATCCCCTTCTGGGGGCTCAGAGATGGGGATGTCAGTTCTTTCTTTAACCACATTAGGATGCTTCCCACCCGTGGGTGAGCAGCGGGGAGTGGAGAACAAAAGATTCTCCCCCGGCCCTCCACCGGGGGAAGGAGTGGTCCTGCTACCATCTCCTGACATGAACTGTTCGCCATCTCTGAGCAGCTCGTCTCAGGAGCGCCGCTTGGCCTGGCGTTTAGCGGGGCACGGGGCTGGAGAGAGCTGGGGCGCCTTCCTACGACTTCCTCCACGACGTGGCCTGGCTGAAGGCTGCTGCTGGGGCCTTGCGGGAGGGGCAGGAGTCGCGGGAGGGCGTCTGTGCCGACGGCTGGGTGGAGGCAGCAGCGGGCCGTCTGAGCAGAATGTGTTTGATGGCCTCAGTCTGCTTCTGGGTTCTTTGATGAAGTTCTCAACCGCACCGCCGAAGAGGCCAGCCTGGGATATGGGGGCGTCGAGCAAACAAGTTCGCTCGGCGTCTCTCATATCGGCCAGGTTGAGCCATAGATGTCTCTCCTGGACCACATTAGTGGACATCACCTGGCCCAGGGAGCGTGCGGTCACTTTCGTCACCCGTAGAGCGAGGTCAGTGGCGGCACACAGCTCATTGAAGAGCCCTGGGTCAGTCCTCCCATCGTGCATGTCCCTGAGTATCTGAGCCTGGTAGACCTGCAGAGTGGCCATGGCATGCAAAGAGACGGCTGCCTGCCCCGCAGCTCTATAGGTCTTCGCCACCAGAGTAGACGAAAACCTACAGGCCTTCGTAACTCGAAGTGACAACGAAAGGGAACCCACGTTACTTATATTTACCAAGCTTGCCAATATTAGTCCACTGTTACACCAGTCCACCACCAGAGGTCATCATATTCCCACTACTAATCACAGCCAGATTACTCACACATGACATGAACAAACACAACCTTCATATATCACTGTAAATTTAAGTTAAAAAATTTAAAATTCAAGTTAAATTGTTTTTTTTCTTTTTCTTTTTCTTGGCAGCACAAGGAATATTCTACCCATTCGGCTCATCATCAGGAGACACAATAAACCCTGCTGTTGATGATGGAAGCTCCTCAGTTATTCCACTGTCGAGTCCGTTTCTGTTCTTTGGCCGCACATACCAGCAGATTTATGTAAGAATTTGACTTCATCTTGATTCAAAATCTAACTGTGAGTGGCGGATGGTTTATAAACTCATCTGTGTATCAGTAAAACCGGTGGCTGTGATTTTGACAATATTTCTCATGTTTCAGGTTAATAATAATGGACACCTCACATTCAACCAGGCTTCATCAAAATATGTTCCCTCCTTTCCTGCTAATAGAAGTCAAGATATAATTGCTGGTCTCTGGACCGACCTCGACAACAGTGCGAGAGGTGTGGTTTCATATCGTCAGTACACTAATGGAAGTGTTCTCACACGTGCCACTCAGGATATACACAACCATTTCCCAAATCTGACCTTCAGGGCTTCTTGGGTCTTTGTTGCAACGTGGGATAAAGTCGCTTACTATCCCATCACTAACACAGTAAGGTTGATATACTTCTGAAATATTAATGTTTTCACGTTAGTAATTGAATTTCAAAATACTTTATTGGCGTGAACACAATAATTCACAAAGAAAGTGGCAGAGAAAATAGTAATACATTAAAACAATAATAACAATGATGTAATGGTCATGCAAATAACAACAATATACTGTAATTTTACATTTAAAAAAAGATGTACAATGAACACTATATCTTTTTTTCTTGATCTTTTCAGGAAACATCGTTTCAAGTGGTTTTAATCTCAGGCAGTACTTTTTCATTTATTCTGATGAATTACGGTGACATTGCTGTAACAACGCTTCCGGTGGAGGTAAAAGAAACTTGTTTTCTGTATCAGAATATAATGTTACTATTCACTATAACAATGTACAGTATGTATACTGTTTAAATGTATATTTTGCTTTTTCATTTTTGTACAGGCTGGTTATGACACAGTAAACTCCACTGACTACTTTGTGATTCCTGAATCAAACAGTGGGAGCTCAATCTCAAACCTCAAGAACTCCAGTAATGTCAATGTTCCCGGTCGATGGGCCTTCAGGGTGGACGGTGGACAAACCCCATGTAATATTTTGATTATTTTATGCATACACTGTAAAGAAAAAGAAACAAATCTGTCAGAATAATTCAGTAAAAATACAGTAAAAATTTAACATATTTACAGAACGATTTTTACGTTTTACAGTTGAAAAACTTTAAATGACAAAAAAAAAATTTGATGTAAACCAGTAAATCCATTAAGCTCTTTCTTTCTTAATTAGCAAGGACATATTGCTACTTAAATCTGTTTTGTACATATTGACATTTACGATAATAACACTGCTGGTAAAGAGAAAGACATATGATGAATCAAAGTTCATCACAAACATATTTTCCACAAGCAGAAGTAAATACTAATATATAGAAGGAACACACAGTCATGCACACAAATACAGAACACCATCACTGTAACACACATGACTCTAAAATAATGATATAAACATAGATTAATTTAACAACATAAGATGTAACATAAAACCCTAATGTACATATACATACTGTAACTGATCACAAACTAAACACAATTGACCGTTCGCAAAAGCCACGCCCCTTAGTTATAGTTACTACGCCCGTCAAACAATTGAGAACCATAGCCATGGCTGGGTTGAGATCCATACATTAAGTGATTGGTTTTGGAGTAAGCAGCAGACATATCCTCCAGGGCACGACAGAAAGGATAGACAGAATAGCGCACGGGAGCACATGCACAAAACAGTTTTGTAAAATTATATATCAATAATTTTACAAAACTGTTTTGCGCATGTGCTCCCGCGCACGCGCTATTTCAGTCACAACACTGCAATCAGAGGACGCGCTGAAACATCAACTCTCGATGCGGTTCTCTTCATTCATAACTCGTAGCCGACTGAGAAGGATATATTTGTGTAAATAGTTGTGCAACTGCGCGAACTTTGTTTTGAAGTTTAATGTTTGAGTTCCAGAGGAATTTGTGACTGTGTACCTGTTCAACCACATCAAAGTTTCGTAATTAGCAAGTCCGTGCTCTTTCTCTTTTTTCTCTCTTGTTTGCTGACTGATGAGGGGGCCGCTGTGCCGCAGTGAAACGGTGTTTGTACATGTAGCCTATTTTTTAATAATAGTTGCAAGCAATCATAAAATACAGCAAGTTTTAAGCCCGTGCAGACCTCACTGCCATAGGCGCATCGTTTCACTATCTTGCTGAAATCGGAATGTTTGACGGAGGTCCTTCTCCTTAGTTACAGTTGCTGAGCTAGGATTGGACGAGAACCGTTCGAGGGCGGGGTTTTGCGAACGGTCAATTAATCAAATAAAAAAACATCAAATGTGACACATCACAGGGAATTCTGGCAATGCCAGTTTATGGCTTTTCACTCTAAATAAGATGATGAATTGTTCTTTTTACGTAAACAAATTAAAGTATTATACTGTAAAATGACACAAAATGTATGGTTAGATCTATTACCATTTTTCTCCGTATATAGTATGGGAACATACTGTTAACAATAATTTGTTAACTGTACACTTACTGCTATTAGTGAGAACGTTCATGTATTAATCCCGTTTTTACTGGCAAAGCGTGAACAGCCTGTAATGAAGCTTAAAAAATTAGACCTTCCCCGACTTTCTAGGTTTGATGAAAATCTGTAGGCTGATTTTACTGTGAAGGACTCGGGACGTTTTTACTGTGAAAATACAAGCATGAAACTTCTCTTCTGTTCTACGATAACACATGCTTACACAGTGTTCAAGATAATGCAGAAAGAGCTATTACTGTAATGTCAATGTGTCATGAAAAAGAAAAGAGAATAATTCAAACTATAATCTCATATAGCAAGATATATACTCTATAGCTGAAATACACTTTATAATCAAACTATCACAGCAATGTCATTTGAATGACCTTATCTGTCGTCATAATCCTGGTGAATTGCAGAGCTGGTGCAAATATATCCACATCGCTATGATCAGATGCTTTCTGAACTGCTGGTTTCTCACCCATGTCATTTTTTACAGGAAATTATTGAGAGAAAGCGTACAGCACATATTTACATATACATTTAAACGTCGCTCTTAGCAGTGTGGGCGGCATCCGGATAATTTGTTAACAGTATATGACTGCAAGGTATTTCCAACTTCTTTTTACTTCTAACTGAAGAGCGAACAAGAACTTCACCAGGGCATTGAATCACATTCAGTCTCTTGTTCATTATGTGACTGATTTAGCGGCCCGAGGCTAGCTCACATCTCTATGGGGTTTGTGCACTAGTGTGCACACAAGAAATAAGTTGCTGGCTGCAGTTCACTTACCGGCCTCCGGTGTCATAACAAGGGCTTCTGAATTCAAAAAACCATGATGTTTTTTTTTTTATCATGTATGGATAATCAAGTTATTGTCAACTTTACACAGTGATTTATAATGTACGGTAATGTTTTTTTTTGTTTAACAGCCACAACACCTGCATCACCAACATATGATTCTTCACCAACATCACCATCAAAAACATCTTCATCACCAACATATGATTCAGCACCAACATCACCAACTTATGATTCTGCACCAACATCACCATCAACAACATTTGCATCACCAACATATGATTCTGGACCAACATCTCCATCAACAACACCAACTTATGATTCTGCACCAACATCACCAACTTATGATTCTGCACCAACATATGATTCTGGACCAACATCACCAACATATGATTCTGGACCAACAACACCAACATATGATTCTGGACCAACATCACCAACTTATGATTCTGCACCAACATCACCAACATATGATTCTGGACCAACATCACCAACATATGATTCTGGACCAACATCACCAACATATGATTCTGCACCAACATCACCAACATATGATTCTGGACCAACATCACCAACATATGATTCTGGACCAACATCTCCAACATATGATTCTGGACCAACATCTCCAACATATGATTCTGGACCAACATCACCAACATATGATTCTGGACCAACATCACCAACATATGATTCTGGAACAACATCACCAACATATGATTCTGGACCAACATCACCAACATATGATTCTGGACCAACATCACCAACATATGATTCTGCACCAACATCACCAACATATGATTCTGCACCAACATCACCAACATATGATTCTGGACCAACATCACCAACATATGATTCTGGACCAACATCACCAACATATGATTCTGGACCAACATCACCAACATATGATTCTGGACCAACATCACCAACATATGATTCTGCACCAACATCACCAACATATGATTCTGCACCAACATCACCAACATATGATTCTGGACCAACATCACCAACATATGATTCTGCACCAACATCTCCAACATATGATTCTGGACCAACATCTCCAACATATGATTCTGGACCAACATCACCAACATATGATTCTGGACCAACATCACCAACATTTGATTCTGCACCAACATCTCCAACATATGATTCTGGACCAACATCTCCAACATATGATTCTGGACCAACATCTCCAACATATGATTCTGGACCAACATCACCAACATATGATTCTGGACCAACATCTCCATCAACAACACCTGCATCTCCAACATATGATTCTGGACCAACATCACCAACATTTGATTCTGCACCAACATCTCCAACATATGATTCTGGACCAACATCTCCAACATATGATTCTGGACCAACATCTCCAACATATGATTCTGGACCAACATCACCAACATATGATTCTGGACCAACATCTCCATCAACAACACCAACATCACCAACATATGATTCTGGACCAACATCACCAACATTTGATTCTGCACCAACATCACCATCAAAAACACCTGCATCTCCAACATATGATTCTGGACCAACATCACCAACATTTGATTCTGCACCAACATCACCAACATATGATTCTGGACCAACATCTCCAACATATGATTCTGGACCAACATCTCCAACATATGATTCTGGACCAACATCACCAACATATGATTCTGGACCAACATCTCCATCAACAACACCAACATCACCAACATATGATTCTGGACCAACATCACCAACATTTGATTCTGCACCAACATCACCATCAACAACACCTGCATCTCCAACATATGATTCTGGACCAACATCACCAACATTTGATTCTGCACCAACATCTCCAACATCACCATCAACAACACCTGCATCACCAACATCAACAACACCTGCATCTCCAACATCAACAACACCTGCATCTCCAACATCAACAACACCTGCATCTCCTACATCAACAACACCTGCATCTCCAACATATGATTCTGCACCAACATCTCCAACATATGATTCTGGACCAACATCTCCAACATATGATTCTGGACCAACATCTCCAACATATGATTCTGGACCAACATCACCAACATATGATTCTGGACCAACATCACCAACATTTGATTCTGCACCAACATCTCCAACATATGATTCTACACCAACATCACCAACATATGATTCTGCACCAACATCTCCATCAACAACACCAACATCACCAACATATGATTCTGGACCAACATCACCAACATTTGATTCTGCACCAACATCTCCATCAACAACACCTGCATCTCCAACATATGATTCTGGACCAACATCACCAACATTTGATTCTGCACCAACATCACCAACATCACCATCAACAACACCTGCATCTCCAACATCACCATCAACAACACCTGCATCACCAACATCAACAACACCTGCATCTCCAACATCAACAACACCTGCATCTCCAACATCAACAACACCTGCATCTCCAACATCAACAACACCTGCATCTCCAACATCAACAACACCTGCATCTCCAACATCAACAACACCTGCATCTCCAACATCACCATCAACAACACCTGCATCACCAACATCAACAACACCTGCATCTCCAACATCAACAACACCTGCATCTCCTACATCAACAACACCTGCATCTCCAACATCAACAACACCTGCATCTCCAACATCACAATCAACAAACCCTTCATCTCCAACATCACAATCAACAACACCTGCATCTCCTACATCAACAACACCTGCATCTCCAACATCAACAACACCTGCATCTCCAACATCAACAACACCTGCATCTCCAACATCAACAACACCTGCATCTCCAACATCACAATCAACAAACCCTGCATCACCAACATCTTCATCCACAAGACCTGCATCACCATCAACAACATCTGCATCAATAAGTCAGAGGGCCGGTCTGATCAGCTTTTTGTGTAGCCTTGTAGTCTTGTTTTTGAGTTCCCCCATTTGGTTAGTTTAGTTTTTTGTTTATTTTTCCCCCTTGCCCTTTACTTTTTGCTCACCTCTCTGCTTTGGCGGCCGGATCCCGTTTTTCTTGTTGCTCCCTTCCTGCTCCTTTTTGGATCTTCTCTGTCCACCAGCCCCAAAAGATCAGCTACCACCATCAGGTCCCTACTGAAGGATCTGAGGGTTTTCAATAACAACCTGTGTGTTGTACTTTAACAAAGCAACCATACATTGGTGTTCTTTATTTATTTATTTTATATTTAATTTCATAATCATTAGTCATTTGTAGTTGTCATTTTATTTATAATTTATTAATATTATTGTAAATAAATTATGGCATTGTGGTGCCATAGAAGGTTCAAGTAATATTTGGCAAACAGGTGCAAGACCCAACTAATGCCTGCAGTTAATTTCAACTTCTTCATTATTGCCCTGCTAGCAATGGGGATTTTCTCTATAACCATTTCCTGATTTGGTGCAGCTCAACAGCTTTTTGTCACACACCATTACTGTATTCTCGGGTCTTTTCCATAATGTACGTGTTTAGGAATTTACCTTGTATGTCCACTCATAATTAGAGCCCAGTGACACTGGAAGTCATGACTTATGATGTAAGATGTGAACTTAAAAACATACAGTATGAATAGGGACATACTTCAGTTAGATTTACTCTTAGAGGAATGTATAAAAAATATTTATGTATATAGTGATTTTGCTGTCACATCAACAGTTACAGAAACCAGATGTCGTCATCGTCCCACTACTAATCACAGTCAGTTGTCCCATATCAAAAACAACCTGCTCTGTCTAGTGTTAGTCTCCTCTTTGCTTCACGATTTTTCTCTGCGTGAGAAAATGGATGTGTGGCGTGAGACCGTGTGGAAAGGGTCGATTGCGTGAGTCTCACGGTCAATGCATGAGAGTTGGCAGATCTGAATCAAACTGATCTGTATGTTAACTATTTAAATAGGCTATATTACTATATTCTCTATATTTTCATTTAATAAAAACGTGACCATGTCAAAACTACATGCACTATCACACAACTTTAAACTCTAAAGTATACATACCTGTAACAAAACATTTGTTCTTTTTAAGTGTACCTGTAAGCTAATTAGGCCTAACTGTAAAATGTCTGTACTGATCAACATTGATACATTGAACATTATCCTGCCTGTTTCTTTCTGTACAAACAACTGAAACATTAAGGCATCTTAATATGTGGCTTAATAAAAAATAAAAAAAAATGTATTATAGTAGGCCTATCTAAATTTATATTGTTTTGACTAATGCTCAACCGATATATTATAACTGCCTCAACCACGTTAAGTTTAGGACTGCTGTAAGTCTGATTTTTAGGAAGGGAATCACCAACTTACTTTTACATAGCACTAAACTAAACCAGGTATAAATTACATGAACGAGTCAGGCAGTAAAATGTGTTTTTGTCAGTTTATGTAAACCACCCATAAATACAGTAGACGGGTGAATGTGGAAAACCAAACAAACAATGAGTATAGTGGAAAGAAAACAAACTGTTTTGATGTCAACAGGCCCAGCAGCATGGGGTATAGTTCTGGAGTCAGTGCCACCACATTGCTTGAGTCCAAAGTTACATGAAAGCCTTATCTGGTATAGTCCATGGATACACAATATAGTCTGTTGAAGATGAAGATGGTGGTCTCGTTACAATCCTTGTGCATAAGATCCAAGAGATCCACAAGGTGAAGTAATGAAACAGTTTGTGAACGGAAATACTCTTTTGATCTCCAATGAATGAACGCCAGTACTATAAAGGTTAGTGGCTACAAAAGAGTCATTCTACAATAACAACAAAAATATACAAACTTGACATTAGCAGTGCATCCAGTTAGCAAACAATCGTAAAAAGAGCACAGAAAAAGCATGTGCAATGGTTACAAACTAATACAGAAACCACACCCAAAAAAAATATGTAGAATAAATAAATCTTACTTTGATTGAGCTTAAAACCAAAGTTTCCCAATCAGGACTTAAAGCGGTTTGTGGTAACACAACTAGGGTTGCCAGCTTTGATCTGTGAAAAACTGGGACACTCAGATTAAGATTTTTTTTTGTTTTTTGGGTTGGGTTGGGTTTGTAAATCGTTTTTTCTTTGACACTGTGGCTCATCTCTCCCCCCATTTCACAAAACTGAGTAAATAGAAAGTTTTAAAAAAGCTATAGCTAGCAACTGAACTCACACTGTTTCATCCTGGATGTGTGTTAATGCGCGCAACCGACCAAACGACAGCACAGTCAGTTGCTAGGCGATAGTTGATAAGTTGAGCTTCCAATCAAATAAAAGTAAACGCCTGGCATTGGCCAATCCACTGTTTATAGGGATGGCTGACGCGAAACAGTCGTTCCGAAGCTTTGCGAGATCCCGAAGCGCAGTTGTTTCGAAACACTGATCCGAAGCGTGATTCAAAACACCCATGTCACGTGACTATGGCCAAACGAAGCCTCGAAGTGTTTCACTAAAGCCCCTTTCACACAGAGATTCCGGAAAATACACGGATAAAGTGACCCGGGATTTGACCCGGGTTCGTTTGAAAATGGTTCATTCACACTGCCAGTGATTTGCCGGAATCAGAGAGCGCGTTCACACACAACCCGGGTATGTCCCGGATAGACGCGTGACGTTATGATGTGACGTATAAGGTGGCGAACGAACGATCTCAGCTTCGGCGCGGATTGCAAGGAGCTCTCGGGTCTCTGCTTCAGTCCAGTTTGCAGACATCTTTTCGTTCTTTCTTGTATCGATGACGAACACAAACTTTCTTCTAACAGAGTAACAGAGTGGCACGATAACTACCACATTGCGAAGGCTCGTGCATCATCACTACGACACACCCCTTACGGCATTTGTCCTGGCTTTTGTTCACACAGCGCGCGTTCCGGGTCTGAACACGGCAATGTTACTAGGTCCCCAACCCGGCATCGATCCCGGCATTAAACCCGGGTCGTGTTTGCGTTCACACAGAAGGCGTTCCGGCAATTTGCCGGCAATTTGCCGGGTTCAAAGTGCTGTGTGAATGGGGCTTAAGTGTTTCATCAGGTGTGATCCGCCGAATCAGCGTTTGATTGACAGGTTCGGGAACAGACCACACAATCGCACATCTGTATAAAAGTGAAATTAACGCATATTGACCTCGTGGGTTTTTGTGAGATGAGTTTGATTTTGAGATAGCGGATTTTTGGTGATATAGTGACATTTATAATGTAAATTTGTTTAGTTAAATTTAGGCTTACATTTAAATTTACACAACACATTGACTGATAGGCTAGATACACAGAGTATATAGTGACACATTAATAGATACATAGATATAAACATATATAGACAGCTAGATTAATAGATAGATAGATATAGATAGATTAAAGATAGGGATAGAAATGTCAACATCAGACCCATCATCAACACCAGTAGAAACACAGGACAGTTTAGGGGAACTTTTTGATAGGCTACTCGTATCCATCAAACCCAGATGATACACAATGCTACAGCTGATGCCACAGTGGAAGTGAAAAAATACATCAACGATGCGTATTTGCCCAGAACTTATGACCCACTAACTTACTGGAAAGAGAGAGCAGTAATCTTTCCTCTTTTGTATGTCATGGCTAAAAAATATCTTTGCATTCCAGCAACAAGTGTCCCTTGTGAGAGGATTTTTTCCAAAGGCTGGAGAAATTATCTGTAAAAAAAGAAGTAGGCTAAGTCCTTCCACAGCAGAGAAATTCATATTTTTGAATAAAAATATCTAAAAAAAGTGAACCATTGTGGCTTGATTTATTTTATTAATATTCATTTTGCAGGACCAGAATAACATTATGCACAGTGAGGAGCCTATAGGTTACAAGATTCACATATTAGAAAAGTACAATAATAAAAAAACAACAACAATTTTAATGGCTCGTCAAGGTTGTTTCAGATCAACACCTGCAAGTGACCACTAGGTGTCACCGTGGAGACGGGTGTCGGATTGATTCGAAGCCTCGAAACAATATGGACCATTTGGTTTAACTGTTTCATTGCTTCACGAAGCCTCGATCTGCCCATCACTACCTGTTTACGGACACAGGATTGGATGTACACAACCATGAAGATAACACAGTAAGAGTAGAGGGAAACGGTTTAATTTGAAACCAGGAAATTCTACTTTAGAAGTACATTTTCACAAAAAAACGGGACTTTTCCGGGACTGTCGCTCAAAAAAAGAGAACAATCCCTGGAAAACCGGGACGGGTGGCAACGCTAAACACAACAGGTAAGCCATGCTTCCTCTGCCCAACAAATCTGACTTGTTCTACTACCCATCTGGATATATACCATCCACTAAAGCACCCTACACTCTGGTGGAGTGTAGTAGTAGTACACAGGCCTGAGCCTGTTACAATATCACCAAGGCTGATATATTGGCCAACATTAGGCTTTTTTTTATTTAAGTTTGTCAGAAGTAGCCTAAAAATGCTTACAGAAAGTGACAGAGTAACAAAGTGACAGAATTAGCTAATTTTCACGATACTTTTATGCTGCTTTTGCATCCTTTTTGAAAGGTTACACAGAAAAAAGAAAGTAATACCTTGCAAGACCGCCGACCCCAGAGGATTAACCTGTTGTCCCCCACTTTTGAAAAATCCCCAGATATGGCATACTCAAACTAAAACAGACATCTCATTTGAAAGCTGACTCTTGGCAATTTATTGTTAATTTAGAATTACTTATTGTCATAATGAAAATAAATTGTTATAAATAGCTTCAAAGTTTTGTAAGGTTATTAGAAATTATTTTTTATGAAATATCTTCATGAAAATAATATTGAAGTTGGAATTCTATCAATCTAGAAATGCACTGCAGCTAAAGCCACATGTCTGACCATGCTATGTTTAAAATCTGAAGATGATAAGTCTAAAACTCTAAAACTGTATTTAATTAAATGTTTTTTTAGTAGATCATGTCAAATGACTTTATTTTAATTAGACTCTAAAATGCAAACTGATGTTTATTGTCATCTTCTAAGCATCCATTCAGTCTATTGTCTCTATTGTTTTGTGGTTCAAACGAGCCCCCTTCAGTCTCAGTCTCCCCTGCACACATTCACACCTCTCCAGCCTGGTTATGGCTCTAAATATGTTTTTCTTTTGTCTTCATTATAACAACTAGCTATTCACGCTGTTTCAATCCCTAATTTATTTTTTTCAAAGTTATCACTTAACATTTGAAACTGTATCAAATGCCCTTCTTGAAAAAAAGAAGCATTTCATTGAGCATTCCTATTTCAAAATTTTCATAAAAATAATGTTAGATGCCGGGTGCATCTGAGGGCTAGGTAGCATGTTAGCTTAGCACACCATCAATACATGACAATTTGTGAGATTAAAACCATTTTTGCTCCAAACTTACTTTATAACGCAAGTCAATAACCTTCTGTGATCTGATTTGGATTCGAATAAAAAAATCAGACAACTATATTATTTTATAGTATTCTGCACAATGATAAAGTCTAGGCTAATGATTAGCATTACATTATAAATATAATCTATTATAATGAAAATACCTGACATGGCTTGAAGAACACAGATAAATCATATATCATTGCAATCATATGTATTGTCTCTAAAACATCTTTATCTGCATGCTACAGCAATCTCCGAAAGCTTTGTTTATGTAAAGGAGTTCCTGGAATGTCACATGATATGTCTCTTCTTCATCTGTTCCATATGGACTAAATGTGTATAGGGCGCCCTCAGGCTGCCAGTGTGTGACAACACAGTAGGCTATATCTGAATATCCAGCGCTCATAATGATTACATCGGCACATTTGGGTATTCAATAAATATTATTTCCCTCTATTGAAATCTGACATTAACCTATGAGAATCTATCTCAAAATCTGCAAATTTTTTAGCTAAAAGCCCTGAGGGACGTTGTTCCGTCAAGCGCTTTCATGACGACAGCGCAGGAGTTTTTTTTTTTTTTTTATGGGAGCGACTCATTTTTTTATTACATAACTCCTGACCAGTGGTGGAAAGAGTACTAACAAATTGTACTTAAGTAAACGTATTGCTACTTAAGTAATAATTTACTTGAGTACAAGTAGAAGTATTGAAAAATAATATGACTCAAGTAAGAGTAAATAAGTAGTTTGCTTAAAAACTACTCAAGTAACTACGTTACAAAGTACTTTAGTATTATTTTTCTATTTTTACCCAAAATGGGGAGATGATAGCGATATGGAGCGTTCTGTTTCATTCAATCTGTTTCATTCATACTGGAAGCCCAGTACTGATGAATCCCACAAGTGAGATTCATAGAAGTATTAAACTTATGAGATCTCAGGAAATGCCTTATATGGATATAATAACATGCAAATATAGACGTTTTGACTGATGAAATATGAAGACAAACAGATGATAGCGATAATATATCTGTGTTCATCAAGCTATCTCAGGTATTTTCACAAGAATGATGTATGTCTTTAAAGGGTAATATCTACCCTTGAACGCCCCGCCCCCCAGCCGAACTGAAAGTTTTGATTTGGTTTTGCACCCGAGTCCGACCTGTCAGTTATTGGCTGAACTGCTTCAGTTCTGTCAGTTATTGGCTGAACTGCTTCAGTTCTGTCAGTTATTGGCTGAACTGCTTCAGTTCTGTCAGTTATTGGCTGAAACGCAGGGCTCCACCACAGTAGTTTGAAAAGTATCTGTCAAATGTCAGCTTGCCCTGTTGCTCCGTCGGTACTTTTGCTACTTTGTACTTTTGGTGAAAATTAAATGTAGCAAAGTTGAATACTTTATTTTTATTCTACTCAAGTAAGAGTAAAAGTACCACAATTTAATTATACTCAAGAAAGTAGAAAAAAAAATCGACTCAAGTACTGTAACGAAAGTATTTGTAATTAGTTACTTTCCACCTCTGCTCCTGACACAAGTTCTTCAAATTATAACTGTCACTATATGTTTCTCAGAATAAATTAGTGGTCAAATACTGAAACTTGAGTCATATTTTTTTATTGCTGTATAGTTTGTCAAGGTAATTAAATCTAATAGTAACTTTGAGCTATTTAAGCAAAGAACGATTCAGTCCGTCCGCACACTGGTGAAGCTTATTAAGTAAGTAATCGGTTACAGTAGGCTACTACATTCTCAGTAGTATAGGCTAAATGTAAAATTAAACATGAAATGATTTTCTGTGTCGGAATGTCTGGCAGTGTTCCAATGAAAACACGTTTTCTTCCATTCCAGGAGATTATTGGCCATTGAGTAAAGGCAGGGACACATTTAGCAAAAAAAAAGCATCTTGTAACCCCACAGGTTGCAAGAGACTATTTGAAGCAGCTGACTGAAGTAAGTCAAAACTTTCTTTATTTTCTTTAGATTGTGTACTGTTGGGCTCCATAAACTATGGGCATATTCTCTTAGAAAATTTTAACGGATTGAATTAAAACACTCTATAAAAATGGGTTGGCCTATATTAATTTCAAATGTAAAAGTCTGATTCATGAATGAATCTTAGTTTTGAGACAATTCTTTTCTCTGAACCTGTCAAATAGTTTGCAGTTGTTTTTGAGTAAGCTGCTCACTGATCAAGAGCAAGTATCCCATTTATTAACTTATTACACCGTGATGAATTGTTAATTTTCGACTCAAAATCAGTCAAAATTAATAAAATGGTCCTTAGTGTGCGGATAATTTGACTGACGTTTGCGAAAAACTAAGTTATACTTCTGTTGAATTGTGATGGTGTATGTTGCTTATTCTTAAAATGTTATTTCATTTTATTTTTTTATATGGGTTTTGATATGAGAGATATTTCAGACTGACTGGTTTAAATGCATTTGCAGGGAGCTCTAATAATGCTCTCTGATTACAGAATAAGGATTTCGTCATCATGAAATTATCTCTGGTTTCACAGCTTCTGCTGGTGTTCATATCAGTCCTGACACTGAGTAAGGTTTAGTTTAACATCCGTTTAGTTTAATTTTCAGCCAAATATGAGAAAAACAAGCGAATGTGTATTTCACATTTAAATTCTCTCTCTTTCTCTTTAACAGCCAGGGCACAAACAACATCTGCACCAACAACACTGGCAGGTAAAACAGACCTTTATAAGAACGAGATCACAAATTCTCGCAAGATGTTTTTCCACTCTTACCATTCTCCTTATTGTGTGGGGCCAGTATAACATATTCAGCTGATTTCAAATGTTTCATTAAACAGTTGAAAATGGCCATTTTTAATTCAATATCTATTTTCTTATAGCCACGTCCTGATTTGTGCTGCTCAATAGATTCTGTCACACATTATTACTGTATTCTCACGAGGAACCTGGCTTATGCTTCACCTCATAATTAGAGCAGGAAGTCATAGTTATTTAATGTTTTACACATTTAATTTTTTCTATAATTTTACTTCAGTTAAAGGATAGATTTTTGTGGACATTTTTTATGAAAGAGTAAACATCACACATGACATGAACAAACACGAGCCTCATAAATCACTGTAAAATTTACACAACACCTCTAGTAAAAGATTTATCATTCTAGAAATGGATGTTTCCCATCTAATGTTTTGTATGATTATTTTATGTGTAGCCTACACTGTAAAGAAGAAAAAAACAATGTTGTTTTTACAGAGAAAAAACTGACAGCTGTGTTTGCCAGATTAATTAAAAATACAGTAAAATATAAACATATTTACAAACGAAGTGTACATTTTACAGTTTAAAAAATTACATTTTAAACCGGCAAATCCACTTTTGCTGAATTAGTGAGGTCTTGTTGCTACTTAAATCTGTTTTGTACGTTTTAAAATATACTGACATTTACGATAATAACACTGCTGGTAAAGAGAAAGACACATGATGAATCAAAGTTCATCACAAACATATTTTCCACAAGCAGAAGTAAATACTAATAGAAGGAACACACAGTCATGCACACAAATACAGAACACCATCACTGTAACACACATGACTCTGAAATAATGCAATAAACATTAATTTAACAACATAAGATGTAACATAAAACCCTAATTCACATAACGGAAAAAAAAACTAAAAATGATGCAACTAACCCTAAACCAAACCATAATCCTAACTCTAATGTACAGTAAGTAGATGTAGTTAAGGGGTGGTTGATTATGATTTCACTTTTCTAACTTTAGTTAGTGTGTAATGTTGCTGTTTGATCATAAACAACATCTGCAAAGTTACAACGCTCAAAGTTCAAAGCAAAGGAAGATATTTGTTTTTGAAGAAATCGCTTTTTAAGGACTACAACAAACGACTGGTAGGAACTACACGACATTCCTCCCGGGTTATTGACATAACCAACCCTAAAATTTACATAAACCCCGCCCCCGGGAACATGATTTATAGATTATCAAGACAGAATATGCTAATCAATGACTAGAAGATAACTACACATAAGCTGCATAAATTCATCAACGAACCATGTTGTCTACATTGTCACTTCTTCTTGATTCTCTCCATTTTGTCTGAATTTTAATTTGAACCGGTTTGAACATAAAAGGCTAAAAGTTTTTGAAATGTTCAGTGCATGTCTGTGTGAGGAAGTAATCGAAGCTCACTTGCATTTAAAGGGAGACACATAAAAAAAGTGACAATTTTAAGATGCTATATACAAATATTTGTGGGGTATTTTGAGCTAAACCTTCACATACACACGCTGGGGACATCAAATACTTTAACATCTTGTGAAAAGGGCATTATAATATTACAAAGTACTTAAATGTGTAACTACAGTGTAAAATAAAGTGTGACTAAAAAACTAAAAATTAGATAAAGAATTTAATGTTATGTTAGCGAGCATAGCCCAGAGTTCATATTGTAAAAGCACAATCAGTCTTTGTTTGCGTTAGCCCGATGCATAAACATAACGTTTTTACAAAAAACTAAAAATGCAGTTACGTTACTACGAGGTATTACTCTATTCTTTAAGACAACTCCGAAAACAACGACAAACACTTCACATATCTCAATACAATTGCCATTGAAGACCTAGAAGCTAAACGGTGCTTACACAACAAACAAAATAATTATTAAGCATGCTACATAAAACATAAAAGCAACAATTATTAATAACACTTACAGGTTGTGATACGGAGGAGGAAGCTGATGCAAATACACTTAGAAATGAACCTTCCTTCAATATCAGCCAGCTCGCGAATCCAAGTTTGATTGCATTTAAAAAGCAATCGTCTTCAAAATGGCGCGAACAAAGCACAAGGCTCTGACTATACTTCTGTGGTATAGTTATATGAATTGTAGCCACTTAGTCTTCAAATGCTCCTCCTTGGGCAGATGAAAAAAGTTGGCTTTTGAGCCGCACTTCAGAACACAGCGTCTCGTCGCCATGATATTTTCCATGGCCTTGGAGCGCAATAAGTGGGCGTATCGTATTCAAATAACTTGACAAGTTGACGTCATCTAGTCAGAGAAAAAGCTTCGGTCTTCTAACGATTCATAAAAATGACTCCGAGTCGACTCTTACTTTTGAAAGACAATAACTTTATATACGGTGCACTTTCATATTTCAAACTTTGCAGGATGTTTTTGTTCACTTAGATCTATGTTACACACTACATGAAAGGTAAATTTCAAAATTCCATAATAGGTGCCCTTTAAAAAAATGAGACCTTCCCTGACTTCCTAGGTTCGATGAAAGCATGTAGACTGATTTTACTGTGAAAGACTCGGGACGTTTTTGCTTGGAAAATCAAAAGGATGTGACGTTACACCCTCTCTACTATTCTACGAAACATGAAACGAATGCTTATACAATGTTCAGGATAATGCCGAAAGAGATATTCTGTACTGCAATGTCACTTGACTACGTTTACAAGCTGTCAATATTCGGGTTATGGTCGGGTTAAGGTCACTATTTGGGTTTCTGAAAAATTCGGAATAACCCGTTTACATGCGTGAGCAGAGAGAGTTACTCCTGTATACATGGAATTAGTAATCAATTGGCAATATCCCGATGTAAACGGTGACGCACGGTTAGCGTCTGGACGTACGGACAACCTTAAGACGCAATATGCGTCATTTCCGATTCTTCTTCCTGTATCCAAAGACAACAACAACAGCAGCAGCACGCGAATCATGAATAGTTCGGGGCAGATAGCGATCGCCTTTGTTTGCGCTTTGGTGCTGGTACTGACCCACCAGCAGCACTTGACACTACTGTGCTGCGTCTCACCATGTTTACCTCTACTTCTTGTTTACTTCCGGTATACTCCAGGCGGGTATACAATAAGTTCCTCTACTCAAAAGACCAAGATTCATTGCGAATAGAACATGCGCAGAACACAAATCAATGTTCCTTTTGATGGGGATTTGCCGATGCGCGTTTACATGACCAAATATTCGGGTTAGAAAAGGGGTAACTCAGGGATCATGAGCATATTCGGGTTTTTGCCGGTGTTTACATGGCCGTGCGCGACCGGGTTATTGCTAATATTCCGGTTTTGAACGGGTTATTGGCTGCTTGTAAACGTCAATGTGTCATGAAAAGAAAAGGGATTCATTCTAACATAGCCAGATATAGTCTATAGTCTCAAATATACGTTGTTGTTTTGTTTACAACAGGGTTAATTGAGCTTTACACAGTGATTTAAAATTTTCTGTTTCTTCAAAAGCCATTGCTCCAACAAAATCTCCATCAACAACATCTGCATCAACAACATCTGCATCAATAACATCTACTGTAGCTACATCAATAACATCTCCATCAACAACACCTCCATCAACAACACCTGCACCAACAACATCTCCATCAACAACACCTCCATCAACAACACCTGCACCAACAACACCTCCATCATCAACACCTCCATCAACAACATCTCCATCAACAACATCTCCATCAACAACACCTGCACCAACAACATCTCCATCAACAACACCTGCACCAACAACATCTCCATCAACAACACCTCCATCAACAACACCTCCATCAACAACACCTCCATCATCAACATCTCCATCATCAACATCTCCATCAACAACACCTCCATCATCAACATCTCCATCAACAACACCTCCATCAACAACACCTCCATCAACAACACCTCCATCAACAACACCTCCATCAACAACATCTCCATCAACAACACCTCCATAAACAACACCTCCATCATCAACATCTCCATCAACAACACCTGCACCAACAACATCTCCATCAACAACACCTGCACCAACAACATCTTCATCAACAACATCTGCATCAACAACATCTGCATCAACATCTACTGTAGCTACATCAATAACATCTGCATCAATAACATCTCCATCAACAACACCTCCATCAACAACATCTCCATCAACAACACCTCCATCATCAACATCTCCATCAACAACACCTGCACCAACAACATCTCCATCAACAATACTGGCAGGTAATTATGAACCTTTGAATTAGAACCAGATCTGTGGTGTGAATTGAACAAACTCACAGAGCAGCAATTTATTTCAGTTTTTCTCCTTTGTTTCACCTAAAGCACTCTCTTCAATTAAATGACACATAGAATGTGCTTACAATGTTCAGGATAATGAGCCATTCTGTATTGTAATGTCAATGTGTCATTGAAAAGAAAAGGGATTCGTTCAAATAGTCTCCCAAAGCAAGATCTATAGTCTCAAATACACTTTATAATCACACTATCATAACAGTGTAATTTTATTCTTCTTCTAATAATAATATGTATTAGTAAGATGATAATTAAATGTTTAGTTTTATAATTAAAATTGTAAAAGTTATGTAGGGTTAAGCAAACCCAAGTTGCCCTGATTGCTGTCCTGATGGCAGTAATGGGCAATTTTAACTAAGTTATTTTCTTAAAGAAATTTGTATATTTGTGCAGTTCAACATAATTTTTTTCAAACCATCATTACTGAATTCCTTTCCCATGATGCAAGTCTATGCACTGTGTTCATGCTCATCCAGTTTGAAATGTGGACTACAGGTTTTACAGATTTTCCGTTGTGACGTCCTCTCTTTGTAGCCTTTAGCAACTGCCTAAAATATGCTTGGTTTGGTCATAGTCTTTTGACTAAAATGCCATTGAACTTTATTTATATTTTAGTTATCTGAATTGGTTTCGGTCTAGTATTAGTTGACTAAATATTACAAGATTTAAGCCGACTAAATCTACAATAGATTTAGTTTACTAAAATTCAACAGTCAGTACTAAATCAAGTACAAAAATAACAAATGCATGAAACAGAACAAATATACAAATTAAATAAACACTGCTTTAAGTTGTCAGGTAGGTCTAAATATATTCAGGCAAGAAATAACAGCTACAGAAATTGAATTAGGTAATAAATGTAAATGTAAAAAGAAAAAAAAAACCTATTAGAGTAACTCAAGAGTAGTGAGTGATTTTGTCGCCACCCTCTCTCTCTCTCTCTCTCTCTCTCTCTCTCTCTCTCTCTCTCTCTCTCTCTCTCTCTCTCTCTCTCTCTCTCTCTCTCTCTCTCTCTCTCTCTCTTGACAGCACCAGGAATATTCTACCCATTTGGCTCATTATCAGGAGACGCAATAAACCCTGCTGTTGATGATGGAAGCTCCTCAGTTATTCCACTGTTGAGTCCATTTCTGTTCTTTGGCCGCACATACCAGCAGATTTATGTAAGAATTTGATTCCATCTTGATTCAAAGTCTAACTGTGAGTTGAATGCCTTATAAACTCATCTGTGATCCTGTGATGTGATTTTGACAATATTTCTCATGTTTCAGGTTAATAATAATGGACACCTCACATTCAACCAGGCATCATCACAATTTGTTCCCTACTCCTTTCCTGCTAATGGAAGTCAAGATATAATTGCTGGTCTCTGGACCGACCTCGACAACCGTGTGACAGGTGTGGTTTCATATCATCAGTACACTAGTGGAAGTGTTCTCACACGCGCCACTCAGGATATAAACGATCATTTCCCAAATCTGGCCTTCAACGCTTCTTGGGTCTTTGTTGCAACGTGGGATAAAGTCGCTTACTATTCCATCACTAACACAGTAAGTTTGATAAACTTCTGAAATATGAATGTTTTCAGTTTATCCACAATTCAATTCAGTTTCAGAATTAATAGTAGGTCAGTCAATAATGCTCATAAAAATAATATTAGTATTACAAAAAAGAAAAAAGAAAAGAAAAAGAAGACGAAGATGACCAGTGCTAAAGTGATTCTTTTTTTTTTTCAATCTTTGCAGGAAACTTCGTTTCAAGTGGTTTTAATTTCAGGCAATAATTTTTCATTTATTCTGATGATTTATGGTAACATTGCTGTAACAGGACATCAGGTGGAGGTAAGAAGCTTGTATTCTGTGTTGAAAACAAAATGTTACTACTCTCTCAAATATATAGCATATGTACTGTATATACACTATTTATATGATTAATGATTTTTACACACTTTCAGGCTGGTTATGACACAGTAAACTCCACTGACTACTTTGTGATTCCTGGATCAAACAGAGGAAACTCAATCTCAAACCTCAAGAACTCCAGTAATGTCAATGTCCCCGGCCGATGGGCCTTCAGGGTGGACGCTGGACACAACACCTCTAAAAGTAAGAAGTCTTGTCTTTATAGAAATAGATAATAAATAGGTTTTGTTTTTGTTTTGATCAATTTTATATAACCCCATGCAATGTTTTTGTATGTTTAATGTCAACAAATTTGAGTATTTTAGGTGTTTGTCTGTGTTTCCCTTTAGACAACATCATTGGACTTCAAATGAAACTTTCCTCGTTTTCAGATCTCACACAGACTGGAAACATTGTTTTACAGCAAGTACGTCACACTTCCTACAAACATTTATACAAAACAGTAATAGATAATAGCTAGTTTGATCTATCTGTCCATATTTGTTTCAGATAAAAGAGGAGCTGGTCAAGAACGGTCTGCCAGGCAACATAGAGCTGGAGTTAAGAAAAGTGCAAAAGATAAAGCCGTAAATTCAGTTTCCTTCAGGAAAAGAAATTAAACATTCTTGTTCGTTTAGTTTCTGACAGCAAATATCCTATTGATCATGTGAAGACTGTGAAGATCCCATTTTTACATTATGTGTATTCATTTAAAGGATTATAATGGGCACAAAGAATCATAAAAGTTTTATAAAAGAAGTGCATATGACTTTTTTTTACATACAAAGTAAAAAAAAAGTTTACTCCGATGTACACTTCAAGCAGCTCTATATCCCACTATTCAACTTGATTGTGACATTACTGCAGATTACTGTACACATTCAGCAAATAATTAAACATACTGTGTGAAAAAGTCTGTGTGTTTCCCTTTAGACGTCGTTGGACTTCAAGGGAAACTTCCTAATTTTCAGACCTAACATTCAGGGCTGTGTTTCCCAAAAGTGTCACACGTCTAAGTAGATTGTAGAACCATTGCACCATCTATTAGCCTGTCCATGTTGTGTTTCAGATATTACAGGAACTGGTCAATTACCTCAAGTGGAGGAGTTCAAGTATCTTGGGGTTTTGTTCACGAGTGAGGGAAGGATGGAACGGGAGATTGACAGACGGATCGGTGCAGCTTCTGCAGTAATGCGGTCGATGTACCGGTCTGTCGTGGTGAAGAAAGAGCTGAGCCGCAAGGCGAAGCTCTCGATTTACCGGTCAATCTACGTTCCTACTCTCACCTATGGTCATGAGCTTTGGGTTATGACCGAAAGGACAAGATCCCGGATACAGGCGGCCGAAATGAGCTTTCTCCGCAGGGTGGCTGGGCGATCCCTTAGAGATAGGGTGAGGAGCTCGGTCACTCGGGAGGAGCTCAGAGTAGAGCCGCTGCTCCTCCACATCGAGAGCGGTCAGCTGAGGTTCCGGATGCCTCCTGGACGCCTTCCTGGGAAGGAGAGGAGGAGACCCCGGGAGGAGACCCCGTGGAAGACCTAGGACAAGCTGGAGAGACTATGTCTCCTGGCTGGCCTGGGAACGCCTCGGTGTTCCCCCGGAAGAGCTAGAGGAAGTGGCTAGGGAGAGGGAAGTCTGGGCATCTCTGCTTAGACTGCTGCCCCCGCGATCCAGCCCCGGATAAGCGGAAGAAGATGGATGGATGGATGGATGGATGGATGGATGGTCAATTACGATCTGCCACGCAGCACAGAGCTGGAGTTAAGAAAAGTGCAAAAGATAAAGTTGTCTTCTTTAGAAAAACAAATAAAACCATCCTGTTCGCTTTGTCGCATACCGGTACTATAGTTTAAGTGCTGGAGTGAAGTGTTTACTCAGGGGTGGTAAAAGTACTCAAAAGTTATACTCGAGTAAAAGTATATATACCTAAATAAAAAAATACTCCAGTAAAAGTAGAAAGTCCTCCATTCAAACATCACTTGAGTAAAAGTACAAAAGTATCCCATTTAAAACTTACTTAAGTACTGAAAGTAAACAGTAAATATTAAAATTAACTGTAAATATCAATAATTAAGCAAATCAATTGTTTTGGGAGTGATATGCAATGTTTTAATTGAACAAATTATAAGATTAGATACTGCAATTAAGAATTTTTTAGATTTGCAACCATAAGAGACAATGAAGCACCTTAACGCAGTATAAGGGTTGAACTTTGCAATAGACATGTTCCATAACATTAGATGCATCAAACAGAAGATGTGCAAGATACAAGGTTGTTTCAGAATATCAATGAGGAAGAACCACCTCTTTAAGTTGAAATATCTTCAAAACACACCATTAGGCTACTATTCAAAGTTGTAAAAACTTCTGTTCAGCTTTAGCAGAAGCTGATTTTCAAAATTGCTAGAGTCCATCCTGGCTCTCCTGGGGCAAAATAAAAGTCCTGCCATACTAAACAGCCTTTCACACGCTGCTGAGGCAGGAAGGGGTTTGTTTAACTTAATGTACAACTTGCAGATGGAGGGAAAGGTCTTCAGCAGACTGATGTGGTCAGCATGGTTAAATCACACAAAAGTTCAACCCCATGTCTGCCACCATTAGATATCAATATGCGTTAGCTAACTTGACGTTAGCTGTTTACAAGACACGTTTCAATATGAAATCACTTGGCTAACAATAGTAACAACATTAACATCAACTCACCTCAATATGTTTTCTCAGATTTGAGGGTGACATTTGAATTCTGAAATTTCATTCACCCATGGCAGACAAAAAAGACATATCAGCCGATAAGAATCTCCCTTGACTTAAGTGAATTGGAACATATCCTTGAGATATGGCCATGGGTGATCCCTGCCGGGAATCTCGGGATCATTGCTGGCAGTTAAAGCTGCACCTTCACCTGTTTCAGCGGCCATCTTGCACTTCGCAATGGCGAACTGAGTGCTGCGTGAGCGTATGCTGGCAAAGAGCTCGCGCCTCGCGGCCTTGCGCGTTCTTTTTTTCCAAAGAAAACCAAGTTTTTCATTGGTTTGGAAAGCCAGTGTAATAAATACTTGGAGCGGGCATTGGGAAATGTATCGGAGTAAAAAGTAAACTTCGTCTTTAATATTGTAGTGGAGTAAGAGTGAAAGTAGATGCAAATAAAACATACTCAAGTAAAGTACAGATCCCCGAAAAAAATACTTAAGTAAAGTAACAAAGTATTTTTACTTCGTTACTTACCACCACTGTGTTTACTATAGCATTCTTGGAGAAGTGCGTTTCCTCAAGCCATAGTATGAGTTGCTTTCCCTCATCTTTAAACAGTGCATACCCCTGTGGATTCCTTGGTGTACGAGCCTGGTTGTGGGCAAACCGCAGCATGCATTTCATACCATTCTTTTCAATATTGCTTAAAGGTAGGGTTAAGGCTATTTTTTGTTATAACACTTTTTGTTATACTGCTTGACACTCTCTTCACATCCTGATAGAAATAAATAATAAAAGTTGTATAAATATTAAAACATGTATATATATCTTCAGTGGAATTCTCAGTACCAAAACATTTTCGTCCAATCATCACATTCGGTCCAAATGCAATGAGGAAATGTCCTACCTTTCAACTTATGGTCTTCCATAACTCCGCACACGTGCTCGCACAGACGCTTTAGGCTATGCAGAGATGTAGACTGACAGTCACAGAGTGCCACAAACACCCCCTCACACTTAGATTTATGCATTTCTATGACAACACTATCAAGTGCGGTCTAAAATGGAATGTCGCTCAACAGGAAGGAGATCTCGACAGTGGCAAGAAAATGAAGGATGGTTGTTTCTTTGGAAATATGTGATGTTACTCAACAGGAAGGGTAAATCCCTTTTTGTCTCTCAAGAATATAAACACACACACACACACACACACACACGCACGCATGTGCACACACACACACACGCACGCATGTGCACACACACACACGCATGCACACATACTTACGCACACAATCTTTTTTTATATCAGTATGTAGACTCTCCAAAGTCGTAATAGTTTTACACTGAGCTAATGATATTTTATATCCTCTAACCTAACCCAACCCCTACTTCTGCAGATACACAACCCTCACACAACACTGTGAAATCAACTGAAACATTTAGATATATTTAATGAAACATTTACGCATCGTAATAAGTGGATACAAATTGGAAAAATAATTTTATATGTTTTTCGTATTTTGATTTAAAAACAAAAATAAATAAATCAACTAATAAATAGATGACAGTTCGTTCAAGGGATACAGACAATCTCAGATTCTTGACATGTAAACTCTATAATCTAAAATCTAAATGTCACATTATATATGCAGTAAAATATGTACTGATTACTTTTTTTTTTCATTCCAGATCTTCCTCTTAAACACGGGCCGGAACACTTTTAAAATCAGTCAACTTCCTGTTAATCCACATCAGAAGAGCAGCAGAAGAAGCAGTCTGAGGTAAGTCAAATCTTTCTCTTTAATGTTAAATTCAAATTAGAACATTTATCCTTCCTTGTGGAATGTATTGGAATAAAAATAATGTGCTATATAAATAAGTTATATACTGTGTATAATTATATACATGCTATTTTTATTCCAATACGTTCTAATTTGAGAATATAGTTTATAGTTTAGAATATTTACATGTATATAATGGACAGATTTGTTGGTACCCTTCCATGAAAAAAGAACCCGCAATTTTCTCTGAAATAAATTGAAAATGACAAAAGGAAATGGAATCAATCATTGTATCCAGGTTTAATTAAAAAAATATTTGCTTTAGATTTTTGATTCAACAGAATATTTTAATAAAACATTTTTTTAAATGGGTTGGACAAAAATGTTAGGACCCTTAACCTAATATGTTGTTCACAGCAAACAAGCAATTTCTGCACCTGCCAACTGGTATGTTGGCACACTCTCCATGAGCAAACTGCTCAGCTGTCTCAGGTTTGATGGGTGCCGTCTCCAGACTGCATGTTTCAACTCTTTTCATAGATGTTCGCTGGGATTTAGATATAGGGTTGATAGAAGGCCAATTCAGAACTGTCCAGTGTTTTGTTTTTAGCCATTCTTGGGTGCTTGTATATTTTGGATCGCTATCCTGTTGGAGGACCCATGAGCAACTGAGACAGAAATTTCTGATGCTCTGCATATTTCGCTCCAGAATGCCTTGATAGTGTTGACACATCATTGTGCCCTGCGCAGATTCAAGGCACCCTGTGCAGCAATGCAGCCCCAAAACATAACTGAACTGCATGAATGTACATAAGTACATTAAAGTAACTGTAGAAAGGTTTGTGTAAAGTTTTTGAAGTCATAAATTTGACAAAAACATAAAATCACTTTTTAGGTGCAAATACAATGCTTATTTACTACAGTAGTTTACAATACAGACATGTACACAAAATGTACATCATAATATAGCAGAAAAAAACGTTAATAATGAAATAATGTCATAATAATTAGATATTGAATATTAGCTTTTACCGTTTAACAGCTATAAATGAATACAGTCAGATTTGATTGAATCATCTGATTTTTAATTAGGGTTTTTATTAAGATATATTCCTGATTAACACGGTTCAAGTGCATTTATATAATGCACAATGCTCTAATAATGCTCTCTGATTACAGAAGAAGGACTCCTATGCTGGCTTTATCTCTGACTTCATCATCATGAGATTGTCTCTGGTTTCACAGCATCTGCTGGTGTTCGCATCAGTCCTGACACTGAGTAAGGTTTAGTTTACTATCTGTTTATAATCTCTTTCTCTGTATTAGAACAAGAATATTGTCCACTCTAACCATTCTCCTTATTGTGTGGGGCCAGTATAACATCTTCAGCTGATTTGAAATGTTTCATTATTGAATTAAAAATGGCCATTTTCAACTGTTTAGTTATTTTCTTATAGCCACTTCCTGATTTGTGTTGCTCAATAACGTTTTGTTACTAATCAGTGACACATTCTCAGTCATTCTCATGAGGAATCTGGTGTATGCATCACCTCATAATTAGAGCAGGAAGTCATGACTTACCACTAAAGTACCTAAACACTCAGGCGAACTTAAAAACATGAAGGAATATACTCTAATTCGTTTTTAAGTATTTTGTGGTGTTGACAAAAATTGTGGAACACGTTTTGGAGAAATATTAATTTAATGTTTTACACATTAATTTTTTTCTATGATTTTACTTCAGTTAAAGGATAGATTTGTTGTGGACATTTTTAATGAAAGACGGTAAACAGCCCATTTAACTCATATTAACCCATATTAATCAAGTGTCCCAATATTAGTCCACAGTTACACTAGTCCACCACCAGAGGTCATCCTCTTCCCACTACTAATCGCAGCCAGATTCCTCACACATGACATGAACAAACAAAAGCTTCATAAATTACTGTGCAATTGAAATGTCAAATCTTTTTGCATATTTGTTCATTTTCTTACCGTAAGAAACATACCGTAATTAATTGTTAACTGTAAACTTATTGTTAAAGGGGCTCTATGTAAGGATTTTCATGTATTAATCCTTTTTATTGCCAATGGGCCCTATTTTAACGATCTGAAACGCAAGTGTCAAAGTGCAAAGCGCAAGTAACTTTGTGGGCGGATCCCGGCACTGTTGCTATTTTCCCGGCGGGATAAATGCCTCTAGCGCCTGGCGCAAATCTAAAATGTGTTGGTCTGAAGTAGCTTCATTATTCATAGGTGTGGTTTGGGCGTAACGTGAAATAAACCAATCAGAGCGTCCTCTCACATTCCCTTTAAGAGCCGGCGCGCTTATTCCACGGCGGATCGCTATTATAACGGCGGATTTGCCAGGCGCACGCCAGGAGCAGTTCACAGCCGAGGAGACCGACGTTCTCGTCATGGCCGTAAAACACAGAGAAGTGACATTGGGGATGATGGGAGAAACCCACCCAAATTAGCTTCGGTTAAACAGGCGTATAATTTGGGTAAATGTGTCGCCTAATCTAGATAGATCTTTTCCACATCTTCACGGACACAACAATGATTTCCCTCGTGTGTTAATATTTTTCCTTGTAATAATGTATGATTTGCAAAAATTAAAACTGCTGCGTCTGTTTATATTAGAGAATCAAAGTGGATGCGCGTTAACACGCTACAATATGGCCAAGCACGCGCCCTTAAAATACCATATCACTAACGCGCAACGCGTCACTGTCTTTAGACTGTTTTTTTCCTGGTCAGTGGCACAATTGCTTTCTAAAACTGCAGAATTGTACTGCAGAAACATGATTGTAGAAGTACCCAGGAGAACAGCTACCTGGTTAAATTTTCCGACGACACTGTGTTGCTGTCACTATTACAGAGGCCATCATCTGATCATGGAAATGCTCTAAATGAATTCATCTCATGGTGCGATAACCATTGTTTAGAACTAAATGTATCCAAAACTAAAGAAATAATTATTGACTTCGGGCGAAATCGAGATACAGTTTTTAACAGCACTATACACAATGCTAAGGTTGAAATTGTCTCCTCATATAAATACTTGGGCACTGTTTTTGATGAGCATCTTAGATTTGATCTTAACAGTGCTACCATTGTAAAGAAAGGGCAACAGAGAATTCACCTTCTTCGCAGACTAAATACTTTCTCCGTCTCACCGGTCATCCTGTGCAGATTTTATCAGTCTTTTATTGAGAGTCTTTTAAATTTTTCTTCAATCTGCTGGTTTCATAATTTGAGCATCAAAGACAGGAATAGCCTGAATAATATTGTAAAGATTTGTTCTAAAATTATCGGTGTGAAACAGAGAGACCTAAATGTCTTCTGTAACCAGCAAATACTGCGGAAGGCAATGAGCATCCTGGCCGTCCCGGACCATGCTCTGGCAGGTGAATTCTCTCTGTTGCCTTCTGGGCGTCGCTACGCGCTCCCGGCATGTAAGCCCAATCGTCATTCTAAATCTTTTATTCCTTATGCGATTAAACTCTTAAATTCCGCATAAAGTTCCTGGAGAAAGGAAAAAATGCACATAATGATGAACTTGTACTGCTGTACGTTATGTATGTGTGCGATGAACTTGTTACTTGTGTGGATAATGTGTGTGATTTGTATTATTTATTGTTGTTGACACGCTGCTCTTAACCAATTGCCCCGTGTGGGATCAATAAAGTTGATTGAATTGAATTGAATTGAATTGAACACCTGCCTTGTTTAGTTCGGTTGAATCGCACTAGAGTTCGTTTTCCGAATTGGTGCGGTTCGTTTAGGCAGGTGAGAATGCAGCAATCGCACTCGGGTGCGCACCAAAAGCGGACCAAACAAGCGTACCGAGACCTCCTAGGAGAGGTGGTCTCGGTACGCTTTCAAACGAACTCTGGAGCGGTTCATTTGTGGTGAGAACGTGATCCGACCTCGAACAGACCCAACTGCCAAATAACTGCGCATTTTTGGACTAAACCAGCTGCCGTAGTCAGCCGCGCTGTGCATTATGTCAATGTTTAGCAACATTAATGCACGCGTTGCCTCCTCCTGAAGTGACTCGCTGCGTGCATTATTTAAATTATTTTCAAGCCGCATTCTCGCTTCATTCTCAAATGTTATTGTTTGCCTAAAGTGGTGCAGACAAACTAATATAATAAACTATGACCAGGGATACAATCAGCCCACAAAGAACATTTCTCCACAGTAAAAAGCGGCGTGTTGTCTGCCGGATTTTCCTCCTCTTTGTTTACTTCCGTCAGTTCTGTTTTTTTTTCCCGCACGTTAATTCTGACAATCAAAGTGCAGTTATGAAAATACGTTCAAGACCCATCTGGCCAACGAGTGATGTGGATGTTGTCACGTGACTGCATTTTGGTTCGTTTCATAAACTGATTCGGACCAGAGCAATCAGTGCTGTGAAAAGGAACCAAAATGCCTGAAAAATGCTACAAAGTATAATTTTTCTCCCTTGGTCCGGACCAAATGAACCGAACTACAGATGTGAAAGCACCCTAAGTTACATGAAACAATATAACTACATATTTTACACCACTGACAAGGGAAAAGTCACTTCTCACGGTGTCTATGGCTAGCTTCTAGGTAATGCTAACATTATGAAACAACAGTTTTCATTTGCATTGTTGAAGTTGGAATACCTTACCTGTCCAGCAGAAAACAGGCAACTTCGAAGGCTTTAAAAGCCTTTTTCCCTCATAAGACCCTTCTATCGGTGAAAAGCCACACCGATGTTGACCCGTGATTTTTGCCTTCGTTTCTCCCTTATTTTTCTGGCTTCATCATACTTCCTCTTCTTCGAAGCAGATTTACCCTCCGTCGGCTCTTGTCCTAAACAATATCTGTGGTCATTAATTTTCCCGAAATTCTACTGCGTCTTTTTCTGCTGCTTCTCATTCAAGTTAGTGACGAAACGCGCTCTGTAGCGCTATTTGTTCGCTGTCGGCTACGGTAGAAACATGACGTCACAATATGTCGACCTTCATAGAAGGGGGTGCCCGCGGTTATGTAGATATAAATGACTCATTCTAAGCTAATAAAAACATATCTCATTAAGTAAGGTCTTTATACACCACTGAAAACATAGTTATGGATCTTATATTGCATTTATGTCAATAGATCCTCAGAAATAGTACACATTGCACCTTTAACAGTGTGTAAGAAACTTAAAAAACGTGAACTTTCCCGTCTTCCTAGGTTGGATGAAAGCTTGTAGAATGATTTTTATATGAAGGACTCAGGATGTTTTTGCTGGGAAAATCAAAAGGATGTGACGTTGCACTCCTGAGAGCCTCTCTACTATTCTACGAAACATGAAACGAACGCTTATAAAATGTTCATAATAATATTAAACTAGCCATTCTGTACTGTAATGTCAATGTGTCATGAAATGAAAAGGGATTCATTCAAACTATAGTCTTACATTGCCAGATCTATTGTCTATAGTCTCACATATACTTTATAATCAAACAATTATAAAAGTGTAATTTTAATTCTTCCTCTTTAAATATATGTATTAGTAAGATGATATTTAAATGCTTAGTTTTATAATCAAAGCTGTTTAGTTTTTATTGTGGGGAGAAAAACATAATGATGAATGTGAGATGTATCAATCAGACGACAGAAGGCATGTAGTAGATTGTGTACAACAGGGTTAATTGAGCTTTACACAAAGTGATCTAAAATTGAATATTCTTTTTCTTAAAAAGCCATTGCACCAACAACATCTCCATCAACAACATCTCCATCAACAACATCTGCACCAACAACATCTCCATCAACAACATCTGGACCAACAACATCTCCATCAACAACATCTGCACCAACAACATCTCAATCAACAACATCTCCATCACCAACAACATCTCCATCAACAACATCTCCATCAACAACACCTCCATCAACAACACCTCCATCAACAACATCTCCATCAACAACATCTCCATCAACAACATCTCCATCAACAACACCTCCATCAACAACACCTCCATCAACAACATCTCCATCAACAACACCTCCATCAACAACACCTCCATCAACAACACCTCCATCAACAACATCTCCATCAACAAAACCTCCATCAACAACACCTCCATCAACAACACCTCCATCAACAACACCTCCATCAACAACATCTCCATCAACAACACCTCCATCAACAACACCTCCATCAACAACACCTCCATCAACAACACCTCCATCAACAACACCTCCATCAACAACACCTCCATCAACAACACCTCCATCAACAACACCTCCATCAACAACATCTCCATCAACAACATCTCCATCAACAACATCTGCACCAACAACATCTCCATCAACAACATCTCCATCAACAACATCTTCATCATCAACATCTCCATCAACAACATCTCCATCAACAACATCTCCATCAACAACATTTGCACCAACAACATCTCCATCAACAACAACAACACCTCCATCAACAACACCTCCATCAACAACAACAACATCTCCATCAACAACATATCCGTCAACAACATCTCCACCAACAACATCTCCATCAACAACATCTCCTTCATCAACATCTCCTTCATCAACATCTCCATCAACAACATCTCCATCAACAACATCTCCATCAACAACATCTCCATCAACAACATCTACATCAACAACATCTACATCAATAACACTGGCAGGTAATTATGAACCTTTTAATTAGAACCAGATCTGTGGTGTGAATTGAACAAACCTGAGAAGAACCTGAATTAATTTTTTTATTTTGACTCTCTAGAATTATGACCCTCTCTCTAAAAACTCATGGATCAGTGCAGGCTTCATAGATAATTGGCTATTTACACAAATTATTTAATATGTCCTGCCACAACTTTCTGTTTTAATAGGAATTACATCAATACAGAAAAGAAAACTGGACATATCAACTGAGTTAACAGTATGAGGTATTTAATGGTGTTTCTACAGTATGTGTTTATTCTTACAGAAAACACAACGTCAAACACAGTGTCTGTTAATAATGCTGTGAGGGAAGACTAATCATATGCCTGTGCAACATTTTATGTACCTTCCGAAGTGTTTTATAATTTAAAGTCAGCATAAAACGCACATTGTGATAGTCTTTTCTTTCCTATTGAGATGTATATTCGAGTGAAACAGCTTCTCGAACAAGAAAACATTTAGGGCTGGACTTGATTTTGCCAATCGGTAATTGATTAAATCACTGTCTTATGTAAGTGTCAAAGCCCGATCTGGTGTTTGTTTCCAAAAAGCAGTACTTTGGTCTAATCTGAACCATACATTGTGTGCCCATAGAATGTTACAGTAATGTTTGGCAAACAGATCCTTGAGTTTGTAGTTTGATGATGGCAACATTTGATGCAGCACCAGCAGGTGGTGCAAGCGACTGTTGACGAAGACTAGAGCAACAGTTAGAGAAGCAATCATTTCATTCATAAAAAACGGATTTACATAAATGGGGCAAGCAGTAAGTATATTTGTGATGATTATCAGTGCCAGTCTATGGAAACGCTTATAAAAGACACAAAAGCTGTGTTTACAAGTCTTCACGGTTACCATATTTTAATGTTAGCCTATTCCCCGATGCTGACGTAGGCTACAGATCAAACGTTAAATCTGAGGTAGTAGATATATAATTATCTTGGTTGTTTAGTTTCCTTACTTTTCTGCACTGGGGGTTCCCTCAACCTCAATACCTCATAATCCAGGATTTCCTTGTCGTTGGGGTGCTTAACGTAATTAAAAAGGGTAAACCCTAAAACAACTTTTTTATTTAAAGCAATATTTGTTTTTGTTTTGAATTATATAATTTAATAGCAGAGACTTAAATGTTTATAAAGATTTCCCTGAGTTTTGTTGAAGTTTAGAGACGTGCTCCAGAAAAAAAGTTCACGGAGACAGAGAGGCAGAAAGCATACCCTTTTGTCATTTTCTTTATTTTACAAAAGCACAATGTTTTGTTTCGATTGTAAGTGGACACATCAAAAAGTAGACATTTTACAGTTTATTTTTTTCTAAGTCTATATGACCATAAATTACAGAGTATGTTAAGTCTATTTTGCTGCTATGTGAAAAAAAATCCAGCAAAACGCACCGACGCATTTTTCAACCCCAGAGGTTTAATGGACTAATACAGTGATATAAAAGACCGGCGATCATCATTTTCATGATCGATCGTCGCTTTTTATAATGGTAACATGAATTAGCATGAATTAATAGGATGTTAACATATAGTTACCATGAATTAACGTGATACTATAATGTTTTAACACATTGCTAACATGAATTAGCATGTTCATAAGACAAGGAGTGTGCTCCCCGCTGTACGGGGTGTAAAATCCGTATCCTGGTGCTCTTTGGATTTAGGAATAAGGCACTCGAGAATTTAAGTAAATGTACATAAAAAGCCTTAAGACTTAAGCCCGGACAAGGGCAAGGCCTAGCAGGACATTGAGCCTCCAGGGCAGATCTGACAGTTCAGGAGGCCAGGGCAGATCCGACAGTTCAGGAGGCCAGGGCAGATCTTACTGTTCAGGAGGCCAGGGCAGATCCAACAGTTCAGGGGGCCAGGGCAGTTCCGACAGTTCAGGACCCAAAGGCGGTTCCGACAGTTCAGGAGGCCAGGTCAGATCCGACAGTTCAGGGCCCCAAGGCAGATCTGACTGTTCAGGGGGCAGGGCAGATCTGACATTTTAGGACCCCAAGGCGGTTCCGACAGTTCAGAAGGCCAGGGCAGATCCGACAGTTCAGGAGGTCAGGGCAGATCTGACAGTTCAGGACCCCAAGGCGGTTCCGACAGTTCAGAAGGCCAGGGCAGATCCGACAGTTCAGGAGGTCAGGGCAGATCTGAAAGTTCAGGATGCCAGGGCAGATCTGACAGTTCAGGATGCCAGGGTAGATCCAACAGTTCAGGAGGTCAGGGCAGATCTGACAGTTCAGGGGACCAGGGCAGATCTGACAGTTCAGGAGGCCAGGGCAGATCCGACAGTTCAGGAGGTCAGAGCAGATCTGACAGTTCAGGAGGTCAGGGCAGATCTGACAGTTCAGGAGGCCAGGGCAGATCCGACAGTTCAGGAGGCCAGGGCAGATCCGACAGTTCAGGAGGCCAGGGCAGATCCGACAGTTCAGGAGGCCAGGGCAGATCTTACAGTTCAGGAGGCCAGGGCAGATCCAACAGTTCAGGGGGCCAGGGCAGTTCCGACAGTTCAGGAGGCCAGGGCAGATCCGACAGTTCAGGGCCCCAAGACGGATCCAACAGTTCTGGGGGCCAGGGCAGATCCGACAGTTCAGGGCCCCAAGACGGATCCAACAGTTCTGGGGGCCGGGGCAGATCCGACAGTTCAGGAGGCCAGGGCAGATCTGACAGTTCAGGAGGCCAGGGCAGATCCAACAGTTCAGGACCCCAAGGCGGTTCCGGCAGTTCAGGAGGCCAGGGCAGATCCGACAGTTCAGGGCCCCAAGACGGATCCAACAGTTCTGGGGGCCAGGGCAGATCCGACAGTTCAGGGCCCCAAGACGGATCCAACAGTTTTGGGGGCCAGGGCAGATCCGACTGTTCAGGGCCCCAAGGCGGATCCGACAGTTCTGGGGGCCAGGGCAGATCCGACAGTTCAGGACTCAATTAAAACACTGGACAGAACTAAACTGTGATCAGAAAACCCCACTGGTATAATTTTACAAAATTGTAAAAGATTACGTTGATGCTGAACACTATAAATTCTGTCAAATCATGACAAAGAGATATAATGTTCAGTACTATGAGCCCAAATGTACTGTCTAACATCTTGATTCATATTTCTCCATACATCACATAAATCATGAGTTTCAATTAGTTATAAATAGTTATATATAATAAGTGTTTTCTGAGAAGCAGCGTGGTTCTAGATGATTGGTATCTAACCTCTTAGCAGTACAATTAAAATCTCCACCTAAAAATAACATATCTTCTGGATTTAAATCTTTCAAAACAGCATCCACCTTATCAAAGAAAATAACTCTTTCTAATCCCTTTGTAGGTGCATATATATTCAGAAGTACTAAAGTAATTTTCTTAAATTTCACTTTGATCTTTAAAAACGACCACTTATTATTTCCTCAACTTCACAAGACAGAGGTAAAAAATGTTTTGAAAACAAAACAGCAACACCTCCACTAATAGAGTATTTGTGACTCCCATTCTCTTCTCCAGTCGGTCTCATTTTTAAAATCACAGTGTTTCTTACAGAATATCAATTTGATTTTGTCTAATAAACTCAAATAACATCATTCTTTTATGACCATCTCTGGCACCATTTAAGTTTAAAGATCCGGTTTTATTTTAGAGACCAGAAAAAGAAAAAAAAAGAGAATTTTAGAAGTTGACAGCCTCATCATCTTTAGAATTGTTTTGTTTTAGTTTGTTCACAAGTTTTCTAAGAAGGTAAATCTCCACATCTTGAAAAACTCTTTCAAAACCTCACATCATTGATGAACTGTTTACAATCAGGAAAAAAAATCAACTTGCACTCCTTTCAATCCCTTTGTTTCTTGCAGAAATTTGCTAATGTCATCAGCTCTATACAAACAAACCAAGTTTTCATTTTGAGAACTTATAGACAGATTTGAACCCTGAGACACATTTGAATCAGAGGAATCTCTATCACTGCCTGATCCCACATTCTCATTACCACCCTCGTCCTTCTTTACTTGTTTAAAAGCTTTTCCACAGCTTTTTCTTTATTTTAACTGGGATCTTGAAAACATATTTTGCTTCCTTTTCAAAATCAACATCGTCTTCAACATCAATTTAATCAGCATCTACACAAACGGTTTCAGAATGTTCACCCTGCTGATCGGACATCGAGAGAGTATCATTTTTACTAGGCTCGATAACAATCTCAATTATATTAGATTTATTCTCGGCAGCCACAACTGCGATCGGCCCAAGCTCAATCTCACCGGCTTCGACCACAGCCATACCGGCAATGTCATTTGCGATCTCAGCCGTAGGAAGAACAGAAACGCCCTGTCCCAAGCTTGTGCTCGCACCTGCACTGTCCTTTTTATTAGCACAATCACGAACAAGATGTCCAATCTTACCACAACTAAAACATTTAATAGTGTCAGATGTTGCAAACACTGTGTAATTGAAACCATAAATTTTGATCGATCTCATCAATTCCAGTTTTCAGAACCATGAAAACTTGTCTTCTAAATGAGACTAGATGCTTCACTAAGGGTGACTTGCACCCGAGAGGGATTTTCTTTGTAGGAGAAACCCGTTTTCCATACCGAGATAACTCTTGCACTATCTCGTCTTTGATAAACGGAGGTACGTTGGACAGTATGACTTTTTAGACGGGCTACTCAAAGGTAAAACAGTAACGAGTGAACCATTCAACACAACGCCGCTTTGGACAATGTCATTTGCCTTTTCAACTGTTTAAAAAAATAAATAAAATGCACTGTTCATTCGCGATGCTGAGACAATCTCTCCCACCGCTTAACATTAATTCGCTCCACATTAATTGTAGACTCCACCTTCACTCAGAGAGAGAGAGAGAGAGAGAGAGAGAGAGAGAGAGAGAGAGAGAGAGAGAGAGAGAGAGAGAGAGAGAGAGAGAGAGAGAGCCCTACAATGAAATAAACTAATGGAAAATAGAATTAAGTAAATTAATGTATGCCTTCAGGATTTGTGAAATTTGTGGTTCGACTTTTTTGTCTTTTCTAAATGAAGAGATGTTCAAGATGTACAATTTGCCATGTATAACTTAAAACTTTTTCACGGTAGAAAAGCTTTTTTAACTCCACTCTTAGGTAGATCCCATGTGTATAGTATGAATAGTAATAAAAAAATGTGTTTTGTTTTTTCACAGACCCATGCTATAGCTACACTGCGCTGAATGATTCATGGAGATCCACCAACAATCTATTTTCCTCTCAACTAATGTGTGACACTGAGGTCAACTGGCACGGCTGGTACCGTCTCTTCATTCAGGGCCAGAGCGCTCAGATGCCAGACACATGTGTTGATGTGTATAGATGTGGTACTTTTTCTCCTCTGTGGCTGAAAGGAGGACATCCAACAGTTGATGATGGAGTGGTCACTCGAGCTGTCTGCGGAAACTGGACTAATAACTGCTGCTGGTTCCAATCCCAACCCATTAAAGTCAAAGCCTGTCCTGGCAATTACTACGTCTATGAGTTTGTGAAACCATATACCTGTCATCTGGCATACTGCGCAGGTACAGTAAAAAATAATTAGCATTCATACAGAAATGTGTTTTTGTAATGTATTGCATCTAGGATTACGTTAAATCTGTTTTTAACATACTGTGGAGGTAAATACATTAACATGTGCCTTTTGTCATTTATATTTGTATCATTATCATTATATATCAATTAAATTTTTTTTTTTTGTTTTTTGTTTTTTTGCAGAAGTTAGGAACAGTACCATCAATAATGCTATTGTCACTCCAAACACAACTTTGGCAGGTAATGTATACGCTATGGCTGACTGCTGGAGTTTTCATGGGATGTATCATGAAAATAAATTATTCAGTGTGTGTTTGTGTTTACAGTGAACAGTGAATACAGTGAACAGTGTTTAAAATTTGCTGAAGCACATGCTCATTAACATATATTAATTTGTCATTTTACTGCCTTAACTCCACTAGATGTTGTAATGAATTGTAAGAAATGTAACTGTGTAAAATCTTTACACACAGTTTTTCTATTACTAAAACGAGACAAAGTCATGACAGACGTCTTTAAATTCTGTCTATACAAATAGCAATATTGTTGACAAAAAAGACGAGACTAAAATAAAGTTAAAAAAAAATTTGTCTTACAAGCCAGTGTTTTGATACTTTTCATATTATCTCATATAATGTGTTTGTATGATTAGTTATGCATACATTTAAAACAACATGCAAATGAGTATACACTACGTTGATGTTTGGAACTATTTCAAATGATAATAGCACCTACTTATAATTATATTTTAATTAGAGTAGGCTATATGCCGTTGCACTGCAAAGCCATGGACAGGTAATTTTGAATTAATGTTGCATTCATAATCAGAAACACCCGAAGCTCAGTAAATTTGCTTATATTTACCAATCGTGCCAGGAGGTGGGTGGAGGTGTTGTATTTATTCTTTTATAAATATTTTTGTATTATCTATGTATATATTTTTAAAGACACTGTTACCTGTAGCACTATGTTTCCTATGCTCCTCAGATTATATATTACACAGTGCATCCGGAAAGTATTCACATCGCTTCACTTTTTCCACATTTTGTTATGTTACAGTCTTTTTCCAAAATGGATTAAATTAATTATTTTCCTCAAAATTCTACAAACAAATACCCAGTAATGACAATGTGAAAGAAGTTTGTTTGGAAGCCTTGTCTGTAGTTGAGGTCTCTGATTCATCTAAAGTTGATACATTTCTGAATTCACTTAAAAACTCTAGATCAAAGGACATATTTGGACTAGAGTCTCTGTTTTTTAAAAAGCATGCAGATTTATGTACTGGACCAATAACAAAGATAATGAATGCCTCTATTAAAGAAGGGAAGTTTCCGAAGGACTGGAAGTCAGCCACCGTTAATATATCAGGAGACCAGACTGAGGCGAGTAATTACAGGCCTATTAGCATTTTACCTGTCATCTCTAAAATTGCTCAGAAATGTGTTGCCGAACAGCTGACCACTCATCTCAATAGCAGCCTTTACACACTGCACCCAATGCAATTTGGTTTTCGAGCTAACCATTCTACTGAGACAGCATATTGCTGCTGCTTAGAAAACATCAAGCTAAAAATGGACAAAGGAGGTGTTGTTGGTTCCATATTTTTGGACTTAAAGAAGGCATTTGATACTGTCGACCATCAAATACTCATCTGTAAATTATCCCCTAACGTGCTGAATTGGATGAAGTCCTACCTTAAGGCAGGCTTACACTTTGCGATTTTCGTCCGATTTTGAGCAAAATTCTGACTCGTGCAACTCTTTTTCAGGGGTCGGGGCGATTTTCAGCTTTGTCGTGAGTCTTTTGTCGTGCAGTGTACAGGTAGGATGAATCTCTGGCATGTCAGAAATTTTGGTTGATCCTCGTGACTACAGTATATCGCACAGTTAAAGCAAAGCTACGAACCCCTGTAGCAAAGCTAGTTTGCCCTGAACTAAGTGTTTTTCTCTCACTCTCTCACAAGTTTAACCATTTCATCTGCAGCAGGAAAGAAAATGAAATGAGGGAGATCTTTAAGTTCTGTAGCTCAAACTAGCTACAAATTACTATTGCTTCAGTTCGTGTTGCAAAATGGATTCATCATGTGATCCTGAACCACAAAACCAGACACATGGGTAAATTTTATAAATTGAGATTTATACATCATCTGAAAGCTGAATATATAAGCTTTCCATTGATTTATTGTTAGGACAATATATGGCCGAGATACAATTATTTGAAAATCTGGAATCTGAGGGTGCAGAAAAATCTAAACATTGAGAAAAACGCCTTTAAAGGTATCCATTTATGTTCGCGATTGTGCTGCATTCACTCACAAAAATAAACATTTGATATATTTACAAAATATCTTCAAAGAACATGATCTTTACTTAATATCCTAATGATTTTGTGCCATAAAAGAAAAGTTGATAATTTTGACCCATACAATGTATTGTTGGCTATTGCCACAAATATACCCGTGCGACATGTGTCTGGTTTTGTGTCACATATTACCAACGTCTTCCAAGCCACCTGCGATGTATCTACACCGTGCCTCTTTTATTAATTAAAGCTGTTTTTAATTTCATTGATGACTAATTATTGCAGTGTTCGGACATACTTAAGACTGTTAATAATAAAAATTCTATGCCTATTATTCGTTATAATCGACCTAAATGATTTAGACAATTTTCAATGAGGGGGAGTAAGCTTCTGTGTTATCTTTTATTATCCCCACAGCGCATTATACGGTGATACGCTATGAAATTATTGCGTGGCAAATTACTTATAATAGCCTATCAATTTTATAATAAAAGTAGCCTAAGCTACTTCCCACCTGATGGAGTTTGAGAGGTTTTGCAAAGAAGAATGGGAGAAAATACCCCAAAATAGGTGTGCCAAGCTTGTAGCATCATACTCAAAAAGACTTGAGGCTGTACGTTTTTTTTTCTTCTTAATACATTTGCAAAGATTTCAAACAAAATTCTTTCACATTGTCATTATGGGGTATTTTTTGTAGAATTTTTGGAAAATAATGAATTTAATTCATTTTGGAATAAGGCTGTAACATAACAAAATGTGGAACAAGTGAAGCGCTGTGAATCATGTCCGGATGCAGTGAATATTAATTGAAAATAAAATGTAAAATATAAAAGTATATTCTTTTTTTAATTCCTTCATAGTATTTGTGAATAAATGTTTGGTTCAACTGTTTGGTCATTTCTAAATAAAGAGATGCTCTACAATTAGCTTAACTCATGTAAGGAAGAAAAGCTTTTTAAACTCCATTCTTAGGTAGATCCCATGCCACAAGTGTGAATAGTACTTTAATTTTCTAAATACTTTTTTGTTTTTACAGACCCATGCTATAGCTACACTGCGCTAAATGATTCATGGAGAGCCACCAACAATCTATTTTCCTCTCAACTAATGTGTGACGTTTGGGGCTTCTGGAACGGGTGGTACCGTCTCTTCATTCAGGGTCAGAGCGTTCAGATGCCGGACACATGTGTTGATGAGTATAGTTGTGGCACTGCTGCTCCACTGTGGCTGAAAGAAGGACATCCAAAAGTTAAGGATGGAGTGGTCACTCGAGCTGTCTGTGGTCACTGGAGCAATAACTGCTGCTATTTCCAATCCAATCCCATTAAAGTCAAAGCCTGTCCTGGCAATTACTACGTCTATGAGTTTGTGAGCCCAGTTAGCTGCCATTCAGCATACTGTGCAGGTACAGTAAACATAATTTGCATTTATCCAGGAATGTTTTTTTGTAATGTATTACATCTATGGGTTTGTCAGACCATCTATCAGTTTTTGACATATACTGTGGAGGTAAATACATTAACATGTGCCTTTTGTACTTTTATAATTAGGGGTTCAAGCACGAAGTGCTGAAAACCTATATTGTTAGGATTTTTATTAGTATTATTATATGGGGTTCTAGCATGAAGTGCTGAATAGGATTTTTATTATTATTATTATTATTACCAAACTGTAAGGCCTAGAGACTTGAAACCTGGCCAGGTGGTAGGTCTGAATTTGGGGAGAACATCACAAGGTATGAGCCCGATTGGCCAATAGGGGGAGCTACAGTGAACAACAACGCGAAACCTATCTTAACTCTGAGGCTGCGTTCCAGTCCACTTTTAGCCACGAACTTGCGAACTTCCCTAAGCACTTCCCCTCGGGGGAATCCCTGCCACCATTTTGAAGTGCGTTCCACTTCGTGAAGTGGACGAGGGAAGTTTATATGGACAGACCCACGTTCCCTCGATTTTGACCGAGGGAGCGATTCTACTTCATATGAACACTTCAGGCACCTATATGTCCCACAATACAGTATGATTGTGATGTCACCACAGATCGCGTCTAATCACCACCACAACAAACAACTCTATGATATATTAATTATATATTTTTTATTTAAAACATCCCAAACACACATTTATACATTTGGATGCTGCATTAAACAAATTCTTAAAGGGATTGAAAAATAATAATAATACATCAACTCCACTGCTGATTCCAAGTGATCAAGGGCTTAGGACTGAACGCAGCCCTAGACTGTTTGTCGTAGACTCAAGTGTCTTATATCATTGGAAGCCTTGAGTCCAGCAGACAAACAAAACGTATAACAAAACTAAACTCTGATTTCATTTCCGGTATGCAAATCTTTCCGCCATTTTGAATTTTCCAAAAAATCTACTTTTTTTTTAACTCCTCATAGGCCGTTTGTCCAATTTGCTCGAAACTTCACATGCATCATGGGACCCTCATGGCAAAAGTTGTCAAAAGAATTTTGATCGATGAAACCGTTTATCTCATACAATTTTTTATAAATATGGTATGGCCCATTATAAGCAACATGTATATATATTGTATGCACAAAGTAGAAAGTTCACAAAACTGTGTACATGTGGAGATCAACTCATTTTGAAGAAACATGTCAGGTTTCATGGATTTCTGATGCTCAGAGAGCTCACAGTAAATTCTAAACTATCAATCATTTAAACTGAAGATGAAGCCTTTAATATGCTGTTGTCCACAAAAGGGACCCGCAGGATCTTTTTAATCTAATCTTTATCATTATCCAGCATTGGCTGATAAACAAATGCTTAAAACCATTAATTTTTTCAAAGAAAGAAAGGGTGCACTGGAAATATAGATTTATATAATTTGCGTATGCTCCATCATGGATATTTTATGGTTTAATTTTGGTTCGGCCAAGACCACAACAGCATAGTTGGCATGAAGGTCTTAAATGCTTGAACCCTGTTAATTGCTGCTTGATTTTATATTTGTATCTGTTTATTAATTAATATTATTTCCTTTTTTTGCAGAAGTTAGGAACATAATCATCAATAATCCTACTGTCACTCCAAACACAACTTTGGCAGGTAATGTATACGCTATGGCTTTTACTGACTGCTGAAGACAGGATGTATTTGAAAATACGTCATATGTGTTTGTGTCTGTAGGTACAGACTGTAGATAAAACAGTGTTTGAAATTTGCACATGTTGATTACCATAGAGATTTTATAGATTTGTCATTTTACTGCATTAACTCCATTTGATGTTTTAATGAATTGTAAGAAATGTAACTGTTCAAAATCTTAACACACCTTTTCTTCTATTACTAAAACGAGACGAGATCACGACAGACGTCTTTACATGCTGTCTTTATCAACATGCAATATTGTTGACAAAAAAGATGAGACTAAAGTATAGTTTTTAAAAAACTGCCAAAATGTCTCTATGTAGATACAATTTTGTCTTACAAGCCAGTGTTTTGATACATTTCGCATATGTGATGTGTTTGTATGATTAGTTTATGCATAGCTCATCTATGCTATACTTGTAAAAATTAGGAGGAAAAAAAAAAACTTTTAGCAGACAAACAAATTCAATTCATACAATCTCTTCCCAGAAAAAGGACCAAAAATATAAACATAGCTATATGCTTTTTAGAATGATATGATAATCTATAATGATAATATAATTATACTTTATATCATATCATAAATAATACAATTCTAATGTAGTATCAATTAGAGAGGTTCATGATACAATTTTGGTCCCCACATCTTTGATCTATGGAATGTCCCCATAAAACGTGTTTGTGAGTGAATTACCTGCATCTGTGCATCATCTCTCTACGTTGTAAATTGTGTTGGAAGGCCGTACAATAAAATAAATTATATATTAATGGAAAATAGAATTAAGTATATTCATTTATTTATTTGTAGGATTTGTGATGAAATTTGTGGTTCAACTGTTTTGTCTTTTCTAAATGAAGAGATGCTCTACAATTTCCTGTATAACTTAAAACTCATGCAAGGAAGAAAATCTTTTTCTTTTTTTTTACTCCACTCTTAGGTAGATCCCATGCCACAAGTGTATAGTATGAATAGTAATTTCATTTTATTTTATTGTTTTCACAGACCCCTGCTTTAGCTACACTGCGCTGAATGATTCATGGAGAGCCACCAACAATCATCAACTTGCACAGTGTGACACTGCGGTCAACTGGCACGGCTGGTACCGTCTCTTCATTCAGGATCTGAGTGCTCAGATGCCGGACAAATGTGTTGCCACATTAAGTTGTGGAACTTATGCTCCACTGTGGCTGAACGGAGGACATCCACAAATCGAGGATGGAGTGGTCACTCGAGCTGTCTGCGGAAACTGGTTGAATGACTGCTGCATTTTCCGATCCAATCCCATTAAAGTCAAAGCCTGTCCTGGCAATTACTACGTCTATGAGTTTGTGAGCCCAATTGGCTGTTCTCTGGCATACTGCGCAGGTACAGTAAACATAATTTGCATTCATCCAGGAATGTGTTTTGTAATATATTACATCTATGAGTTTGTTAGACCATCTAACTTTTTTTCTGGCATACTGTGAAGGTAAATAGCCTTCATTAACATGTGCCTTTTGTACTTATGTGCCTTTGTATCTGTTTATTTATTCAAATTCATTATTTTATTTATTTTTTGCAGAGGTTAGGAACATTAGCACCAATAATGCTACTGTCACTCCAAACACTGGTAATGTATACGCTATGGCTTCTGCTGAAGTTTTGACGGGATGTATCGTGAAAATCTATTATTCTGTATGTGTTTGTGTCTGTTGGTACAGACTGTAGATAAAACAGTGTTTGAAATTTGCAGATGCTGAAGCACGTTCATTAACATATATTAATTTGATATTTTACTGCATTAACTCCACTTGATGTTTGAATGAATTATAAGAAATGTAACTGTACAAAATATTTACACAACTTTGTTAAATGACCCAAGACAGTTATATATATATATATATATTTAAATAGATATTTTATTTAAAGTCACATGAGTCATCCACCAGAGGGCATCATTAGCGTCCCGCTACTAATCAGCCAGATTCAAACATGAGCCCCATAAATCAGTGAATGTAAACATCAGGTAACAGAAATTATTTATCTTCATTCTCTTGGTACCAGGAATATTCTACCCATTCGGTTCTTCAGGAGACACAATAAACCCTGCTGTTGATGATGGAAGCTCCTCAGTTATTACACTGTCGAGTCCATTTCTGTTCTTTGGCCGCACATACCAGCAGATTTATGTAAGAATTATTTGAATTCTAAGTCTAAATGTGAATGCTTTATAAACTCATCTGTGATCAGTTAAACCTGTGGCTGTGATTTTGACAAAATGTCTCATGTTTCAGGTTAATAATAATGGACACCTCACATTCAACCAGCCTTCAGGCCAATATATTCCCGCTAATGGAAGCCAAGATATAATTGCTGGTCTCTGGACCGACCTTGACAACCATGCGAGAGGTGTAGTTTCATATCGTCAGTACACTAATGGAAGTGTTCTCACACGCGCCACTCAGGATATAAACAATCATTTCCCAAATCTGGCCTTCAGCGCTTCTTGGGTCTTTGTTGCAACATGGGATAAAGTTGCTTACTATCCCATCTCTAACACAGTAAGATTGATATACTTATGAAACTTAAGTGAATTTTCACTTGATCCACAATTCAATAAAATTTTGGAAAACTTTAGACAGTGACAGAGAAAATTATAATAAATTAAAACAGTAAAAATAATAATGAGATCAGTCAGTAATGCTTATCAAAATAATATTCAATAATACAAAAATATAATTTTGTATATAAAAAAATATATGTAAATGCTCAGGTTAAAGTGATTATCTTTTTTAATCTTCTCAGGAAACTTCGTTTCAAGTTGTTTTAATTTCAGGCAGTAGTTTTTCATTTATTCTGATGAACTATGGAGACATTGCTGTAACAGGACTTCCGGTGGAGGTAAAATAAACTTGTTTTCTGTATCAGAGCAATATGTTACTATTCACTAGTGTATATTCTATTTATATTATTACTGTTTTTACATACTTTCAGGCTGGTTATGACACAGTAAACTCCACTGACTACTTTGTGATTCCTGGATCAATCAACGGGAGCTCAATCTCAAACCTCAAGACCACCAGTAATGTCAATGTTACCGGTCGATGGGCCTTCAGGCTGGACAGTGGACACAACACCTCTAAAAGTAAGAAGTCTTGTCTTTATAGAAATAGATAATAAATAGGTTTTGTTTTTGTTTTGATCAATTTTATATAACCCCATGCAATGTTTTTGTATGTTTAATGTCAACAAATATGAGTATTTTAGGTGTTTGTCTGTGTGTTTCCCTTTAGACAACATCATTGGACTTCAAATGAAACTTTCCTCGTTTTCAGATCTCACACAGAGTGGAAACATTGTTTTACAGCAAGTACGTCACACTTACTACAAACATTTATACAAAACACAGTAATAGATAATAGCTAGTTTGATCTATCTGTCCATCTTTTGTTTCAGATTAAACAGGAGCTGGTCAAGAACGGTCTGCCAGGCAACATAGAGCTGGAGTTAAGAAAAGTGCAAAAGATAAAGCCGTAAATTCAGTCATCTTCAGGAAAATGAATAAAACAGTCTGGTTCGCTTAATGTCTGACAGCAAATATCCCATTGATCACATGAAGATTGTAAAGTTTTACATGTGGTTTCATTAAAAAATTGGCACAAAACAGCACCAAAGTTTTATAAAAGAAATCCATTCGACTTTTTCCATATTGACACATTTTTCCATTTTTACAATAACTTCCTTAAATCTTTGCACTGGGTTTCTTTTGAGATGTATTCAATGTGACCAACATTTGTGAGCAAAACGTTTTGTTGTTGTTGAATGTTTTCAATGAATCGATGATGCAGTTTAAAGAACTGGTTTGAATGGTTAATTAACGAATCAGACTGTTCCAATCCACAAGTTCAGTTCAATGATCCCATCTCTAGAGAGGAAGAATATCAAAGAATGATGACATTATTATTATTTTTTCTTCCTCACATAAAGCTATCGTATGACTTTAGAAGACTTTAAATATAGTGTATGTATGGGTTGTATAGATAACTTGGTAACACTTTACAATAAGGGTGCACTAATGAGCATTAATTCATGCTTAACTAATGCACAGATAATACTGAATTAATGTATTAATGATTATCTAAGCTATTCATTAATGATTGCCTCATTAGCAACTAATGAAGAGTCTGTCTGGTTAATATATTAGTTCATATATGAATTGTTAATAATTAAATGTGTAAGTGTGTATAAAGAACAAGGGTCAAGAACTTCAAGCTGAATAAAGAGAAATGCAAGATAGGCTTAGAGGAAATCAAATATATCGGTCACATCTTCGCAAAGGATGGTTTGAAACCAAATCAGACCAAAATAGAGGCTGTCAGAAAAATGCCCACTCCTGAATTCAAAAAGGATGAGGAAAGATTTCTAGGCATGGTCACTTACCTCGCAAAGTTCATTCCAAACATGTCACAACATACTGAGCCATTGTGTGTACTTACCAGAGATGCTGTTGCCTGGCAGTGGGAGGAGGAACATTAGCGTGCATTCAACAAATTGAAAACAATGCTCACTGAGGCCCCCTTGCTCAGATAGCTACTATGTCAGGCTACCAGTAACACTTTCTGTCGATGCATCTAAAAGTGGACTAGGTGCTGTTCTACTTCAAGAAGACAAGCCAGTAGCTTATGCATTGCATGCATTGACTGAAACAGAACAGCGCTACGTGCAAATAGATAAGGAGGTGCTGGCGATTGTGTTTGGAGCAGAGCGTTTTCATCAGTATGCTTATGGAAGAGAGGTAGACGTACAATCCGACCACAAACCGCTTGAATCAATGAAAAACCGTTGAGCAGTGCTCCATCTAGAATACAGATACTGTTAATGAGATTACAAAAATATCAAGTGAACGTTCAGTACAAGCTAGGTAAGGAGATGTATATCTGATGCATTATCCAGAGCGTACTTACCAGAGACCGGCTCTCCTGATAAAGAAATAGAAGCTCAGGTGCATATGGTAATGTCAAACTTAACTGTCAAATGAGAAACTAGATGAATTAAAAAAGGAAACTAAAAAGGAAGTGATTCTGACAAAACTCACAGAAACAGTGCTAAATGGATGGCCTGAAATGAAGAGCCAAGCAGCAAAATAAATACAAGGATATTGGAACTTCAGAGAGGAAATCTCAGTTGTGGATCGAGTTTTGTTCAAAGGAGAATGGCTCATAGTTCCAGCATCAATGAGAGCAGAAATGCTAAAGCGAATTCATGAAAGTCATCTAGGCATAGAAAGCAGCAGACGGAGAGCAAGAGATGTGCTCTTTTGGCCTGGAATGTCACAAAGCATAACGGAGATGGTGAAGCACACACCAGAAACGCCAAACCAAAGAGCAATTACTTCCACACAGTGTTCCTGAAAGACCCAGGCAGAAAATAGGTGTTGACTTGTTTACCTTCGACCAACAGGAGTATCTACTCTTAGTGGATTATCACTTCAAATGCCTTGAAGTAGAGTGGCTGAGATCAGATACAAGAAGTACAACAGTCATTACCCATCTGAAGTCACAATTCGCCAGACATGGAATTCCTAAAACAGTCATTTCAGACAATGGGCCAGTTTAGCTCACGTGAATTTCAAGCTTTAGCGAAAGAGTGGGAATTCATGCACAAAACCTCAAGTCCCCATCATGCACAGCCGAATGGAATGGCAGAAAGAGGAGTACAGACTGTTAAACAAATGCTTAAGAAGGCTATGGCTGATGGGAAAGATCCTTACCTGTCCCTGCTGAACCTGAACCATACCCATGGAGGATATTGGAGCATCTCCAGCCCAACTGTTGATGGGTTGAAGACTGAGAACAAGACTTCCGATTACAAGAAAGCAGACAAAGAAGCAGAAGGAATATTTCAACCAAAGATCCAGACCTCTTCAGAAACTTCAGGCTGGCGACAATGTAAGAATATGGCAAGATGGCACATGGAATCCAGCTGAACTTACTGGACTTTCTGAGCAGCCAAGATCTTATGTCGTTCAGTTCAGTAAGATTTTTTATGAAATCAAAAGAACAAAGTGACACACAAAGGAAGGACGCAGACAATAAAAATGTGTCTCAACAATGTCAACAATGTCAGTCCCACCGAGCTCCCAAGTCTACCTGTGAAAACTGCAAGTACGAGTAGTCTCAAAACCAAGAAGGCTTATTGAGGAGTAGTTATATGAGTTTTCCGGTGGTCAAATGCCCTTTTCACAAGATGTAAAATAAGTCTTTGATGTCCCCAGAGTGTGTATGTGAAGTTTTAGCTCAAAATACCCCACAGATATTTTTAATATAGCATGTTAAAGTTGTCACGTTTTTGTGTCACTTTTAACCTTTTATGTTCAGAAAGATGAAGAGACTCAAGAAGAAGTGACAACATGTAATTTCTAAATGGTTAGTTGGTGAAGGTATGTTGCCTATGTGTAGTTATCTTCATCATTGATTAGCATATTCTGTCTTGATAATCTATAAATCACGTTCCCGGGGGTGGGGTTTATGTACATTTTAGGGTTGGTGATGTCACTAACCCTGGAGGAATGTCGTGTAGTCCTTAAAAAAGCCATTTCTTTAAAAGAAAATATCTCCCTTTGCTTTGAACTTTGAGCGTTGTAACTTTGCAGATGTTGTTTATGTTCAAACAACAACATTACACCCTAACTGAAGTTAGAAAAGTGAAATCATATTCAAGCACCCCTTTAAACAATGTTGCAGTTCAAAGGACAGTGTTATGTTAAATGAAAGCCTGACAGATGCTAAAAAAGAAAAGCAAAGAAAAGAAAAGAATGCTGTTGTGTTAGGCTGTGCAGTGATACACATTTGTTTTGTAATGGTGGGCTATCTAGAAGGTGACTGAAAAAAAGAAAAAGGAGATGTCGTAATAAATTAGTCACCTATTGCCACCCTGAAGCATACATGTAATATTGGGGCTACGGGGTGGGCCTAAGTGCAGACAAAACCAACATGGCTAAAACCTAGAATAGGTCTCGCGTCTTCTCCTTACAATGCATCGAAACAGTATACACTTTGGAAAAGTACCTACATTCATTACATGAATATATGTTTGAGTTTTATCCTCATTCTTTGCATGCTTGTGGGTTCAGCTATAGTTCACTGTTCATTCCTCTGAATACAGCTGCCTCGTTCTACTTTCGATTCTGTATCTTAAGCCAATGTCATTCTCTCTGCTTTATAAGGAGAACAGACTAACTTTTTGGCCTGAAGAATATCAAGGAGATTGTCAAGTCACATTTTATTTCTATAGCACATTTAAAAGCAACAGTGTTGCGCCAAAGTGCTGTACAGTAAGACAATATGCTAATAAAAGAAGCATAAAAGGAGACAATGCAAATACAGATATAAACACATTACACCCAACACAATCCAATGTACACAAAAACAGCAATTTTAAAATGGATTCTAAACTTAACAGGAAGCCAATGTAAAATTGCTAAAATGGGAGCAATGTGCTCTCTCTTTTTTGCACCTGTCAGAAGTCTTCCTGCAGCATTTTGGACAATTTGCAGGCCAGATATTATAGTTTGAGGGAGGCCACAGTACAGGGAATTACAGTTGTCCAGACGTGATGTAATGAAGGCGTGGATTACAGTCTCTAAATCTTTTGGAGACAAAAACTGTTTTACTTTTGCAATCGATCTCAAATTAAAGAAACTGCCATTTAGCACTGAACTGATTTGTTTTTCAAAATTTTGTGCCGAATCCAATGTAACACCAAGATTCCTTACATGAGGTTGAACACTGACAGGGAAAGAACCTAAATTGAAAGGAGATGGGGACCTAGATGGGCCTAAAATCAAAATGTCGCTCTTGCTTTCATTTGATTGTAGAACATTATTTGCCGTCCAACATTTGATCTCATCTCCTCAAAGCAGTCACACAGTACTTCCAAGGGATAAGAACTGTCAGTTTTTGCCGGTAGATAAAACTGTGTATCGTCAGCATAGCAGTGGTAGGATATCCTATGTTTTTCAAAAATGGCACCCAATGGCAGCATATAAAGTGAAAAGAGGAGCGGGCTTTAAATGGACCCTTGGGGCACACCACATAATAGGGTAACTGATGAAGAAGAAGACTATATTTACTGAGAAGGTTCTGTCTTTGAGATAAGAGGCCAACCACTGCAAGGTGATACCCTGAATACCCACCACTTTTTCCAACCGATACAACAAGATACTATGGTCGATTGTATCAAAACCAGCGCTTAAATCCATCAAGAAAAGCACTGCGTGTGGACCGGTATCAAGAATTTGCAGAAGGTCAAAAAAAACAAAATAAAAAAAACAATTCTGCACAAACAGTTATATTTTTATAACATAAGTGCCCCCTGTATTTATAATATTATGAATAAAATGTGCGTTATTTGGAAGAAATGCTGCATTTAATCATCTTAATAATTGGACACAATTTGGAAAAAAAATATTACTTATAGCAAGTTTGTAGTATTTTGACAATTCTAGTAAAAAAGCGAAGTGAAAACAGCTGTTTTGACATTCTGACTTATGTAACCATTTGCTGTAGTGCTGGTTACCTGTCAAAAAATATTTGTGGTTAGTTAGGCTAAATTCTTTCAGTCACTCTTTCCTGGTCAGCATATTTGCAGAACATGAACACAAAACAAACTGAACGTGACACCTATAATCTAAACTCTAAGTCTCAGATGATATCTGCAAAAAGGACACATTTAAAATCAGCAACTTCCTGCTAATCCACATTAGGTACAAGAGCAGCAGAAAAAGAAGCAGTTGGAGGTAAGTTTGTTCAAAAGAACAGCATTTGTCATTTGACATATTTTGTAACATTAAAAATGTTTTTACTGTCACCTTTGATCAATGTAATGTGTCCTTACTGAATAAAAGTATTAATTTCTTCAAAATAAAATCTTATTGACCCTAAAACTTGCTAAATGTAGTTTTAACAAACAGTCTTGCTTTTGCTGTTACAAAGGGTATTATCAAAGTGTCCATCAGTTCCTCAAGAGTTGCACTGAGTGGATGATTTGACTGATGACATGACAAGACTGATGGCCTTCCAGAATTTGAGTTTGAGACCACTGCTCAATACCCTGTTGGGACCTTATTCTAGTGCTTTGAGCACTTCAGAACGTGCCCTTCGAGCCTTTGCAGTCAGCAGACTTAATGATTCGGTCTATGAAGACTTTGTTGCTGGTTGAATTGGCCTCCATCAAGAGGGTAGGGGGCCTGCAGACATTTTCGGTCAACGAATCGTGCCAGAATGTGGGCCGTGGTACTGAGACACGTGCCCTGGCTTTGCTCTGTCCTGTCCATGCTCTGAGACGGTACATAGACAGAACTCAAAGCTTCAGGACCTTAGACCAGCTCTTTGTCTGTTACGGAGGCCAGCAGAAGGGAAATGCTGTCTCCAAGCAAAGGATGGCCCACTGGATAGTGGATGCCATCGCTTTGGCTTACGAAGCACAAGGCATTCCCTGCCCGCTCAGGTTGCGAGTTCACCCAACAAGAAGTGTTGAAACCTCCTGGGCTCGAAGAAGATTTGCCTCTCTAGCGAGATTCCTATTTGTGGCGTCTCCGTTCCCTCCTTCAGGGAACGAGGATTACATACGGAACCGAGACGTTTCTAATGAGCGTTTTTATTAAAAGATATTCCAGAATGACATTGGTTTAAAATGCATTTATAATAATGCATAATGCTCTAATAATTCTCTCTGATTACAGAAGAAGGACTTTTACATTGTGGTTTTATCTCTGATTTTATCATCATGAGATTATCTCTGGTTCCACAGCTTCTGCTGGTGTTCATGTCAGTCCTGGCACTGAGTAGGTTTTGTTCCTGTTTGATTTTCAGTCTTAATGTGGCAAAGACAGTAAAAAATAAACACATTTCTGAATTTTATTTTTCTGAATTTATTCTCCTCTCTTTCACAGCCAGGGCACAAATAATATCTGCATCAACATCATTTCCATTAATAACACCTGCAACAACGACACCTGCTACAACAACATCTGCACCAACAACATCTCTATTAACAACATCGGAATCAACAACACAGGCAGGCAAGTATGGACCTTTGAATTAGAACCAGATCTGTGGTGTGAATTTAACAAACCCGAGTTGTTGTTGAATCAAAAGAGAATGAGAATGACCCTGTCTCTAATAACATCTCCTGATGAAAAACTTTTGGCTATTCACACAAATTTAAAATGTCTTCAAAATACTTCAAAGGTGAAAGTGATTTAACCAAGTACAGTACAGCATGTTCCTGGATCCGCATCTAAAGGGCTGTATAAATAAATGTTGATTGATTGATTGATCTTTCCCCCTTGAGAGTCAGTAGGAAGTGCATTCTGAACTACCTCGACGAATGGCTCATCATCGCTCAGTCTCGTGTGTACTGGGAGGGAGTCAAAAGTAGGGCTGGCTATCAAGTATAGAGAGATACTTTTTAGGCATCGACCGAATTGCCTCGAAACCATCGAGTTTCAAAAAACTTCTTGTTATTCGGTACAAAATTTCGATACCCAAGGGGATAATCTCGCAGCTTGTGATTGGGATAATCGCAATACACTCTAAAAAATGCTGGGTTGTTTCAACACAATTTTGGGTCAAATATGGACAAACCCAAACGTTGGGTTAAAAATGTAATTAAAAAATGTAACCCAACGGCTGGGTTTGTCCATATTTAACCCAAATTTGGGTTGAAACAACCCAGCATTTTTTTTTGTGTAGCAGCTTGTGATTCGGTCCGCTGAAGAGGTACTTTTCTATGGCGAGCAACTTCTATGTTGGGCTTGTTCCAACTGTGACAATTAAACGGTCTGAAGAAGAACGATTCAGTGTAATTGCCGTTCAATGCCGCTTTATAAAGGCACAGTGCTAACCGCTATTCACGCACTTGAACGCCGTTGCAGCGGCTGTTATTTTTCCCTATTTCTGCTGATCTCCCGTGCCCCCCCTGCAGTATCCTTGCACTTACTGATTATATAATAATCAGTATATAACTGATATTGCATTTCTCCCTTTAGGTGTGCGCACATTTACTATACTGTTGAGATCCCGAGTCTGCAATGTCAACTTCATTGTCTTCAATGTCTTCATCATATTTGTCGTGGTACAGTTTGCAGCAATTATTTTACGTGGTTTGCAGCAATTATTTTACCGCAAATACTGCATCGCGCGCTGTTGGCATCGAGCCTGGAGAAATGTACCCACACTTTTGACTGATTTTTCCACATCTTTAAGGTATTATGTGTGTGTGCTCGCGTCTCATATGAATATGTGCGCGGAGAGTTTGTGTGTGTGTGTGTGTGTGCTCGCGTCTCATATGCATATGTGCGCGGAGAGTTTGTGTGTGTGTGTGTGCTCGCGTCTCATTTGTCTTGTTGATTTGCCTGTTGCGTTGCCGTCTTAATTCTCTTTTTCGCTTCCTTGGCGACTCTGATACATGTCCTCGAGAATAAGAGTGATCCTCCATCAGCAACAGACTTTCAAAAACGCTTTCAGGTTTTTATATAACAGTCTCAAGCAATCCCCCTCTTCACATTCGACACACGGTGCCATCGAGTGTTAAAACGCGAAAGGCGAAGCTTGAATTAACGGGTATGTCCCTCTTTGGCTAATGTACTTTCAAGATGGAGGGGCAACATGGCGACCGGCATTCGAACCCCTCACCTGTATGTATTTTCAATGGTATATTATACACTCACGAGAATACTTTATTACTTGAACAAAGAAAATATACATTAATGAGCACATATATTTTTGAAAGAACTAAGTGTTTTTAGCTAAGAATAAACTAAAAAAGTTACACAGTGTAGCTTTAATAAACAATTAAAATGTCTCCTTGCTATTTTCTCCCGACCGACACATTCATAATCATTAGGCTACTTTTGCCAGTGCTTTGCTGCAAGCTTTATGTGTGCGCTTGAGGGCGGGGCATATGTTCCACCCCCCAGTGGCCTATATGAGTCTTTGAGTCTGTAAATTAAAGTCAACAAACTAAAGAAAAGAAAAACAAATGTTTTTTGTTTAGGTAATATGTAATGTAACGGAATGTTAAAACGGATTTCATAAAATTGGTATCGAAAAAGGTACAATTCAGGAACCGGTTTCGAAGTCAAGGTATCATATCGGTATCGATATCGATTTTTTTTTAACGATATCCAGCCCTAGTCATAAGCAAGATCTACTTGTCTATTTAGAGTGCTTAGGCCTGTCTGTGAACATGGAGCACGCTTTAGCCCTGTCAGCCTATCACATTCTTAGGAATGGGTTTGGATTTGTGATTGATATTGCGAGTTTGTAGTTGGAGTGGGTTCAGTCCATACTAAATGTTTGTGAAGGGCAGAGCAGTCCCTCTGATGACTTTTCAGAAGTTACTGGGACGGATGGCAGCTGCAGCCTCTGTTTGCTGCCTGAGTTTGCTGCATATGAGGCCGCTGCAGGAGGCAGAACGGTAAGGAACGGTTCCAGTTGTGTTTCCACTTCAGCCTGGTACGGCATGATTACAAACTGTTCTCAGCCCAGAATTCTCAGGTTAGCTAATCGTCCTGTAACCTATGTAAGGGAAACAGGTCAATTTAGCTCAAATGGAATTATTCATTCATTTATAGGTAATTTTGAAAGACTTTTCAAAATTACGGTGACCATTCTTCAAAATGTCCTGCCTTAAATTCCTGTTTCAACAGGAAATACATAAATACAAAAAAATCTAACTGGACTTGTCAAGTGAGTTCATGAGGTATTTAAGGGTGTTTGTATGTGTTTATTCTTACAGAAAAGTCATGAAACGGAAGTTGAGATAGTCTTTTATTCTCTATTGTGACATATATCCAAGTGAAACAGCTTGATTTTGTCCATGGGGAATTAGTTGGATGGTTGGGGTTTGCTATTGGTGGATCTCATGTGAGTCACAGATTGCCCCGGCCGCCCTTGAGCCAGTAAACGGTAGCATCTGGACCATCAGACACATTAAATTATATTTATGAATAATCCAGCAAACTGACTCTCCTAACAAAGGTCTATGAAACTTCCCCCAAAACTAACATCCCAAATGAAGCTAACACACTGGTGTCCTGTTACATGACACATTAAGCCTGATAAGACTTTTATGACCCAGAAGGAATTTGCAGAGAGTTGTGTGTTCTTGCTGAGAAGGAGAAATAAACCCTTTTAGTCCTATATATTCTATATATAAAATGTATAAACATGTATCTAATTTTCCCATCTCATGATTTTCCTTTTATTTCCTATGTATACATTCACTCTTTTAAACTCTTTTGGATTAATGTTTCAGACATACCGTGTTTGTTCTCTATAAACTCCAAGCTTCGTCCCCCATTTGTTAATTATTAAATTTTGCTAACTTTGTGACGCATTAGTATTATAAGAATCTTGAAGATTATTTTCTTAAACACCCAATCAAATTACATATTAGAACAAAGGGTCGTAAAGAAATTCCCTCCAAAGGGAACAACTTCATATTGACTCACACACCTCCAGAGGGTGTGACATCTTCACGCTTTAAAAATCACTAATCACAAGATCACGCCTCTAAGTTCTTTTTCTGAGAAATCCTGATGTGAAGATGATGCTGAACTAGAAGTTTTCTTAGGACCCCCAAGCTTGTGCCAGGTTGCGGCCTTGTCTTTCCATTCACCAAATATCCTCTGACTCCCACTGGTTCTGAATATTTATAATTGATGTTATTTATACTGGACTGCACTTTGTAGATTACTCTGACTTTAACGAAAACAAATGTTTTTAAGAATGTGCCATGTTTGCTGTGTTCTCTCACATGGCTTTGACCAAGCGGATGTTGCTAGTGTGCGTAGAAGACGTACGAGAAAATAAGTAATTATTACTAGATATTAAGTCATTATTACGAGAAAGTTTGGTTGGATTTCTGAGTTTTGAAAACAGTTCCACACATACAGTTGATAATTTTCCAGGGCCAGTATAACATATATAATATATTTATTTCAATGTTTTAATTATTGAATTAAAAAGAAACGTTTCCAACTTTTGAGCTGTTTATTTATAGCTACTTCCTGATTTGTGCAGCTCAACTACATTTTGTCACACATCATTGTGACAAACTGTATTCTGTGTTTTCCGGTCTTTCCCATAATGAGGAATTTGGCTTATGTATCACCTCATAAAATTAAGTCAAACTCATAATTAAAGCATTATTTAATACATAAATGTTATTTTTGTAACATTTTTTTGTAACACCATAGTGATATGGCTGTTTGTGCATGTAAGTAATCTGAAGATGTCGTGCTTGCGGAAGTGGTTTAGGTCGATCAACTTGTTCTTCTTGACTGTCACTATTGGGCTCAAAGTGAAATGGCGTGAAATTAGCATTTTTTTTACAGTGGTATTTCTAAGCACCTCTGCAGCTGATACTCGAAGGATTTGATAAGGGGCATTACATTTATGACTGGTAGTCCAATCACAACAGACTGAGGCCGGCTGACCAATCAGAGCAGACCACGCTTTTCGGAAGGCAGGTTTAAAAAAAAAAAAACTTAAACAGAAATTCACATATCTGTAAATCAGTGAGATCTTGATGGCCCGATTGAGAGATGTACAATTAAGCGTTCTTCAAAAGTTGTATCATATTTGATACTTACATTTTAACATGATTTTTCACACACACAAAAAAAATCACATCTGCAATAACATCTCCTTTAACAACACCTGCATCAACAATTAAATTGTCCATTTTGATTTCATGGTGACTTTAATTCTCTTTTTTCTTTTATAGACATTACAACAGCAAAAACAGAAGCAGCAACAACAACAACTGAAAAGCCATTGACAGGTAGTTACAAACCTTTAGTTAATGTAGTACATTCACAGAATTACTGCAATTTTGACTTGTAAAAATCCTTCACATCTTCATCAGACTCTGAACTCTGAATTGAACTTTACAGTGCTGATGAGGTGCTTTACTGCATGCCGTCTTTCTGTGTTTGTCAAAGCCAGCTCTGGTGTTCGTTTCCAAATAGCAGTTTTTAGGCTTTTTTATGACAGCCTTGCCAAATAAGTTATCTACAGTAGTTTTGGATACTTTCTAAAATGCTGTATTACCCAGTATCTAATGATAATTAACGAAAATAAATAGAATTTGTGGATTTTATTTACATGTCCATTAAAATTGAGCAATGCACACTTAGTCATGGATTTTCCCACTCACCATGGTCATACTGCTGGCACTAACAAGAAAAAGCTGGAATATTGCATAAAACATTTGTGAAAGAAGCACAGTTTAAATTATTTATTTTCAATTAATTTATTATTTTCTAATAGATTTGTTTTATGTTTTCTCAGACCCATGCTATAACTACACTGAGCTGGATGATTCATGGAGATCCACAGACAATCCCTCTCAACAATTTACTGACGCTCATGCCAGCTGGAACGGCTGGTACCGTCTCTTCATTCAGGGTCAGAGCGCTCAGATGCCGGACACATGTGTTGATGAGTATAGATGTGGCACCAACGCCCCAATTTGGCTGAGCGGAGGACATCCAACAGTTGAGGATGGAGTGGTCACTCGAGCTGTCTGCATTCACTGGACCACCTGCTGCTATTTAAATCCAAATCCCATTAAAGTCAAAGCCTGTCCAGGCAAATACTACGTCTATGAGTTTGTGACAACACTCCCCGGAATTTTGGCATATTGTGCAGGTAAGCATTTTTGCTTTCACCCCTGAATTTGTTTCTGTAATGGATCCAACTGGCAAAAAATAGGAAAAAGTTCAGTGCAAATTTATATATGAAAATATATTTTTGGGTGCGTAGATTCGGTTTATAAATCAAGAAAAAAATCCAGAAAAAAGAATGAAATAATGCACACCAGAGGGTCCATAACGAATAATAGTTGACCGTAAATTCACATAAGGTGGCCAAAATATCAAAGTAAGCCAACAAAAAATTGCGACTGCACTAAAAACAAACAAAACAACAGGACAGGAAAAGTATCTAAGCAAGAAAGGTTTCATTAAGTCCAACAGGATGTTCAGTTTTAACCTGAAATATCCAACGACTTTCACAATGTAGTAATCTTTGTTCAATGTTAGAATACCTACAAGATACATTCTGTCAATGCCACTGTAAGGAAGACGTAGGCTGAGTGGATTCCATTAGCGGGTCTTTTTTAAAGGATCTGAGCATAAAATCAATAGTCACAACTCATAGTCAGGTCACAGGCCTTGGTTGAAGCACAGGTAAAACAATCCAATGGCAGACAAGTAGCTGCTGGAGATTTTAAGTCACCCCTGCAGATAGAATGATGTTCATTAATACAAGAGTTGTCTGTTTGTTGTGCCAATGTACTATAACCCACATGGACAAGCCAAAAGACAGACAACATTGGTAGAACTACAGATCATTATGTTGTTGTTTTATCATAGCAAAACTAACAAAGGTTGTTAAACTTTTTACCAGTAGCGTAGCGTCTGGGCATGCAGTGTATGCACGTGCAAATGGGCCCGGGCCAATTTGGGTCTTGCCCTGCCGCCCAATAGAACTTGGGAATGTATTTGTATGCATGTCATGTGCAGTGATTTCTCTGTAATTTATTGTGTGCATGTGTTATTTTGTGCACCCCGCGGCTGCCCTAGAACTATGCCGTATTGTAGGTCAGTGCTACATCTTGGTGATTTTAACAGCTGTCGGCTTGACTACTCATTGCCAGCCTTCAATCAACATGTGGACGTACCAACGAGTTTCAATAAAACTATAGATTTGTGTTACAGTAATATTTCGAAAGCCTTTAAAGCTAGAGCTCTCCCACCGCTAGGGTTAGCAGATCACAATGTTATCCATTTACTTCCTGTTTACAAACAACGGCTGAAACAACGCAAACCAGTAATACGCAGCATCCCCCAATGGTCAGAAGATGCTATTGCATGCCTTCAAGGCTGTTTTGCATGTATACAGACTGGGAAGTCTTTGAGGGAGACCTGGATGAACAGGTTTCAATTATTACAGATTGTATAAAATTCTGTATGAATATCAGAACATACTCCAACTCAAAACCATGGATTAATTCACTGATAAAATATATTTTCCAGAAGAGGAAACTTGCCTTCAGGCAAAAGGACTCTGCTGGTCTCAAAAAAATAAATCAGGATATTTAAAAATGAAATCTTTAAAGCGAAAAATAATTATAAGAACAAACTGGAGCAGGACTTTGACATTGTGGTTTTATCTCTGATTTTATCATCATGAGATTATCTCTGGTTCCACAGCTTCTGCTGGTGTTCATGTCAGTCCTGGCACTGAGTAGGTTTTGTTCCTGTTTGATTTTCAGTCTTAATGTGGCAAAGACAGTAAAAAATAAACACATTTCTGAATTTTATTTTTCTGAATTTATTCTCCTCTCTTTCACAGCCAGGGCACAAATAATATCTGCATCAACATCATTTCCATTAATAACACCTGCAACAACGACACCTGCTACAACAACATCTGCACCAACAACATCTCTATTAACAACATCGGAATCAACAACACAGGCAGGCAAGTATGGACCTTTGAATTAGAACCAGATCTGTGGTGTGAATTTAACAAACCCGAGTTGTTGTTGAATCAAAAGAGAATGAGAATGACCCTGTCTCTAATAACATCTCCTGATGAAAAACTTTTGGCTATTCACACAAATTTAAAATGTCTTCAAAATACTTCAAAGGTGAAAGTGATTTAACCAAGTACAGTACAGCATGTTCCTGGATCCGCATCTAAAGGGCTGTATAAATAAATGTTGATTGATTGATTGATCTTTCCCCCTTGAGAGTCAGTAGGAAGTGCATTCTGAACTACCTCGACGAATGGCTCATCATCGCTCAGTCTCGTGTGTACTGGGAGGGAGTCAAAAGTAGGGCTGGCTATCAAGTATAGAGAGATACTTTTTAGGCATCGACCGAATTGCCTCGAAACCATCGAGTTTCAAAAAACTTCTTGTTATTCGGTACAAAATTTCGATACCCAAGGGGATAATCTCGCAGCTTGTGATTGGGATAATCGCAATACACTCTAAAAAATGCTGGGTTGTTTCAACACAATTTTGGGTCAAATATGGACAAACCCAAACGTTGGGTTAAAAATGTAATTAAAAAATGTAACCCAACGGCTGGGTTTGTCCATATTTAACCCAAATTTGGGTTGAAACAACCCAGCATTTTTTTTTGTGTAGCAGCTTGTGATTCGGTCCGCTGAAGAGGTACTTTTCTATGGCGAGCAACTTCTATGTTGGGCTTGTTCCAACTGTGACAATTAAACGGTCTGAAGAAGAACGATTCAGTGTAATTGCCGTTCAATGCCGCTTTATAAAGGCACAGTGCTAACCGCTATTCACGCACTTGAACGCCGTTGCAGCGGCTGTTATTTTTCCCTATTTCTGCTGATCTCCCGTGCCCCCCCTGCAGTATCCTTGCACTTACTGATTATATAATAATCAGTATATAACTGATATTGCATTTCTCCCTTTAGGTGTGCGCACATTTACTATACTGTTGAGATCCCGAGTCTGCAATGTCAACTTCATTGTCTTCAATGTCTTCATCATATTTGTCGTGGTACAGTTTGCAGCAATTATTTTACGTGGTTTGCAGCAATTATTTTACCGCAAATACTGCATCGCGCGCTGTTGGCATCGAGCCTGGAGAAATGTACCCACACTTTTGATTGATTTTTCCACATCTTTAAGGTATTATGTGTGTGTGCTCGCGTCTCATATGAATATGTGCGCGGAGAGTTTGTGTGTGTGTGTGTGTGTGTGTGCTCGCGTCTCATATGCATATGTGCGCGGAGAGTTTGTGTGTGTGTGTGTGCTCGCGTCTCATTTGTCTTGTTGATTTGCCTGTTGCGTTGCCGTCTTAATTCTCTTTTTCGCTTCCTTGGCGACTCTGATACATGTCCTCGAGAATAAGAGTGATCCTCCATCAGCAACAGACTTTCAAAAACGCTTTCAGGTTTTTATATAACAGTCTCAAGCAATCCCCCTCTTCACATTCGACACACGGTGCCATCGAGTGTTAAAACGCGAAAGGCGAAGCTTGAATTAACGGGTATGTCCCTCTTTGGCTAATGTACTTTCAAGATGGAGGGGCAACATGGCGACCGGCATTCGAACCCCTCACCTGTATGTATTTTCAATGGTATATTATACACTCACGAGAATACTTTATTACTTGAACAAAGAAAATATACATTAATGAGCACATATATTTTTGAAAGAACTAAGTGTTTTTAGCTAAGAATAAACTAAAAAAGTTACACAGTGTAGCTTTAATAAACAATTAAAATGTCTCCTTGCTATTTTCTCCCGACCGACACATTCATAATCATTAGGCTACTTTTGCCAGTGCTTTGCTGCAAGCTTTATGTGTGCGCTTGAGGGCGGGGCATATGTTCCACCCCCCAGTGGCCTATATGAGTCTTTGAGTCTGTAAATTAAAGTCAACAAACTAAAGAAAAGAAAAACAAATGTTTTTTGTTTAGGTAATATGTAATGTAACGGAATGTTAAAACGGATTTCATAAAATTGGTATCGAAAAAGGTACAATTCAGGAACCGGTTTCGAAGTCAAGGTATCATATCGGTATCGATATCGATTTTTTTTTAACGATATCCAGCCCTAGTCATAAGCAAGATCTACTTGTCTATTTAGAGTGCTTAGGCCTGTCTGTGAACATGGAGCACGCTTTAGCCCTGTCAGCCTATCACATTCTTAGGAATGGGTTTGGATTTGTGATTGATATTGCGAGTTTGTAGTTGGAGTGGGTTCAGTCCATACTAAATGTTTGTGAAGGGCAGAGCAGTCCCTCTGATGACTTTTCAGAAGTTACTGGGACGGATGGCAGCTGCAGCCTCTGTTTGCTGCCTGAGTTTGCTGCATATGAGGCCGCTGCAGGAGGCAGAACGGTAAGGAACGGTTCTAGTTGTGTTTCCACTTCAGCCTGGTACGGCATGATTACAAACTGTTCTCAGCCCAGAATTCTCAGGTTAGCTAATTGTCCTGTAACATATGTAAGGGAAACAGGTCAATTTAGCTCAAATGGAATTATTCATTCATTTATAGGTAATTTTGAAAGACTTTTCAAAATTACGGTGACCATTCTTCAAAATGTCCTGCCTTAAATTCCTGTTTCAACAGGAAATACATAAATACAAAAAAATCTAACTGGACTTGTCAAGTGAGTTCATGAGGTATTTAAGGGTGTTTGTATGTGTTTATTCTTACAGAAAAGTCATGAAACGGAAGTTGAGATAGTCTTTTATTCTCTATTGTGACATATATCCAAGTGAAACAGCTTGATTTTGTCCATGGGGAATTAGTTGGATGGTTGGGGTTTGCTATTGGTGGATCTCATGTGAGTCACAGATTGCCCCGGCCGCCCTTGAGCCAGTAAACGGTAGCATCTGGACCATCAGACACATTAAATTATATTTATGAATAATCCAGCAAACTGACTCTCCTAACAAAGGTCTATGAAACTTCCCCCAAAACTAACATCCCAAATGAAGCTAACACACTGGTGTCCTGTTACATGACACATTAAGCCTGATAAGACCTTTATGACCCAGAAGGAATTTGCAGAGAGTTGTGTGTTCTTGCTGAGAAGGAGAAATAAACCCCTTTAGTCCTATATATTCTATATATAACCACTTGAGAAATGTATAAACATTTGTAGAAATGTATCTACACTCAAAAGAATGAACTAGGAAGGTTGTGCACTTTACATAATATATTTATATTTAGTTTTCTTATAATAATTGTGTTTGTTGACTTTAAAAAAAAAAATTCTATTAAGGTCCACGTAATTATTTCTCAACTTAACAGTTCAAAACCCTAACATTTTGTCTAAACACAAACCATTTATGTTTCACGAGTTCACACTCACAAATAAGTCAGATGGAATAAATAGTATGCGTATTTGGCGTGCTATCCGAGGAGAGGGCTCCGGGCTCGGTATTCGGCCCGAACCCAGAGTACTCCCCCCGTATTCCTGGCTGTAAAAGAGAGCCAAGGGTGAGGAGTCGGGGTGGTGGAGGGATGCTGCAAACTGTCAAGGAATGTTAGGTGAGTTGACAGAATGGATATATATATGCTTCTTGTCATGCTGATTAGGGTAGACGTGATTGTTTGATGACAAGTAATTGGATTGATTATCTGATCGTGCTCCTCCCGAACTTTGTTTATAAAACATCATTAAGTAAAAAATTCTTACATCCAGAGGGTGGCAGTATAGTGCGACGCCAACTGCCATTTTGCCCTAACTTAATTTGATTGTGTTTAATCTGCTTAAACTTAAAAGTTTACTTATTCCGTTTGTGTTGGATTACATGAATGATTTGTGTTGCATTAACTGAAACTGGGCGGTGCTTGTTAGTACCCAGCATGCTTTGCATATGGTTGAATTAAGAGAGAATATAAAATGTTAAAATTCTCTTAAAGAATCTCTTAAAATTAAATTAAGAGAATTTTAAATGTTAAAATTAAGTGTTATTTTATGGGGTTTTTTAGAAAATGAGAAAAGGGGAAGATTTGATAGTGTGTAATTGTGTTTAGTGTTCACTTGCATTGGAATTATTAGAACCATTTAAATTACAGTGGGGTACCGTTGTGGAGAAGAGTGGAGCATTTTGTTTGGCTGTGGACTGATTCAGTTACTTCAAACTGTTTTGGTTGAAGAAGCATTTAAATCTTAGCATTTAATATGCTAATATGTGCTACTGCTAGCAAATAGCTAGCTATAGTCTATCAATTGAATTATGTGTCACTGAAATAATGGATTAATGAATATAAAAAAACACCTGAATCATGACAGGAAATGTCATAATCATGTCATTATGTTCCTTTAAACTCTTTTGGATTAATGTTTCAGACATACCGTGTTTGGTCTCTATAAACTCCAATCTTCGTCCGCCATTTGTTATTTGTTAAATTTTGCAAACTTTGTGATAATTAAAGCATTATTTATTACATAAATGTTCTTTTTGTAACATTTAGTGTGTGATATGGCTGTTTGTGCATGTAAGTAATCTGAAGATGTCGTGCTTGCGGAAGTGGTTTAGGTCGATCATCTTTGTTCTTCTTGACTGTCACTATTGGGCTCAAAGTGAAATGTTCATCAAATTTCACAATGAAATACAGAAATTCAATATTCGCAGAACTTCACATATCTGTAAATCAGTGAGATCTTGATGGCCCGATTGAGAGATGTACAATTAAGCGTTCTTCAAAAGTTGTATCATATTTGATACTTACATCTTAACATGATTTTTCACAAAAAAAAATATATATATATATCACATCTGCAATAACATCTCCTTTAACAACACCTGCATCAACAATTAAATTCTCCATTTTGATTTCATGGTGACTTTAATGCTCTTTTTTCTTTTATAGACATTACAACAGCAAAAACAGAAGCAGCAACAACAACTGAAAAGCCATTGACAGGTAGTTACAAACCTTTAGTTAATGTAGTACATTCACAGAATTATTGCAATTTTGACTTGTAAAAATCCTTCACATCTTCATCAGACTCTGAATTGAACTTTACAGTGCTGATGAGGTGCTTTACTGCATGCCGTCTTTCTGTGTTTGTCAAAGCCAGCTCTGGTGTTCGTTTCCAAATAGCATTGCTGCCCTATTCGGACAGTAGGGCTATGGGGTCGTACAGTATTTTCAACATTTACAGGGGTTAGTCTGTGATTTTATTGCTGTCCGAATCCAGAATGTCAGTGTTTTTCTCCCACCACCCACGTAAAAATTCCTGGCCAAATTACCTACTGTTTATGACCAAGGTCGTGTGCGTGTGGTAATTGAATTGCCGTCCGGATCCACATCTCTGTTTACAAGAAGAGATCACTTCAAACTTTACTGTTTAAAGTACATCATGAAACCATGTTCCAGACCATGTTTTTTGTCTTATCCTGAATCACTAAGATATGCCTATAATAAGTGTTTGTGTTTGGACTATTTTAGACCGAGTGGGACACCAAACGCTGCGGTAGCACAGTACATGCGATACTCTTCACATTAGCAGAGAGAAGTAGCTCCGGCTACAATTTTCTTCTGCAAGATGCATGCAGTTGTGTTTATAGAGTGGTGCAGGGATGACACGTTTTTTGTAGGCCAAAGCCCGGAAACGAGTCAGCATTTTAGCACTTACGGTTCCATCGTCCCGAAGTCAATGTTTTTATTAATGGGTTTTTAAATGGCTGAAATATTGTAAGGTCAGTGGTGAACACAAGCTCAAGATACTTTCAGGTTTTGTTCTACGACATTAAATACATGATTAATATTACCCCACTCGCAATTTTTTTAAGCTTTTACGTGTCTTGAAAAAAGCGGTTGCTATCAAGTGGCTAAATAGAGCTGTGCAGGTATGACATGCACTTTGTAGGCCAAAATACGGAAACGAGTTAGCATTTTAGCACTTTTCCGGTTCCAAACAAGTGGCTAAATGGGAGTACAGAGTCTGTCGACGAGATTAAACATCATAACGCTGAACAGGTAAACTCAGCTTTTATAGACTCGTCATGTTTATAATTGTGGTCTTGTAAACTATTGTAACTGTTTAGATTAAAACTGAAAGAGTTGTCAGAAGCTTAGTGATGGTGATGTTGAATTTGAGTGACCGTGGTGTAGTTCGTTTATTTAGCTTTTTACTTCTTCTGGCAACTGCATTTAGGCTTCAAAATTCAAATTAGTTGTGTTCATCTTTGGAAATTATCTTGATGTAAAAAACGTGTAAGTATCATAAACTTTTGTTGATTGCAGAGCTTGTTTTTTTTTTTTGCAATAATCCTAAAGCCTATGGAAAAATCCTATTGTGTTTTTGTCGAGGGAACCAGTGTGATGCTAACTGCCGGTTGGCCTACAACGTGACGTCGTACCTGCTCCACTCTATTAACCACTAGCTCCAAAAGTGTATATTTTGCTGTCACATCAACAGTCGGCCACCAGAGACCATCACTGTCCCACTATAACTACAGTCAGTCCTTGCACTTGACAAAGAAGCCTCATAAATCAGTGTGAAATGTTAACATTTTGTATTTTTTGTGTTGATTCTCTCAGCAGCAACAGCAATATTCTATCCATTTGGCTCAGTGGCAGGAGATAGAGGTCTTCAGGTGAACCCGTTGACCCGTTGACCCGGGACCCGACCCGGGACCCGTACGGGTTCGGGTCTATATTTTAAATGATCAGCCGGGTCCGGGTCGGGTCGAATCTATTACTTCGGGTCCCGGGTCTGTTTAACATTGTGTGTAATACCCGTGCGAGTCATCAAATCTCAAAAATGCGTCTTGTCACACTAATATTTAATATATTTTAAATCAGTAACATAATCTGAGGTGAACTGTCACATGAATGTTTACTTTGACACTCAAAATAAATTGCGTTAAAAAGCATATTTTAGGTTGATCCATCCAGCTAGCGCGCATTTGCAGTCAAGCGCGTGTCATGTTTCTATGGCAACCAGTTACCAGAGGCAGAGCTTCAGTGAGGGATAGCCAAACCGCGCTTTAGATTTTACAATGTCAATTAATCGTTTTGTTCAATCTTAAAGTTTTAGTGGTCAGATTCAGACTCGATGATGCAGAGCAGAGAGCACGGAGATGATAAATAACGTCAGCGCAGCGGCCATGGCACTGAACGAGCAATCGTTATTATAGTTCAAAAAGGCAAACAGCCAAAAGTTATTGTGCGAGTTAGCAGCTAACTCGTTTAATTTGTCATCCGTCACCGTGAGTCCGTGACATCATGTGGACTTTTGAAGCTGAAATAACAAGGATTAAGCTTGGACTTGGTGGAATAACGAGAGGAATAACATGGATAACTTTCTTGTCGGAGCCGAAGGATTGTAATGCATCACAGCCAGTCAGGTAACGTAACGTTAACGTTACAAGGAAAGGATGGAGAGACTAACGTTACTACGCTGCTACGGCTCCTTAAATTAGGTAAGACAAAAAGTTGTAATTTTTCGCAACAGGTTTATTGACTTGTAATAGCAGTTTAAGGTGGAAAATGTGACAATCGGGTACAGTCGGGTCTGTGTCTTCCCGGCAGTTTCGGGTCCAGCTTACAAAAAATTTATCGGGTCTGCACGGGTCCGGGTCCAGCTTTTGAAATAATAGTCGGGTCCGGGTCGGTTCGGTGTAGCAAATTACGGGTCCCTTCCGGTTCGGGTAAGAATTTTTGGACCCGTGAAGACCTCTAGCAGGAGACACCGAAAGTTTTGTTAATTACAATGAAAGCTACGATTATGTTGCTTTCTCCACTCCATTTGTGTTCTTTGGCCGCACATACAACCACACATACGTGAGAATCCGGTTCCAATGCAAGACTAAATATGAATGCAAATGCGTGGTAAGGTATTTAATTCTGGATTTTAACTTGTTTCTCATTTCAGGTTAATAATAACGGACTTCTAACGTTCAACCAACCTTTACCAGAATCTCTCCCTTACTACATTCCCAAAAATGGAACTGAAGATTTCATTGCTCCTCTCTGGACTGACCTTGATGACTTTGGGATGGGTAAATACTCATATCAGCAGTACACTGATGGAAGTGTGCTCACTCGCGCCACTCAGGATGTAAACCGATATTTCCCTCAGAGGGGCTTCACTGCTTCTTGGGTCTTTGTTTCAACATGGGACTATGTTCAGACGCGGAATACAAGTGTATTCAATCTTCACTCAGCACCGGTAAATATGCTCTCCTTCTTTTCAGCTACAAGGTCGAAAACTGTGTTTAAATCATAATCTTGTTTCTTTTCTTTTCAGGCAATCACGTTTCAAGTGGTTTTAATTTCAGGAGGTGGTTTTTCTTTCATTCTGATGAATTATGGTGACTGTGCTGGGATAAATGATTACGTGGAGGTAAAACAAAACATCACACGATTAATATCATTTTCTATACTGCTTCTGTATAGCCTAAATAACATTCATATTTCAATAGGCTGGATTCGACACTGTAAACTCCACTGACTACTATCTAATTCATTATGCAACTAATGGCAGCTACATCCCAAACCTCAAGAACACGACTAATGTAAATGTTCCGGGTCGTTGGGCCTTTCTTGTGAACAGCGGATCAGGTAGGAATTTCATCAGGATGTGTATTACTATTGTCAGTTGTGCGCAGCTTTAGGCGCTTTTCCACTACACAGTACCAGCTCGCCTCGACTTTGTTTGGTTTTCCACTGTGAAAAAGTTGTACCTGTACCTGCTTCCAGTTACTTTTTTTCAGTGGCGGGCCGTGCATTTAACACCTAGGCCTTCAGTGATGTCCAACCTGAATTAATAACTTTTAATAGTGTCGCAGCGCACGCACCGGCAGTTATATGGTTAATGCGGTGAGTTCGGGAAACGCCGGGTAGAGAGAAACGAGCGAGTGAGTTCGGCTTTTGTGTTAGTGTTCAGTGGTTCTTGCGTTCCGATTATAAGTTTAGAAACGGATCCTCCCTTGTCTTATCCCTGAATGGTTACAATAGTATTAATGTTTGAAAAAATAAGTTGTTTTGATCATTTACAAGAAAAATTAGGAAGAAAATCTTATTCACCACGGACAAAAACGGGAGCAAAAAATGCATTATACTCTCCAAAACTACTAACTATTTTGTACACAAAATCCATCCTAATTTCTTTCCTCAAAAAGACTTAAATTACTTGGTTGTACAGGACAGGTTGTCTGTGCGTTTCAGTCCCAACAACCTTTTCTATCGCCATCGAGGCTAATGTGCTGAAAGTCTGTCCCGTCGTATTTCTGGCATAAGTTTATTTCGCTTTAGTGCTGAGAGTGTCTGCTCGACAGAAGCAGTAAACAAGGAAAACACCGCAAAACATGACGATGTGTAACGTTACAGCCGACACAAGCTCTCACACAGATTTTTGAACGATATCAATGAGATCAGCAGTACTTTTGCCTTCCAAATCAGTCCTGGCATACATTACAGTCAGTTCTGTTTTTACCCGGACAGATCGATATAGATCCGTGACTCTGCGTAAGCTGGATAAGGGATTTTTTCCGGTAGGTTTGAACCTGCTGGTGGTCGAGGAAGGAAAGAAACATTAATTTACGGGTTGAAAAACGATTAAATCTACAGGAATATATTTTAGTTTACACAGTTCGCTACTGATGCGGTTAGCTAGCTCTGACTACCAGTAATAATAGTAGTAAACGCTCTGACCATCCAATCAAAGGGCGTGAAAATGCTTACGTTATTGTATGCCTGCTAGGTGGCCGCGGTGCAGTCAACTCGAAATCTGATTGGCTGATTAAATCTGACTGATTATCTGATTGGTTAAAGCAAAAGTTTCATTGCCATTCATTTTAAGCTACAGGCGCCCGCACTATCGATTCTGAAGGCCTCGAGGCAGATATATTTGACCCTGGCAACACATGATGGCTGAAATATGATTGGTTAAAAGCGCTAAAATAAATAAACACTACTGGAAGCAGCGCAACCAAGAGAAAAGCTATGAAATTAAGAGAATGGACTATTGGGAATAATTTAATACTCATTCATAAAAAAATATATTAAAGTGCAAGTCAGTGATTCTGATAGTGTTTAGGCCAGCAGAGAAGGCCTTGCTGGCCCTGACGGCCCACCACTGCTTTTTTTCATATCGCCTCCGGCGACGTTCTGAGCGAGCTGAGGCGATACTTAAATGTGACGTAAAAACATGGCAGACTGCTGATTGGTCAGAGAGAATCGTCACTATTCACTTCATCATTGCACACGCCAGACGGAGTTATCCTGAATAACCCTGCCAATTTTAAATAGTTTGGCCAGAGATTGCGTGATATACCCATTACCAATATTATGTAAAACAGCATACACTTGATTTCCTCCATTGTCCTGTGTGTGTGGGTAGCGGGTGTGTGTCGCGTCGCTATGGCGACAAGGTACTATTGTGGAGGTACTATCTGCAATGGAAAACGGAGCGAAAAGCGAGCCGAGCTGGTACTAGTGATGGTAATGGACTGGTCATGTACCACCTTTTGTCATTTGATAATTTCCCATAATGTCAGCAAATCACATTGAAGTCTTAAAGGGCAAGTGTCCCCAAAATGGAACGTTTCTTTTTTTACGAAAATAACTATATACTAAGTTCATATTATGAAGGATACTTAAAGCTGCAGTCCGTAGCTTTTCCTCTTTGTCGCCATCTCTGTTTGAAATCTGCAATTGCAGTTATTCGCGGAAGTATCAACTTTACGCGGGTTGTGCCTCGGCAAAGCACGGATGAATCCAATGTTTTGAGGAGAATGTGCGGCTGTATATTATGTCACCGCGTAGTGTGGATACTGTCATTCAGAATCACAGATTCTATTTTTTGGAAGTATGACCAACATAATAATTTTCACCGGAAAATGTCATATGAACAAGTAAGTAACATCCACTTTTGTTCTGACCAACTAAGGGCAAAAAAGCATTGCAGTAAATCGCGCTGATTAAATTGAACGATCGCTTATCATATCACGTCAAACCGTGCAAATTATACTTTGTTGTCAAATTGTTAATGTTAACAACATCAGCATTGCGTGACTACATGTATTTCATTAGCCTACTCCATAACTGAATGAATTAAGCGAACAAGTACGTTACTGTTACATAATTGAACCGTTGAAATTTCTTATCTGTCCAACAGAAAAAAAAGCCGTCTCTGCATCCGTTTTGAACACCTTCAAAACACGGAGTTCACGCCACCTTTCAAAAGCCCTTCCGATATTTATCCTTGTATACGCATAGGCTGGTTGAAGTCTCTTTTTTTCTGTAGCCACTCCGAAGTCTTTTTCATTTTACAACAGATGAATCTCGTCACTGGTGATTGTCGTTTGCACCTTTCTGGATCCACCATCAAATTTAAAAGTTTAATTATATCAAGTGCTGTGAGAAAAGGCTACAAATCTCCACCTCCAACATCCTCGCATGCAACATAGCCACTAGCCGAGACATCTTCTTTATGTGTACAGATGTGACATAATGACGCAAAGACATGCTCGAATTTCTCGCGGAAATCCACCAGTACCACTGGGATAAAAAACTTTATTACAAGCTTACCGTTTTGAATCGAGCTAAGGCAAGCAGATACCTTTGAACACTGGCTGTTTATGTACTTGCTCAAAAATTTATTTTTTGATAATTTTTAACCCAAAAAAGCTACGGACTGCAGCTTTAAGTAATGTTAAAGTATATTTTTAAGTATACTTTCTGAAGTAAGTATACTGATATCAATGTACTAGTAGTAAACTTGTAGGTGTACTATTTCAATACTGCTTGGGACTAAATTGGCCCACTTTTTAGTATAAAGTGGGACCAAAGTAGGTGTTTATGTGTAGGGTAGAGTGGGGGGAAACGTGATTAAACACTGAGCTAGAGGCAAATTGAAACAAATTATTGCAAATTAAGTGAACAAATCGCATTAAAATTGTGTTGTCTAATGCACACTAGCAATGGATTATCTCACTTATACAGGTCTGGACAGAATTATTGGCACCCTTGCTATATGATCAAAGAAGGCTATGAAAATACATAGATGAGCCAAAATATTATGACCACTTGCCTAACATGTTGTTGGTCTTCTGTATACTGCCAAAACAGTGCTGACCCGCCAATGCATGGACTCTAAAGACTCCCGAAAGTGTCCTGTGGTTTTTGGCACCAAGACGTTAGCAGCAGATCATTGAAGTCCTGTAGGTTGCGAGGTGGAGCAATCGTAGATCAAACTTGTTGGTCCAGCACATCCCACAGATGCTCAACTGGATTCAGCTCAACCTTAAACTCTTCATTATGTTCCTCAAACCCATCCATCCATTCATCTTCTTCCGCTTATCCGGGGCCGGGTCCTGGGGGCAGCAGTCTAAGCAGAGATGCCCAGACTTCCCACTTCCTCTAGCTCTTCCGGGGGGACACCGAGGCGTTCCCAGGCCAGCCGGGAGACATAGTCTCTCCAGTAGGCACTTTTGACGGTGGACAGGGGTCATCATAGGCACGATTGGTCTGTGTACGCAGCAGAGTACAATGCACTGTGTTGTGACCCATAGCTTCCATAACCATCATTCAAATTTTGTGTGAGTTGTGCCTGATCTGTTGGTTCGGACCAGGTGGGATAGCCTTCATTGCCTTTGTGGATCGATGAGCCTTCAGCACCCAACACCCTGTCGCCCGTTTGTGGTTTGTTCCTCCTCGAACCACTGTTGGTAAATTCTCACCACTGCTGACCGGGAGTAACACACAAGCCTTGCCGTTTCAGAGATGCTCTGACCCCGACGCCTTGCCATAACAATTTAGTCCTTGTCAAAGTCGCTCAGGTCTTTATTCCTGCCCATTTCCAACATGTTGATTACGAGAACTGGTGGTTTGCTTACCATCTATCTTCCCTGCCCTTATTATGTGGCCGTGTTAGGAGATGACCAAAATATTCGCTTCACCTTTGACTGGTCATGATGTTTTGGCTCAACAATGTAAATATGCATTATATTTTATCTTTCATCCAAAATATTCACAACAATCTAACCTTTCTGGAAAACATTTATTTCATTGTGAGATTTCCCCCTATTTTCAGTTGTTTTCTCAACATCTCACTGCTAATCACATATTTAAATCGCTAGATGTAAAACATGGGCCCCATTTATCAGTGTGAAATGTAAACATCAGTAAACAGAAATGTATGTAAACAACATTTTTGTTTATTCTCTTGGCAGCACCAGAAATATTCTACCCATTCGGCACTTCAGGAGACACAATAAACCCTGCTGATGATGATGGAAGCTCCTCAATTATTCCACTGTTGAGTCCGTTTCTGTTCTTTGGCCGCACATACAGGCAGATTTATGTAAGAATTTTAATCCATCTTGATTACAAGTCTAAATGTGAGTTTTTAATGTTTTATAAACTCATCTGTGATCCTGTGATGTGATTTTGACAATATTTCTCATGTTTCAGGTTAATAATAATGGACACCTCACATTCAACCAGGCTTCATCACAATATGTTCCGTACTCCTTTCCTGCTAAAGGAAGCCAAGATATAATTGCTGGTCTCTGGACCGACCTTGACAACCGTGCGAGAGGTGTAGTTTCATATAATCAGTACACTAGTGGAAGTGTTCTCACACGCGCCACTCAGGATATAAACAATCATTTCCCAAATCTGACCTTCAACGCTTCTTGGGTCTTTGTTGCAACGTGGGATAAAGTCGCTTACTATCCCATCACTAACACAGTAAGATTGATATACTTCTGAAATATGAATGTTTTCACTGTGATAATTGAATTTCAAAATACTTTATTGAACACATTAGTACACAAAGTGACAGTGACAGAAAAAATAATACATTAAAAAGTAAAAATAACAATGAGCTCAGTCAGTAATGTTTATAAACCGTGAACACTAAGTTTAGAGTAATTGTTTTTATCAATCTTTTTCAGGAAACATCGTTTCAAGTGGTTTTAATTTCAGGTGGTAATTATTCATTTATTCTGATGAATTACGGTAACATTGCTGGAACAGGACTTCCGGTGGAGGTAAAAGAAGCTTGTTTCTGTGTTGAGAACAAAATGTTACTATCCACTACTGTATTATAGTATTACAGTATATATTATTAATGTTTTTACATACTTTCAGGCTGGTTATGACACAGTAAACTCCACTGACTTCTTTGTGATTCCTGGATCAAAGATTGGGAGCTTCATCTCAAACCTCAAGAACTCCAGTAATGTCTATGTTCCCGGTCGATGGGCCTTCAGGGTGAACAGTGGATCAAAGTCAAACAATGGTAACCATACAGCTCACACATTACTATCAGTTTGTGTATCATAATAAAATGTGTTATGTCATATGTCATACCTGGAAAAGATTTTGGTTTACAAACCAATGGTAAGACATGTCCCATCACTAGCAAGATTAATTTCCTATAACCCTCATACATTCATCAGCCACTTTATTAGGTACACCTTGCTAGTTCCGGTTTGGACTCCATTTTTGCCACAGAACTGTCTTAATTCTTCGTGACATAAATTCGACATGTTTCTGTAAACTTTCCTCAAGAGATTTCGGTCCATATTGACATGAAAGCATCATGCAGTTGCTGCAGATTTATCGGCTGCACATCCATGATGTGAATCTCCCGTTCCACCACATCCCAAAGGTGCTCTATTGGATTGAGATCTGGTGACTGTGGAGTCTGTGGTGACTGGAAGTAGCTATCAGAAGAATGTACTCTGGGGTCATAAAGGGATGGACATGGTCAACAGCAATACTCATGTATGCTGTGACATTTAAACGATGCTCAATTGGTACTAAGGGGGCAAAAATGTGCCAAGAAAATATCATTACAGCACCAGCAGCCTGAACCATTGATACAACCATTTATGTTTTCATGTTGTTTACACCAAATGACTCTACCATCTGAATATCACAGCCGAAATTGAGACTCATCAGACCACTCAAAATGTTTCCAATCTTCTAATGTCCCATTTTGGTGAGCCTGTGTGAATTGTAGGCTTAGCTTACATCTAAGCTGACAGAAGTGGCACCTGTTGTGTTTTCTGCTGCTGTAGCTCATCTGCTTCAAGGTTGGACGTGTTGTGCATTCAGAGATGCTTTTCTGCAGACCTTGGTTGTAACGAGTGCTTATTTGAGTTACTGTTGCCTTTCAGCTGAACCAGTCTGGCCATTCTCCTCTGGTATCAACAAGGCATGTTATCCAACTGCTGCTCCCTGAAAAAAATCTCTTTTTCAGACCATTCTCTGTAAACCCTAGAAATGGTTGTGCGTGAAAATCACAGGAGATCCGCAGTTTCTGAAATATTCAGAGCAGCCCGCCTGGCACCAACAACCATGCCATTTTTTCCCCATTCTGATGCTCAGTTTGAACTTCAGCAGATCGTCTTGACCCTCCCTGCGTCCCAATGCCCATACTATCCATCCTAAATAGTATGTGAGATTAGAATTAGTGTGTCCCAAAGCATAGTATGTTGAAAAGTATATGTGAGAAGTGGATCCGTGCACACTATAACGGCAGATCAAGGTGCTACTGCATTTATCTCCGATACGGTAGGAAATTAAAGGGGTCATGAACGGGTTTATTTTATTATTTTACGTTTCCTGGGGTGCCCTTATAATGTAAGTATGATTTTTACATTAAAAAAATCATAATTTAGAAATAAAAGGCCTTTTTCCAAGCCTGATTTTAGCCTCTGATTTGAACGCTCTGTTTAAAAGTCTGCTGGGAGACTTCCAGTGTAAACGCCCACTGCTGTGATTGGCTGACATGTTTGCATATTAAATAGTTAGTATTACATGTGGATCTCTCTCGAAAACGTGTTTTTACTATTACAGCTATCGAGATTAACGAATTGTGAAAGTATTGATCATATATTTATATCTATTCCCATCACATGAAAGGTTGCAGTGATTAGCATTGAGCAGATGACAGACAGTCTGTTGATCACGTGAATGAAGAGATTTCATCATTGCAATGCAATTTTTGCACTCTCACGAATGCTTTCACCAAATAACAATGCACACACAATGTAAATACAGTAAGAGCTCCATTGTGCAGTGTAACAACGTCATTATTTCATAACGAGTTTTGGCAAGTGTCCAGATAAACTCGCGCTGTGTGATTGATTGACAGCTTGGGCGATTGGAAAGGGAGCATTCTTTGATCCCTTTCTGTATATCATTTAAGGATCCTAATGCTAGGATAGTCTGGGTTTTTCTCAACATTGTGAATGTCTCAGCTGTGAATTATTTGTTTGTATTCGGTACATTTCACAGTGGATTATTTGGTCAATTTTGGCGCAGGCTTTGCAAACAGACTTTTATGATATGGATTTGCCAGAAAATAAATACGATTATTTTCATCCTATTAAGAGAAACGACTTGAAGTTGGTCGTTTAGTCACTGGCTTGATTTACTGATGCATAAACAGTATTGAACGATTTTGAGAGACTATCTGTCTGAACATGAATACTTATATCACAGATCAGGCATTAGAATAAACATGGTTACTTGCATATTTGTGGCGTTGCTGGCAAATCCATATCATAAAAGTCTGTTTGCAAAGCCTGCGCCAAAATTGACCAAATAATCCACTGTGAAATGTACCGAATACAAACAAATAATTCACAGCTGAGACATTCACAATGTTGAGAAAAACCCAGACTATCCTAGCATTAGGATCCTTTGGAAGGTAATGGTATTGATCCTGTGGCAATCTTTTCTCGTTCTCGTAACTATTCAATATCGTTCCTGTGGGCGGAGCCAAAGATGTGGTGATGTAGACGTAGGCGTTGATCTTCTTCTGCAAAGGCGGTCTTTCGCTGCCCTGTGACGTCACAAGTCTCCACTTTTTAGATCCTGACGTTTTCTAACCTGTATTCAATAAAAGCAGGCTTCATAAAAAAAACCTAAAAAAAAAACTTTAAATGAAACGAAATGTGAAGGATGTTAACTGTGACAAGATGAGTGACAGATCAGTTTACAGTGACAAGATGCATGTAACTAAGTGAAAGAGAGCAACCGTTAAAGATGCTATTTTGACGTGATAGTATGTCCCAAAGCTTGTACTCTTCTGCTACACACTCAAAAGTATGTAATATTTCTACACAAAGATAAGCCTACTTTTAGGGCATAGTATAATTAGGTGAATTGGGACACAGCACACATCTACATGCCTAAATGCATTGAGTTGTTGCCATGTGATTGGCTGATTAGACATTTGTGCTAATGAGCAGTTGAACAGGTGTACCTAACAAATTGGCCGGTGTGTGTATAACTTATTTTGTTTGGCATTACTAGAAACCAACATGTACAACATTTACACATCCAACAAATAATTAAACGTGTGTGTGTTTCCTTTTAGACAATGTTGTTGGACTTCAAGTGAAACTTTCCTCAGTTTTTGACCTAAAAGATAGTGGAAACATTGAGGTTGTTTTACAGCAAGTAAGAGACAAACACGACTATTTATTCAAAATGTGCTAATAGAAGACGTGTAAGTTTGATCGGTCTGTCCATTTTTTGTTTCAGATAAAACAGGTGCTGGTCAATAAAGGTCTGCCAAGCAACATAGAGCTGAAGTTAAGAAAACTGCAAAAGATAAAGCCGTAAATTAAGTCTCATTCAGTAAAAGGAATAAAACAGGTCATGAGAAGACTGTAAAGACCCCTGTTTTACATTATTGTTAAGTTTCAAAAGGGACATAAAACACAATAAAAATTGTCTTCTAGTAGCTTTGTGTGAAGAACAGATTGAAATGTAAACCGAAAAGTTGTATAACGTACTGGCATCCAACCAAGATTCACTTGAATGCTCATGAGAGTTCACTGATTTGACGATATCCATTTTAAAAGAATTTCTTGTCTTTTTTTTTTCAGTGAATAATTTATACTGTTACAAACCTATTCTGAATGATTTAATCACAAATGGGATTGATCATGGTCCTCAAATTCAGGTCACTGAATAAATGATCTTGTTAACCAGTTGAAGGCAGGATTATGAGTGAATAACGGCTTCATTTTCAGTCTGATCCTGCCTGAAGAATTGAAATATCATGCACACGTTGTATGGACTATTTTTATGACACTTTTATGGTGCTTTTGTATTCTTGAAAGCCTCAATCGTCATGAGGGCATTTTTATCTTTTATCTCACTTTTTATTTTTAGGACCCCTGGTTTATCTCACTTTACAGGAAGGGAACCTTTATATTTTCTCACCCCATAATTTTCAATCAAATCCACAAAATGATACAGAAGAACTAATTGTGTTTGATCCAACTTATTTCTGTGTTCATTTAGCTTGAATAAAAATAAATTATCTTTTTTTTCTCATCATGCTTTTGTATTATCAGATCTCTTGCAAGGTTGCTAGGGTTTAAAATCAGATCTGAAGCAGATTAATTAAATTAAACCTGACCTTCTACTGCAGTTTACTAGAAGCATATTTACATAAAAAGACAAATATTTCACCCAACTGTGAACTTTTTTAACATCTTTGTACATATTTGTCCTTAAAAATAAATTAGGCTTGTTTAGACATTGGCAATGTGTGGTTTGAAATAATATTGTATGACATAAATGAATAAACAAGTTTATAGTATTTTAACACAATTATGCTATAATAAAATATATTAACATTAAAAAGTAATCTGTTCTGATATACTGACCTTTGCAATCAGGTTATTTTGTATTGATGGGGATATTACTAAATTAAATGGTTTATTTTGTCTGGATAGTGCACACATTAGCAAGTGAAAAAAAGGTCTTGGTTAATTTAACTGGCACAATAAATTATATTTTTATTATAAGGAAATACTGACATGTTATTTAATTGACTGAGAAACGAGCTTGTTTTAGGTAATTGGTGCCTGATGTGGCTGAGAGAAATTGTCAGCTCTTTGCTCACCAGGAGGGGGAGCCAGCAGCAGTGCACTGCAGTAAATGAAACACTTAAAGGAACACTCCACTTTTTTTGGACATCAGCTAATTTTCCAACTCCCCTAGAGTTGAATAGTTGAGTTTGACTGTTTTCGAATCCATTCAGCATTCCTGCGTAATAATCAAGGAACTGTACTGCCATACCAGCAGCGCAATGATATTACAAACTTGGTGCTGGTCACTTTGGAAGTTTTCTAGCTGGGGACTATTTTCATGCGCTGTGTAATATCATTGCGCTGCTGGTACGGCAGCAAGTTCCTTGACTATTACGCAGGAATGAGAGTATAGTTCCTAGTCATATTGGCCTAGAAAATCGCAACTTTTAATTTTCTGTCAGTCTTAGTACACGATGTAACTACAGAAGAGTCAAGTTTTAAATAGGAAAAATATCAAAACTCTTTGGTCATTTTTTTGAGAGAGATGCTAATGGTCTAATCAGATTCAATGATCTATGCTAAGCTATGCTAAAAGTACTACCGCCAGACCCGTAGGATCGGCTGAATGGATTAGAAAACAGTAAAACTGTTTAACTCTAGGGAGTTGGAAAATGAGCATATTTCCAAAAAAAAGTGGAGTGCTCCTTTAAATAAATCAGTAAAATTGTTCGGCAATATCAACATTTTACAGTTGTAAGTAGGGTTGGGTACCGAAACTCGGTGCCAATAGGGAACCGGTTTCCGACATAAACGGTAGTAACCAGACCGAATAAGAACGAATTTCGGTGCCTGATTTCGATACCTGACTTTTTTTTTACCGCCCCATTGTAAAACATCTCGCGGCACGAATGCTCCAATACATATAAATAAAACATGTCCAGTTAACCAGCAGAGCATTCGTTTCGTTCGTTTGTTAAATAAGAGTGTTTTCACGCGGATACAGTGTTTTCACCTCGCGCACACCGCATCTTCACTCGGACGCGCGCCGATTGCGGAGACTCTCTATTTGTTCCGGTGAAATCACAAAAAATAATGCACACAAACGTGTCCCTGCTTGATATACAACCACTGATGAGCATAATCGGTTTTGATGAGGAAAAAAAACAGTACGAATGCGGATTAGAACCCAGAACCTCTGACACGCTTGACGAAAGTTCAAGTTCAGCAGGCTGCCAGTGTCTCTATGTTTGCGTGTATATGATACGCAGTTTTTTAGCCTACCCACTTCATTGTGTGTAACACACACGCATCCCACACCACTAATTCTACCCAAACGTGTAACACACACGCACCCCAAACCACTACTAAACCTACCCTATCCAACCCATGTGTATCCTATGCACGTAAAAACTTTTCGCGTATAAATTACACGATAAACACATTGCATTTAGTGTGATCAGGTCGCGACATCACAAATGATGATGATAACAGCAGCCGTTCCTCTTCGGGTAAGTCTATTAGGCCTGTTTTAATGCCAACTGCAAATCTTGCATATCAAGTAGGCTAGCAAACACCGTTGCCATTCAACAGAGTGTGACAACGTGTGCAAAATGTTTTAACAAAGTTCCAACACTTCTTTATATGTTCAATATTTCTGCTCAGTATCAGATATTTCTCTGCTTAAAGTAAAAGTCATAATATGTGAAGACAAAATGTTGATCTTAACTTAGTTTTGTTTTGTTAATGTTTTAAATCAATAGCCTATTAAACGGCGCAATTTTTTATTTAATCAGAAATCAGAAAATATTGTAATATTTAAGTTAATATTGTGTCCAGTTTGGCCCTGTAAATAAAAGGGTATTATTTTGTGACAAAGTGTGTGCGGTTTCGCTTTCTTAAGTACCGGTTCAAGAACCGTTTAAGGTTTAACCGTTTAACCGTTCTAGAACTAGTCAATTACAGGCCGATCTCGAATCTGCCTTTTCTGTCAAAGATATTAGAAAAAGCAGTATCCTCACAACTGTGTTCTTTTCTTGAAAGAAATTATATCTGCGAGGATTTTCAGTCCGGATTTAGACCGTACCATAGTACCGAGACAGCTCTCGTTAGAGTCATAAATGATTTGCTCTTATCATCCGATCGTGGTTGTATCTCTCTATTAGTATTACTTGATCTTAGTGCTGCATTTGACACCATTGACCACAACATCCTTTTAAATAGACTCGAACATTATGTTGGCATTAGTGGAATTGCACTAGCATGGTTTAAATCATACTTATCTGACCGTTATCAGTTTGTAGCACTAAATGAAGATATGTCTTATCAATCACAAGTTCAGTATGGCGTACCACAAGGCTCAGTACTAGGACCGCTGCTGTTCACTCTGTACATGCTACCATTAGGAGATATCACTAGGAAACATGGAATTACCATTCACTGTTATGCCGACGATACTCAGCTGTATATTTCTTCAAAACCTAATGAAACCTACCAATTCACAAAATTAACGGAATGCATAGTTGATATAAAAAATTGGATGACTAGTAATTTCCTACTACTAAATTCAGAAAAAACAGAGATTCTAATTATTGGACAAAAAACTTCCACACGTAATAACCTAGAGTACTGTCTAACACTTGATGCCTGATCTGTTAAGTCTTCGTCGTCGGTTAGGAACCTGGGTGTGCTCTTTGATACCAATCTTTCATTTGAAAGTCATGTGTCTAGTATCTGTAAAACCGCTTTCTTCTATCTCAAAAATATATCTAAATTACGTCATATGCTCTCAATGAATAATACAGAACAATTAGTTAATGCGTTTATGACCTCAAGGCTAGATTATTGTAATGCTCTACTGGTGGTTGCCCTGCACGCTTAATAAACAAACTACAGCTGGTCCAAAACGCAGCAGCTCGAGTTCTTACCAGAACCATGAAGTATGACCATATTAGCCCCGTTCTGTCAACACTGCATTGGCTGCCTATTAAATATTGTATACATTTTAAAATATTGCTGATCACTTACAAAGCACTAAATGGTTTAGCTCCGCAGTACTTGAGCGAGCTCTTAACGCACTATAGTCCTTAAAGGAACACTTCACCTCTGGAAAGATGAATGTGTATTTAAAATGGGTCATTTATGTAGAAGAAATGTGAAATTATTTTTGAATTTGGAGCCTTCTAGACTGAGAAAAGCCAGAAAATGTATTTTTGGCTTATGGGGATGAAAGACAACAACTCCCAGAATGCACTTGCTTCGCTGCCCTAGGAGGCCACGCCTACCGGTAAGAGATCGCAGTAAACAACAAGGCTATGCTACTAGTGAGTCTCCGTGAGTCTGCCCAGTATTTTGATGTCGCCCAAAATGTCCAGGATTCGGCTTCTGCGTTCTACAGTCGCCATTCCTCATGTTTACTGTGACGAGCAGGAACGAGACTGACGGCCGCGGAGAACGATGCGAGCCCGGTGGCGTGATTACTGATGAGTGGCGCCGGCGCCTGTGAGACGCACCGGTCTCGTATCTCTCACGGAGGAGCGGGAATTTTCCTAGCAATGTTAAAACGCACATCAAACGATCACTTGTTTAGCGTTCATGTAAACACTACATTCAGATTCACCAATCGGAATGAATTCAGTTAGATTGAAACAAAAGGTGTGCATGTAAACTATGAATGCGACTGCAGAAAGCAAAAGCCGAATCCCGGACAATTTGGACCATCTCGACGGCCGGACATGTCCGGGAAAAAGAGGATGGTCACCGCTACTACTCAGCTTTCTCCACAGAATAAGAAACTGTTAGCTTAGCTTCCAAATAAAGAATGGCTGACACTATATGTACATTCTGTGAGTGAGATCCCTCTATGGGCGGGTTGAAAACATGCGGAACAGCGCCTTCTACTGGATAAATGATGAGCTAGTGTTTGTAGTCTTACCCTTATTCAAAGAAATTTGACTTCCTGCTTTTTATGACGCAAAATGACGATTTTTGCGTCATAAAAAGCAGGAAGTGGAACACTTAAATCCTTATTTCTCCCATCTCAGGGGAAAATAAGGGAATAAACCATGACCATTCGAAAATGTGACTGGGTTTCTAAAGATACAAAGTCTAATGCAAATGGGTGAAGTGTTCCTTTAACGTCTATTGCGTTCTCAAAATTCCGGCCAGTTAAAAATACCTAGAATATCAAAATCGACTGCTGGCGGTAGATCCTTTTCCTATTTAGCACCAAAACTTTGGAACAGTCTTCCTAACATTGTCCGGGAAGCAGACACACTTTGTCAGTTCAAATCTAGACTAAAAACACATCTCTTCGGCCTAGCATACACATAACACATTATAGACTTCCATAATTCAATGTTAGGCTGCATAGTTTAGAACAACCGGGACCGGGAACACTTCCCGTAAATCCTGATGTACTTGGTACATCATAAGAAGGATGGCGTCTACGCTAATATTAGTCTCTCTGTCTCTCTGTCTAACCAGGCCGTATCCAGATCTGATGAAGGACCAGCACCAGGACACGACGGCGCCGCTGACCTGAAGTGTCAACCAGTCACTCCTCCTCTCCACTCCGACTTCAACCAACCGGAACTGGACAAATACTCTGATTCATTCTGAACTTCTGACCTGTAATGCTCCTGAACCATAATCATACACTGTTCGCTCATTGGCCAGAGGAGAACTGGCCCCCGACTGAGCCTGGGTTCTCCCAAGGTTTTTTTTTTCTCCATTCTGTCACCTGATGGAGTTTTGGTTCCTTGCCGCTGTTGCCTTACCTTCTGGCTTGCTTAGTTGGGGACATTTAATATTCAACAATATTATAGATCTGCCTTAAAGGTGGACGATGATGAAATTGTTTATTGTATTATTTTCATGTTATCACTGTGAAGCTGCTTTGATACAATCTGTATTGTAAAAAGCGCTATAATAAAGGTGACTTGACTTGACTTGACTTAAGCACCGGAACCGTTTAAAAAATACAGATTAGGTACTGGTATCGCATAAAACCCAACCGATACCCAACCCTAGTTGTAAGTGATGTTTTCTTAATATTTCGTTAAAAATAAGTTGCTCATTGTGAAAATCAAATGAATTCTGAATGCTAATAACTTTTTTCAGATTACTCACAGAAGTACACTCTTCTGTCTCTCCTCGTGGTTATTTAGCAGGTAACTTGTTTACCCATCATTCAGATCCACCCATTGAAAAGTAGCCGTCCGCGTGCAGGTGTGTTGTGAGTGTTCACATTGTTTTTGATTACTATTGATGGTTGCTATGGTGTTCTGGAAGCATTAATCAACCCTTTTTAGGTATTAATTGCTAGCCTCCTACGTACTTCCGCTCAATTTTAATTTTCCTTCAGTACTACTACGTCTGGGATTGTGGTGTATTCTTGGGTTTTCTCTGATACATTTTTTACCGGTCCAATCAGCGAACAGAGGGAGTGGCTGAGAACGATGAAGTTGAGGTTGTGCGCTAGTTGTCATACGTCACGACCAAATGTTAGTGATTGGTTATGGCAGATCCAGAGTGGCTCTGGGCAGATCCAATAGTTTTAAACTTCAACAGAGTACCCGCCTACAAGGAAGTTAATGCTTGTCAATGGAGAGAGGCCAGACTCTCTGTACAAATGAAATGTGAGAGTCTGGTAGAACCAGTCTAATTAATTGCATCTGACTCGACATTAAGCATCACTTAACCTATTTATAGGCTACATTTAAAACGGTTAACATTACCTGAAGTACAGTATCTGCTGCCATGTTATAAACATCCCCATTCTTATGTTATTTTGTAGTCCTAGGGGTAAACCATTACATAATTCTCATAAGCATTACACTTTGATTTTCTCTCTACATCTAGAAATTATAGTTTAAATCTCATTTCATCCTTTTGAACAGCCGGTTGTGGTCTTGACATCTGATTAGTTACTCTCACGCAGTTTCTGTATCAGTAGCTACTAAAGTGATTTATTGACACAAGGTGACTCCATTGTTTTCCAGGGAAACCATTTTTCATTTATGCATCTGAAATAGTTTTATTCTGTGTGATCCTCATTCTTTACATTCTTTATGAATACAGTCATTGGCACAGTCAGAAGAAGGAAAGATGCCAGTTTATCAGTTACTCGCTTCTGCAGCCATATTGGAAAACCGAGAAGTGTTTACTAGTATTTTGTAATTCAATGCCAGGGCGATATAATGCAAAGTATAGTGTTATAAATGTACATGTATTCACCAATGAGCCAAAACTTTATGACCACCAGCCTAGTATGCTGTTTGTCCTTCACATACTGCCAAAACAGCGCCGACCCGCAGAGGCATGGACTCTAAAGATCCCTGAAGGTGTCCTGTGGTTTCTGGCACCACGACCTTAAACTCTTCATCATGTTCCTCAAACCATTCATGAACAATGTGTGGCAGGGTGCATTATCCTGCTGAGCATCATTGTCATGAAGGGGTGTACCTGGTCTGCATCAATGAGTTTTGGGCGGCCAACACCCTGACGCCGGTTTGTCCCTCCTCAGATACTCTGTGGTAAACATGTCTTGCCGTGTCAGAGATACTCAGATCTGGTCTCTTTAACAATTTGGTCTTTGTCGCTCAGATCCTCATTCCTGCCCATTTCTCCTGCATCCAACACGTTGATTATAATGGTGCGTTCAAGTCATCTCGTATAGATCGTATTTATGAGTTGAACGCACTTGAACGCCACCACAATGTCGTAAATACCAGTGGGAAGCTCTGGGTTTTCTCTAAGCCCCGATCTTTATGAGTTGTGGGCTGTCACTGAGAAACATGGCGGATTACCACAATACAAGGTATTTAGCTTGTCAGGCTTTTCTATACACAACGCACTAAGCTAATTGCCTGCACAGAATATAATAGCATTATAAAATAACAATGTAATATGTAACGATAAAGTTTGCAGTGGCTTCATAAATTAACTAAAAACATAAAAAAACAAAGCACACTTATGCAAATCTTTGTTCTTCATTTTCTAGAACAAGAGTTTAAGAACCTCGCTGTATTTTTGTGTAATTAATTAAGAGACAGTACTCCGCCATCTTACTCCGACGAAAGTGACTTGAACGCACCAGCCGCCGTAAACGCGACTTCCCACATTGTGCGTACAAACTTCCCAGGAGGACTTGAACGCACTATGAGAACTGGTTGTTTGCTTACCATAATGTACCCAGACATTAATATGTGGCCGTGTTAGGAGATGATCAATATTCGATTCACCTGTGACTGGTCATAATGTTTTGGCTCATCAGTGTAAAAAAGAACTGGGCCATTTATTCCATGTGCATTTAATATTACTGAACTAATATTGGACAAATAAATTGATGACCGTACTGCTATTCTTTCTGAGCTCGCTCAAGAGATGTGTGCACAGGCATTCTAAGGGTGTGTGATAGACACTTGATGTGTCAACCATAAATAACCCACAGTATGTTCCTGGTACTGAATCAAGTTGTATCGCTGGCTGTGTTCCAAGAAAACATATTGTTTCCATTCCAGGGCAGGTGTTCCCTGTAAACAATGCCAGGACGTGTTTAAAATCAGTCAAACTTCCTGCTAACACACCACAGGTGCAAGAGCAGCTTAGAAGAACGGTAAGTCAACTCTTTCTATTTAATGTTACACCCGATAAGCTATATTCTCTCACAATTTGTCCTTATTTGTTTAATGAAATGAACTACAATATTAAATTATGATATTATAAGGATTTTGCTATAAATGTAATAAACGATTAGAAAATCAAGTAGGTTAATGTGTTTATGATTTTATAAAACAGCAATATGTGTTCAATTAATATGCAGCTTTATTAATCAGTAATGCGTAATAATAATATGTAGTAATAATATAAGTAATTTGTTGTTAAAGATAAATATAAAGTGGGAACTTTAGAATATTGGCTTTTTTTCAACCGCTTCAAAAGTGGCTCCTACAGACATATTTTAAAGTTACAAATATTTATATAAGTTATTATTATTTATATTATTCAAGATTAACATCGGTATAGTGAGAATAATAAATCTCCTCTGATTACAGAAGAAGGACTTCTACATGCTGGTTTTATCTCTGACTTCATCATCATGAGATTGTCTCTGGTTTCACAGCTTCTGCTGGTGTTCGTATCAGTCCTGACACTGAGTAAGGTTTAGTTTCTGTTTGATTATCAGTCTTGTGTGGCAAAGATTATATAAATATACAATCTTGTGTTTCCAAATTTAATAATCTCTTTCTCTTTTACAGCCAGAGCACAAACAGCACCTCAAACATCAACTGACACCGCAACAACTGAATCAACAACTGCACAACCAACTCCAACTACAACTGGCACTGCAACAAATGAAACAACAACACCGGCTATAGGTAAATATAGACCTTTGAATTTGTTAGATTGGATGGATCTCCATGTCAAATATATTAGATATTAGATTAGATATTAGATATATATCAGATATATTAGATCCGACCCTGGACACGGAATCCCTGCCAGAAGAAATCAGTCTTCTATTAGCCTGAGAGTTTGACTGAGAAAGCCAGAGAAGAGCAGAAGTAGGAGATGAAGTGATGATAGTAAAAAGAGCAGATTTTATTGAATAATCTTAGTTGCGTATGTTTCAATGCTCAGACTTCATCTAGATGTTACACTACTCAATGCTTAGACTTCATCTGACAAGTTCCAAATCCACCCGGTGTTATTATACCAGAGCACAAACAATGGAAAATGACTGCTTCTCAACATCGTCCCGTGATCTTACTCTTACTCATGAAGACAAACATCACTTAAAACCTCACAATCATCAAGATTAAACAGCAATAGCAAGCATTGCAAGAGCAAGGACTTAAATAAAATGAGTATTATGAAATATAAAAACAAAATGACATAAATTAATTTAAAAAAAATTATAATAATGATAAAAGGCTAAAATGATAAATGATGTAAATCAAGAAATAATAATTTGAATTATGGATTAAATAATAAACCAAATGACAACTACATAAGTGACTAATGATTACACAATTAAATCATAAAACGTGTGGTAGCTCACAAACAGGTTACTGAGAATCATTAGATCCTTCAAACCAGATTTTCTCCTAAAAACCTTAAGATGTCAATGTTGTTAAAGTTGAACAGTGTTGTGAGAGATGGATGATTCGTCATGATTAATATTTTTATGTAGTTTACAGAAGTGTTTTTTAGTGTATTTTTTTTTTTTTTTTAAAGCATTACAGCAATACCAACACAAACAACAACACTGGCCAGTACTTATAGACTGTTGCAAAATGGTGTTGATTGAACAAACCCAATCTGAGAAATCAGGAAAGAAAATGTCTTTCTTTTCTAGGAAAAGAACTAAAAATATGTATTATCATATACTGTATGACTCAATATACATTTGTCCAATCTAATGCTTCTCTGACTATCAGTGGCAAGTAGACAAATCATGAATCAATGCATGATTAAACTAGTCTGGTCACATTACATTTGTACAGAGAGTCTGGCCTCTCTCCAGAGTCCATTGACAAGCGTTAACTTCCTTGTAGGCGGGTACTCTGTTCAAGTTTAAAACTATTGGATCTGCCCAGAGCCACTCTGGATCTGCCGTAACCAATCGCTAACGTTTGGTCGTGACGAAGCTTCAACTCAAACTAGCGCACGACCTCAATGTCATCGTTGCCATAGCCAGGCTATGATTAAACTGGAATACAGTAAAATAAAACTGTATCATTAAGTTAATTCATGAGGTTTATTTGTTTCTTCCAGAAACCACCCACACAGTTCTTCCAGGTAATAATGCTGTGATTGATAGATTACTCATCACACGCCTATGCAATGTTTATATGTAGTTTACAGAATACATAATACGTAAGCAATAAGGTATGAGCACGAGGGGCCGTGCTGTATTGTTAAAGGGTAACTGTCGCCATTTTTTGTTAATCTACCCGAGTCAAACATTCGTGTAAAAGCATAATTAGAATGGAAACGCCACTTTTAATATTGACCGTTACAAAATGCCTTTTGAATGGGAGTGCTAGGGGCACTACAATGCGATTTTTAAATCACTAAACTGGCTCGACACAACATGAAACTGTGCTCGAAGTATCATCAGGGGCTTTACACATGAACTCGAGCATTGACAACATTGTTTGTGTACACAAAGTTTACTAAAAAGAAAGGTTTTGTATGACTCACTTTATCAGTTAGAGTTTCTGGTGGCTGGAATTTTGTCAGTCAAAACTAGTCGATCTCTGAATGCAACATAATGAACTGAATCCATATGAGGAAATGTCAGGAACTTGTAATTCCAATGAAAAGCAGGATAACTTGGACACTTAGAATTTATATGGAAACAAGCTTTAGGAGCTTTCCATCTTTACTCTCCTCATGTTACATTGCATTCGGAGATCAACTACTTTTGACTGAGAACAAACCACTTGCTGAAGCTCAAAGGTGCTGCGTAACACGAGAATGAATCTCATTGGTTCTCGCATGTCAAGCAAGCATGTTTGTGCTTCTGTTTACCACAACTGATGAGTGAGTTGATTAAATGTTTATATGTGGAAAAAAAAGCCTAATTTCAATCTGTTCATCATATAAAGTGACACTCTTCAGGTATTTTGTTGCTTTTAGCTCAGGTCTGTTATTCTTGAGCTCATAATAAACGTTTGTCTTAACTTAAACGTTTGTTAATTCCATGGACCACTTGAGATGGATTGACCCCCCCTTCTCTTCCAAGATAAAAATACAAAAATATAGATAACTCCTCATACATGACTCAATATATAATTATTTGTCCAATTAAATTCTCTCTGGAACATTGTCACCTGACAACAGGTCTATATAAGTACCTATTTATAGACCTTTAGATTAGAACCAGATCTGTTTATAAAATGTGGTCTCTGGTGTCAGTTAAACAAACCCAATATGAACCTGAAAAGTCAGTGAGCGTCTTAATTAGAAAAGAAAACTGTTCTTGAGGTCAGTTCATGTTCATGAGTTCATGAGGTATTTAATGGTGTTTGTATTTGTGTTTATTTATTTTTTTAAACCACCTCAGAAATCACCACTGAAAGCACCACAGTCTTACCAGGTAATGAGCTTATCTTTATATTAGTGTAAGAGTGAAGACAAAATAAATGTTTAGCTGATATACACATTTCAAATGTTCGTCTGTGTCTAATTTGTGTCTAATCAAATTATCTCTAGAATATAAATGTCCCTCCTCCTAAAAGCACGTTTGACTAGTTCCTGTTTCAATAGAAAATATATAAACAGAAAAATAAACCTGCACTCATCAAGTGAGTTCATGAGGTATTTAATGATGTTTATAACTGTTTTAATTCATACAGAAACCACCACCACAGACACCACCACAGTCTTAGGTAATGAGCTTTTCTTTATGTTAGAGTAAGAGTGTCAGGGTTCTGTCACTTATGTCTGGTCTATTTCTTGGTTTTGTGACAGAGCCCTGACACTCCTATGTTGTCTTGTCTGTGTGCCTTGTTTCATGTGCTTTAATGTCTTGTCCTGTACTGTGTAGCATGCAGCTTGTGTTTTACACTAGCTGTGTGCTTTCATGTTGTCTCGTTTTGTGTGAGCACATGGCTTGTGATTTGTTTTACTGGCCATGTGCTTGTGTTCTAGTCGTGTTTGGTGTGAGCACATGGCTTGTCATGTATGTTTCTTTTGTGCCATGTGCTCTCCAGTTAATTGTCTAGCCCCTTCCCTCTTGTTACCTGATTATTGATTTATTTGCTCCACCTGTCCTCCCTCGTTACCTGATTGATTTGCCCCACCTGTCCTCTCTCGTTACCTCCTTTGTTTGTTCTCCCTATTTAATCTCCTTGTGTTTTCAGTCCTGTGCTGTTTCGTTGTCATATGTACTCCGTGTGTTTCCCTGCTGTCGAAGTCAAGTCAAGTTGAGTCAAGTCTGTCTTGTTTTCCCCCTCGGGGTAGTTTTTGTTTGTGTTTTGTTTATTCTTATTATTAATAAAACCCATTCTCCTGCAATTGAGTCCTCGCTTCATCTCATCAACCCCAAACCCTGACAGAACGAAACAGCCATCAGAGGACTCAGCAGAGAATGGGGATCTTCTTGTTTCCATCTCCCAGCCCTTGCCCCTCCACTCGTCAGACGATGGAGCGCTATGGCAAGCTCTTTTCTCTTCGCCAAGGGGAGTCTACAGTGACGGAGTTTGCCCACCAGTTTGTCATCACTGCGGAGGGGCTTGACTTTAACAACACGGCGCTTAAAGACATTTTTAACAGCGGCCTGAACGAGCCTGTCCGCGCCTGGGAGATGGAAATGCTGGGGATACTGTCTTTCTGGCAGTTTGTGGGGTTTGTATACAACCGTGGAGAGGAGGGTGGCCTTCCACCTCTTGGCCCACCTCCCATTCACCTCACATACTGCCACGTCCCCAGTCCTCCGATGACCCCTTCGGGGAGAGGGAGGAGGAAGAGCGGGTCCACCTCATCTACCACCTATCCTGAGACGCCCGTGATTGCTGCAACCCACCCAGGTGTGTTTAAAGATGCTGCAGTTTCCCCAGAGGTGGTTGTCTCCACATCACCTCGCCCTCGTAAGCGCAGGAGGAGGGCTCCTGTTGCTTACTCAAGTCCGGTGGTCAAGGAGGACCCGACTTCAGTGGTCACAGGTCCAGTGGTCCAGGAGGACCCGACTTCAGTGGTCACAGGTCCAGTGGTCCAGGAGGACCCGACTTCAGTGGTCACAGGTCCAGTGGTCCAGGAGGACCCGACTTCAGTGGTCCCTAGTCCGGTGTTCCAGGAGGACCCGACTTCGGTGGCCATAAGCCCTGTGGTCCCAGAGCCGTCCGCTCTCCCTGTCACGCCCCCAGTGGTGGCCGAAGAGGCTGCTGCGCCGCTTCCCTTTCGGAGACGGAGGAGGAGGCGGAGAAGGGCTTCCTGCGTCCCACAAAGCCCGGAGTCTTTTCCAAAGCCTGTTGTCGGCCCTGAGGCCGTTCCCAAGCGCCTCGCCCTGCCTGCGCCGCCCAAGCGCCTCGCCCTGCCTGCGCCGCCCAAGCGCCTCGCCCTGCCTGCGCCGCCCAAGCGCCTCGCCCTGCCTGCGCCGCCCAAGCGCCTCGCCCTGCCTGCGCCGCCCAAGCGCCTCGCCCTGCCTGCGCCGCCCAAGCGCCTCGCCCTGCCTGCGCCGCCCAAGCGCCTCGCCCTGCCTGCGCCGCCCAAGCGCCTCGCCCTGCCTGCGCCGCCCAAGCGCCTCGCCCTGCCTGCGCCGCCCAAGCGCCTCGCCCTGCCTGCGCCGCCCAAGCGCCTCGCCCTGCCGGCTCCGCTTGGGTTGTCTGTCAAGACTAAGTCTCTTCATGTCGTGCCTGCCGAGCCGGAGACTGTTCACACCAGCTCAGCCGATCCTGTGTCTTCGAAAGTGCCGGATCCGCCCTGGCCCCCTGAAGCGCCGGATCCGCCCTGGCCTCCTGAAGCGCCGGATCCGTCCTGGCCTCCTGAAGCGCCGGATCCGTCCTGGCCTCCTGAAGCGCCGGATCCGCCCTGGCCTCCTGAAGCGCCGGATCCGCCCTGGCCTCCTGAAGCGCCGGATCCGCCCTGGCCCCCAGCCAGGATTCCAGATCTGCCGGAGCCTGCCTGGTCCGTCCCTCCAGCACCGCCATGGCCTTCTGCCAGGACTCTAGCCCTGCCTGAGCCTCCCTGGCTCAACCCTCCCTGGTCCCTTCTAGAGACTTTCTGGACTGTCTTGCAGGCTCTGTCTTGGCTCCCCTCCCTCCCCCCCTCCCCACTTTGTCTCTATGTGTTGACCTTCCCGTCTTGTGTTATCTGTTGGTGAGTTGTCATGTTCCTGTCTTGTTTTGTGGTGTTCCTTGTTAGGGACGCCAGGTGGCGTCCCTTTAGAGGAGGGGTACTGTCAGGGTTCTGTCACTTATGTCTGGTCTATTTCTTGGTTTTGTGACAGAGCCCTGACACTCCTATGTTGTCTTGTCTGTGTGCCTTGTTTCATGTGCTTTAATGTCTTGTCCTGTACTGTGTAGCATGCAGCTTGTGTTTTACACTAGCTGTGTGCTTTCATGTTGTCTCGTTTTGTGTGAGCACATGGCTTGTGATTTGTTTTACTGGCCATGTGCTTGTGTTCTAGTCGTGTTTGGTGTGAGCACATGGCTTGTCATGTATGTTTCTTTTGTGCCATGTGCTCTCCAGTTAATTGTCTAGCCCCTTCCCTCTTGTTACCTGATTATTGATTTATTTGCTCCACCTGTCCTCCCTCGTTACCTGATTGATTTGCCCCACCTGTCCTCTCTCGTTACCTCCTTTGTTTGTTCTCCCTATTTAATCTCCTTGTGTTTTCAGTCCTGTGCTGTTTCGTTGTCATATGTACTCCGTGTGTTTCCCTGCTGTCGAAGTCAAGTCAAGTTGAGTCAAGTCTGTCTTGTTTTCCCCCTCGGGGTAGTTTTTGTTTGTGTTTTGTTTATTCTTATTATTAATAAAACCCATTCTCCTGCAATTGAGTCCTCGCTTCATCTCATCAACCCCAAACCCTGACAAAGAGTGTAGACAAAATAAATGTTTCGCTGAAATACACGTCAAATGTCTTTCTCTTCTAAGATTAGGGGCCAATAATACTGTACATAGTCCTTATACATGTCTCAATATAACATTTTTTGTCCAATCAAATTCTCTCTTGAATATGATTATCCCTCCTCCTAAAAGCACCTCAATAGCAAGTAGCAAACCATAGATCAGTGCATTATTCAATTGTTATTTTTTTATATATGAAGACCAAATAAATGTTTAGCTGATATACACATTTCAAATGTAAAGTCTTTCTCTTCTAAGAAAAGGGACCAAAAATACAGTACATAGTCCTTATACATGACTCAATATATTATGTTTGTCCAATCAAATTCTCAGAATATGAATGTCCCTCCTCCTAAAAACACCTCTGACTAGCAATAGCAAGTAGCAAACCATTTGCCAGCAGCCATGTCACCCTGTACCCAATACTGGTTGCCAAGCAGGATTGAGCCTGGTTAGTACCTGGATGGGTGACCTTCTGGGAAAACCAGGTTGCTGCTGGAAGAGGTGTTAGTGAGGTGGCCAATAGGGGGCGCTCACCCGGTGGTCTGTGTGGGTCCTAACACCCCAGTAGAGTTATGGGGACACTACTGTCAAAGAGCACCGTCCTTCAGATGAGACTTTAAACCGAGGTCCTGACTCTCTGTGGTCACACAAAATCCGGCATCCTGGCAAAATTTGCCCCTCGGCCGCTGTCCATCATGGCCTAGTAATCATCCCCATATACTGATTGACTTCATCACTGTCTCCTCTCCACCAGTAAGCTGGTGTGTGGTGGGCGTTCTGGCGCAATATGGCTGCCGTCACATCATCCAGGTGGTGCTGCACATTGGTGATGGTTGAGGAGATTTCCCCCTTCCATGTAAAGCGCTTTGAGTGCCAAGAAAAGCGCTATATAGATGTAATGAATTATATCCCAATTTCCTGTTTTTATATCACAATAGAAAATACATAAACTGAAAAAGAAAGCTGCACTCGTCAAGTGAGTTCATGAGGTAGGCTATTTAATCGTGTTTGTTTGTGTTCATTCTTTCAGAAACCACCACCCCTGAAACCACCACAGTCCTAACAACAGGTAATTATTCATGAGCTTATTTATCACAGTCTTTGGCTACATTTACACTGCAAGGTTTAATGCACTGATCTTGTGACCATAATATCCTATTTTTTTTTGTGTTTTTTTTGCCTATTTACATGCACTTTAGACACGGCTGTTATCCAAAATCTGTTTACATTAATCCTCGCCCAACTATGGGTCAACTATGCGGCATGGTTGACACTCAGGTTTTGAATGACCATGCTATTGAAATTATTGTTAACACTTTGCTTAAAACCTTTATGTATAATGCATTATACACAGGGTTTGAAATTAACACCTGCCAAATATGGGTAAAAATTCACTTTGGCGGTAACGCTGGCAAATCACTAGCCACTTTGCTGGGGAAGTTCGTGTAAGCCAAATCTGCGCGTATTTAGTGCAAATACTCATCTCGTGAGTCATCATCATGATCTATTAAATACAGCGTATTTCTGGCTTACTTGAACATACAGTACACGTGACGTCACTAAGCAACAAATAACGGCGCGCTTGTTGACTTGCATTGAAGCAATAGTGTAGATTAAAAAGCATTTGGTTAACGGCAAAGACATTGTATTTTCCAACATCCAACAATTTCCAACATGTTTTTGTACTGTATTGATCTGTCTGCCTAAAACACATTTTTTGGGATGAAAAAAGAAAGATGAGAATGAATGAGGAAGGGAGGAGATATGTGTTTGAATAAGAAATCAATGTATGAAATCCAAATTTGAATATATATATATATATTGTAATATATATAGCCTTGCAATGCACCATAATGCATTGAATGGTAAAACCAATTTCAGAATCTACTAATATTATAATGTAATAATAATATTTCTGCTTTTACTCTACTTTTGATAAATGTGTTGGTGAGCATTATAAACTTTTTTTAACCAACCTCAAACTTTTTAATGGTAGTCTGTGCATATATATAATGTCTGGACACATTTCTATGAATATCATGTGATTTTTGTTTGTACTATACTATATACTATAATTAACCGGGTGCTAAAACAACACTATCAGCAAGTGCTATTCATTCCCAATGAGAGACATGTTGAGAGAGAGGACAGGTTTTTTAGATAAAAAGTTTAAAAATGGCAGGATCACATTTTCAGACTAATTTGGGATACTTTTCTGAAAGCTGATGGGAATACAGATCAAAGATGGCAGCTCAAACATCAACTTATTTTAAAACTAATTCAAAGTCTGCAAAGTTAATCCTGAGAAGTGAGAGAGCTTGTGATCTGTGAAGACCTTTTTACATTTTATGCAAGCCAGAAAAACATGGCAACGCATAGAAGTACTGGTATATTATGCACTGTGAATATATATTATGAACACTTAAAAACCACATCCATATTTGCACAGTAAATTTGAAATTCACAGCCTAACATAATAATGATGCGCCTGATTGATTGTATCGTCTCACACGGTGTTGCTATGTAAAAAGGGGAAACTTCTCTTACACATACAGCTCCTTTATTAACATTAATTTAGCTGGATAAACACAAACATCGTATGATATCTAATCTGGGAGACTGGGAGTGTGAATTACCTGCGTCTGTATAGCATGTCTATGCAATAGTGAAGCTGTGAGTTTAATTACAAAAGCAGCAAAGTTATCACCTTGTTGCTTGTTGAAACACTCTCATTTAATTTTCATGGAATCATGACAGTAAGATAAGTCGACGATATTTTTAGTCCTTTTTCTTTGTTTACACTGGCAAAAAAAAAAATCAGATTTTTTTTCCCCCCGCAACTGACACAGATCAGAATGTTTTGCACACGCGTAAACAATTATGGTTCCCGCATCCATTCTGAGCCGCTTCCAAATGTGGTTTTAAATCAGATACATATCCATATCCAATATCCATATCCAGATACAAATATATCCATATCCAATATCCATATCCAGATACAAATATATCCAATATTTAGACTTCTGACCTACGTCAAAACACAACCAAATAACTACAAATTTTACTTAAAGTAACACTAAGTAGCTTTTCAACCTTCATAATATATTTCCAAGACCCTTGTGATGGTACATCGACTTAAAATAAGTTAAATGACACGTCTGCCATAGCCTGACGGGGTCTGTATCGCTTTTACTGGCACTATGTAACTTCGGGTTTTGGGTCGGAACCCGTGCACAAAAAGAACTACAAAATTCGAGTGCTTTACGGCATACGTCCCCCCCCCCCCCCCCCCCCCCCCCCACTTCCTCAAATTTGGACGCGTTTGTAAGCGTAAATCATGCATCATACTCTACCTTGTCTGTGGCCATTGTTGATTCCAAAGCCGGTGCTGGAGATCAACAGCGAGCGTGCGCGTGTGTGTGCGTGTGCGACAGCCAGGCTGCGGTAGGCTAAATTACTTACGACAGCGCTGATGGACAATTCAGCTTCCAACCAGTAGGGCGACCGCAGAGAAATGTTACTTGGTGTTATTTTAAATTGAAATGAATACGGAAAATAGAAATATAGAAACTATAATAGTATATTAATGATAGTAAAATAACCCATTGCTTTTAATGGAAACCTTGAACGTCTTGGGCAGTTTTGTGCTTGTAAAGCTAGTTTCTTGACATTTTTGCCAGCTAAAACATGTCCGGGCTTGTGTTTATTTCTATAGTATGGGGCGCCTGAAGAGTGAAAATGAATTGAGTCGCAAGACAGATATCATACACCCATGCAACATATTTTATTTATTTTACATAAGTGTTTTATAATCTAATTTTCTTTTTTTATGACACAGGCACTACAGTAGGACCTACAACAACACCACTGACAGGTAAAGACGTTTGAATTACAATCAAATGTAACAAACTCACCTTTTCGTCGAAAATACATCAACACAGGAAATAAAATGGCCCAGTAAATTTTGTATTTGTGTTCATTCTTCCCAAAACCACGACTAAAACCACTACAGTCCCACCAGGTAAAAAGGCTGCGAGTCATGGATAACTCATTATATCACCACCATGTTATACATAACAAATTTACAATCTTTAAGTGAGTTCATGAGGTATGTAATGGTATTTGTGTTCATTCTTTCAGCATCCACCTCAGCAACCGCCACCACCTCAGCAAACGCCACCACCTCAGCAACCACCACCACCTCAGCAACCACCACCACCTCAGCAAACGCCACCACCTCAGCAACCACCACCACCTCAGCAACCACCACCACCTCAGCAACCACCACCACCTCAGCAAACGCCACTGTCTCAACAAGTAAAAATGCTGCGGCTGTTAGACGACTCATCATAAGACTGTGCAATGCATTTTTTAATGTACTTTACAGAAGTGTTTAATAATTGAATACTCTTTTTCTTTAACAGCAATTCCAACAACAACTGCTCGGACAGGTATTTATTGATTTTGAATGAATGGTTCGTCCACGACAGAATCGCCATAATTATGAGATTTTGACTTGTAAACTATGGAAGCTTATGAGTAGCAATATTCAATTTGATATGTAATATGCAAAATGACAATTCAATATGTAAAATGGCAATGCATTTCTGTAATTACATTTACATTTTCCCATACATTTGTGCAACGTTTGGTGCAAAATGAAAATGAAAATGCAATTATATAATTTACATTTGCCATTTCATACACTAGGTTTAATATGTAAATTGAATACATATTTTAACGCTTTATAAGTTGCAAAATGAAAATGAAAATGTATTACAGAAATGATTAGATATGTGTAACATGTTCAAGCAACAACTGTTGCAAAATGATCATTCAAATGTTATTTTTCTCAATTGCATTTACACTCACAGTCAAGACACTTACGATTGCATTTTCATTCAATGTCCCGCAATGTATGTAGCAAAATTCAATGTGCACATTGAAAATGCATTCCGAGCAGATCACGTCTGTCTCCGCCCCCTCCCGCCATGTCAATCACTGCGTGAAGGCGGGGCACGGGCACGGCAACAGGTAAACATAACGTGCTTTTTGAGATGTTGGAAACATGGCGGCGGCAGAGATAATACGGGCGTTAAATACACTAGCAGATGAAGTGGAGCGTGAACAGAGAAACGGTAGTATTTCCGAAGATTGTTACGCGTATGTAGGTGATAGAACAAATACGTTGTTGGAACGTCTGGGAGAATTGTCTGCCTTATCAGGTGCTGACACCCGTTTGGCTGCTGACATCTTAAATGTGGTCTTCACATGTGCTAGTGTATTTAACGCCCGTATTATCTCTGCCGCCGCCATGTTTCCAACATCTCAAAAAGCACGTTATGTTTACCTGTTGCCGTGCCCGTGCCCCGCCTTCACGCAGTGATTGACATGGCGGGAGGGGGCGGAGACAGACGTGATCTGCTCGGAATGCATTTTCAATGTGCACATTGAATTTTGCTACATACATTGCGGGACATTGAATGAAAATGCAATCGTAAGTGTCTTGACTGTGAGTGTAAATGCAATTGAGAAAAATAACATTTGAATGATCATTTTGCAACAGTTGTTGCTTGAACATGTTACACATATCTAATCATTTCTGTAATACATTTTCATTTTCATTTTGCAACTTATAAAGCGTTAAAATATGTATTCAATTTACATATTAAACCTAGTGTATGAAATGGCAAATGTAAATTATATAATTGCATTTTCATTTTCATTTTGCACCAAACGTTGCACAAATGTATGGGAAAATGTAAATGTAATTACAGAAATGCATTGCCATTTTACATATTGTATTGTCATTTTGCATATTACATATCAAATTGAATATTGCTACTCATAAGCTTCCATAGTAAACACTGCTCAAGTCTTCATTTGTATTTGTTGTGTTGATTTGCAGCACCAACGAAATTCTGTGTGTGTGTGTGTGTGTGTGTGTGTGTGTGTGTGTGTGTGTGTGTGTGTGTGTGTGTGTGTGTGTGTGTGTGTGTGCGCGCACGTTATGCTTATTATGTGTGTGTTTCCTTTTAGAAAATGTCATTGGAGTTCAAATGAAACTAAGGACATTTTTAGACCTGACACTGCATGGAAACTCTGAGGTTGTTTTGCAGCAAGTAAGTCACACATTTGTAATGCAAAAGTTGTTATATGGAAGCACATTTCATGCCTCAGAGTAAAAAGAAAGAAAAAAACATTAATCGTATAACTCTGATTTTATGTATTATTTTAAACTGTCTCACAATTTTTTAACAGACTTCCATAACCAATAGTACAATGGAAATAACATATATCTGTCAATCTTCGTTTCAGATAAAACAAGAGCTGGTCAATCGTGGAATGTCAAGTTCCGTTGAGATGAAGTTAAGAAGCTTCAAAAAGATACAGCCGTAATACACGACTTTAAAAAGTTTCAAATGGTGACCTTGAAGATGTAGAAACTGATTAAAGAGAAAAATGTCACTCCGCCCGCAGGAAGGGAACCTTTATATTTTCTTACCCTTCAACTTCTTATTCTCACATACATATGACACACACACACACACACACACACACACACACACACACATTTATGCATAATGAAATATGCTGAAAAGATAATTCAATAATTCAATACATTAATCATATATGTTCCAACCTAATTTAGCTTGAATAATAATAATTAACTATATTTATATTTGTTGTTGTCCTGTCATGCTTTGTGTTATCAGATATCTTTAACATTTATCAGGAGTTTAAACTTTGAACTGTAGTATGTGAACAATGCAATTAAACCTGTTATTTGTTACCAGAAGCATTACTGTTACCAGAAGCATTACTCAGCCATATTAAAAACACCTGCATGGAAATTACTGTGCAATATATTTTGAACCATATACTTGAGGACAGCAGCTTTCAGCTGGTTTGCTACACTGTGCCAACCCCTCATATTTAATATAGTTTGGGACACAATTTTAAAGTTTTGTTTATGGTTTTTGACAATGAGGGCATGTCATGTTTATTTTGGCAATCTGACTTGCTTCTAGAAGTGAAAATGATTTTGTGCCACAATATCAGTCTGATACACATGCTTTGACGTCAACCACAAAAAAAGATGGGAAGCTTTTTCTCCCTTTTTTGAAGTTTATTCAAAACTTGTTTATTTGATTGTGCATTCATTTTTTATTTAGAACAAAAAAGGAGGTGGTCAAACAAGGAGTCAAACAAACAAAACACGCAGAAACAGTTGGTGGGACAGTTGTTATTGCAAATAAAATATTTTTTTCTTGGCCCACTTTTGTTTAAGGCACAGCTGAGGAAACCTGATTTGGTGGGCCATAACAAATTAAGTTTTTTTTAAAGTAGAAGAAAAAGAAGAATCTCCATCTGACAGAGGTGTAAAGTCCAGTGGTCAGAAAGTAAAAGTCCTGCCATATGTTTATTCCACCCATGAACTAAGCCAACTGATTTCACTAGTTCTCTCTCCTGGCTGAAAAACTGCTAATTAGCAAGTTCAGGTGATTGGAACAAAATACTGAGGAGGACTTTTACTTTCTGAACCTTTACACCTCTGCCATCTGAAATGTTAAACTCATCCAGTATAGGTGGGGCTAAAGTCTGTCAGAATTAAGGAGACATAACATCTGAATTGCAACACACTCATTAAGCCTGTCTAGAGATCTGAGGCCTTTACCATGAAGGCAGTGTTGGTGGATCGCCAGGAATGTTTAGTTTAGTTTTTGCCAACCGTGGGTTTTAGGCACCATGAAAGTGACTTGGCTTTCAGTGTTGTCCATTAAGGCAAGTCACTTTTATTTATATAGTCCAGCTTAAGTAAATTCAGCGATGGTTAATTTTTTTTTGTAAAAAAGTTATTAATTTAGTTTATTTATATATACTCTGGAGAAAACCATGATGTGATCATCTAGCTCAGTTCAGTTCTCATATAATGGTGTCAATGCAGGCAGATCAACAATATTGTTGAATATTACATGTACCCAACTAAGCAAGCCAAAAGCCAAATGTGACAGTGGCAAGGAACCAAAACTCCATCAGTGACAGAATGGAGAACAAAACCTTGGGAGAACACAGGCTCAGTCTGAGGGTCAGTTCTCCTCTGGCTAACGAACGAACAGTATGATTTTATGATTCAGACAGCATTACAGGTCAAAGTCAGATTGGATCAGAACATTCAGAATATTATCCAGTTCCATCTGGTTGAAGATCGGAGTCACGCTGGTATGGAGACAAGTTTGTTGAGGATCAGGGTTTTTTTAATTTATTTTTATGCATTTGGCAGACGCTTTTATCCAAAGCGACTTACATTGCATTTCAAGGTAAACATTTTTACATTCTTATCAGTTCTTGCTTTCCCTGGGAATCGAACCCATGACCTTGGCATTGCAAGCGCCAACGGTCTACTGTTTGAGCCAAAGGAAAGCTTAGTGTTGATCGCTGTCATGTCGATGTCCCCTTCACAGGGGAGAGTCTAGTTAACACAATCTCTGCTGACACTTCAGGAATGGGTTGTGGTCGTGTCTAGGCACAGGTCCACCATCTGATCTGGATACGGCCCGGATCCGGCTGACTACAGTAAACCTTGGAATAAACAGAAAGACTAACATTAGCGTAGACGTCATTCTTCCTTTGATGTAATGAGTATATGGGGTGTTATAGGAAGTGTTCCCGGTTCTGGCTGACCTAATCTATGCAGCATAATAATAATTGAACTGATTTGAATAATAAGTGTATAATGTTCTATGTGTATGCCAGGTTAAAGAGATGAGTTTTTAGTCTAGATTTAAACTGACAGATTGTGTCTGCTTCTCGAACAATGCTAGGAAGACTGTTCCAAAGTTTAGGTGCTAAATGGGAAAAGGATCTTCCGCCTGCAGTTGATTTTGATATTCTAGGTATTATCGACTGTCCAGAATTTTGAGATCGCAATAGACGTGAATAACTATAATGCGTTAAGAGCTCACTCAAGTACTGCGGAGCTAAACCATTTAGTGCTTTTTAAGTAATCAGCAATATTTAAAAATGTATATGTTTAATAGAGAGCCAATGCAGTGTTGACAGAACGGGGCTAATATGGTCATACTTCCTGGTTCTGGTTAAGAACTCGAGCTGCTGCGTTTTGAAGCTGTAGTTTGTTTATTAAGCATGCAGGGCAACGACCCATAGTCAAGTCAAGTCAAGAATATTTGTATAGCGCTTTTCACAATACAGATTGTATCAAAGCAGCTTCACAGTATTAAATTTAAATAATAATAAAATGTCCATGTTTGGTAATGCTAATCAATAGTATTATTCATTGATTAATTAAATTGAATATCCCCAACTGAGCAAGCCAAAGGCAACATAATAGCATTATAGCATTACAATAATCTAGCCTTGATGTCATGAACGCATTAACTAACTGTTCCACATTTTTCATTAAAAACATATGTCGTAATTTAGATATATTTTTACGATGGAAGAATGCGGTTTTACAGATACTAGACACATGACTTTCAAATGAAAGACTGGTAACAAGGAGCACACCCAGGTTCCTAACCGACGACAAAGACATGACAGAGCAGACATCAAGTGTTAGACAGTAGTAGGTTATTACGTGCAGAGGTTTTTTACCCAATAATTTGAAACTCTGTTATTTCAGATTTAAGTATTAGGAAATTACTAGTCATCCACATTTTTATATCAACTATGCATTCCGTTAATTTTTGTGAATTGGTAAGTTTCATCGGGGCGCGAAGAAATATAGAGCTGAGTATCATCAGAATAACAGTGCTAATCCCATGCTTCCTAATGATATCTCCCAAGGGTAGCATGTACATCGGCATAGTAACTTTCATTTTTTCGGTAAGAGATCTCAAACCGAAAATGGACCAATCAGCTGTGAGCAAAATAAATTACTACATGTGAGCTACATGTTCAAATCTCTGTACGTCACTTATTTAAGTCTTCTAAAGTCTTGGAGACGTTAGTGTCCTTTCACACCATACTTTTAAATGTGCCATGTTTACACACAACAACATATTGGCCTGGTTTCACAGACATGTCTTAGATTAAGCCAGGATTAGACTTTAATTTAATTAGGACATTTAAGTAGCTTTTATAAACGTGCCTTTAAAAAAAAAACATTACTGGTGTGTGTCTTGACTTGAGACAAATAATAAAGGCCTAAAGGGTTATTAATAAAGGCCTTCATATGTTGCGAGTGTTGATAAAAAGGATGCATGAAGCTATATTAAAATGTTTTTAAAATGGAAAGAGTTAAATTACAGTTAAAAGTATATTTCAAGTATAAAATATTTATACCTATAGGAACATATTGTAGCCTATAGTACTTAAATTATTAAAAAATTGTAACAGGAAAGTTAATCAGCAAAGTCAATGATGATGCAAACATTCCTTTGACATTTGTTTCAATTTTGACTTGAGAGCAAATGATTCACAGAGGAATGTCACTCATCAAGAAGGTGAATGTTTGTATGTACTCTCACATTCAATGAGGAATGGCAGGTTTAATCTAGATCTGCAGAGTCAATAGTGAAAGTAAATCTGTTATTCCTCTGTGGCTCCATTTGCTGGAAAATCAACTTTTTATTGATCCATATCGTGATTGTCTATTGGAGACCGAGGCTAGCTGTCACATGTTTTACTACAGTGAATTTGAATATAATGCTATTATTTCTACATTTATTGCTCAGTCAACTAAACAAACATTGAGCTTTTTTGACAACATGCCTCAAAAAGGCAGAAAAAGATTGTGTTGGGTAAAATTATGTTTTTATATATATATATACTTGGCTTGTAGTTGTGTTCACTCTTTTGATTTTGTATTATCAGATCTCTTGCAAGGGTTTAAACTAATCAAACTGATCTGAAGCATGTGAATAATGAAATTAAACCTGACCTTTCTCTTCAACTCAGTTTACTAAGCATACAAGGCAAATACTTTGCAATACAATACCCAATTGTGAACTATTTGCTTTCCCTTTTAAACACCCCAAATAATCTCAGTGGTGAGAAAGGTCACTTTTATATTACAAAATGTAAAAACATTTTTTTTTTTTTTTAATCTTTGTAAATATTTGTCCTTAAAAAAAAAATAGGCTTGTATGCATAGGCATTTGGCTTAATAAGTTGATATAAATAATATAGTATGACGAATGAATAAACAAGTTTATAGCAAAGTCCCTTTAAGACAGTATAAAGTTGTTTATAGCTGATGTGCGAGACTATTCGACTAGTCGACTAGTCGATTACACCATACTTGCTTGTGGACTTGGAAATAGACCTACTAGTCTTACTTTTTTTTTGTACATTTAGGTTACTGGTTGCTTTATTACTATTACTATTACTAAATTAGCATCATGTTAATGATACATTTTAAAATTAATATATTATTTTGAATTATATAGTTTTCAATTAGGCTACTATTGTTGGTTGCTATAGTGTTTTGGACGTATTAATCAACCCTTTTTATGTGTGCACTTGTGGTGAAAACTAAAAAAAATTGTGGAAGCACTTGATCCTATTTATAGGCTACATAAAAACTGTTAACATTGTCTAAACTATCAATTATGTTCTGTTCTAAACATGATTCTCTCTCTGCATCTGGAAATTCTAGTTTAGATCTCATATTCATATAAATATAAATTATATAAATCTCACAAATCTCAAAATAATGCAACAAAATTGGTTTCGGCTGTACAGCAGATATAGAAGAAAATAGCATCATAGTCCAACTTAAATAAGTTCAGAGATGGTTCATTTTTGTTGTAATAAAGTTATTAATGTAGTTCATTTATATAGCCACTCTGCTCAGTTCAGTTCAGTTCAGTTCTCATATAATGGAGTCAATGCAAGTGTCCCCAGTTTTTCCCCTCAGCAGCCGTATTAGAAACCTGAGCAGTATTTAGCAGTGCCAATGCCATATAACATGAAGTAGTGGCTTGAACAAACTGATTCTTTTCAATTAACCTGTTAAATCGGTTCGCAAATAGCACTGAACGATTAATTTGCGAATTGGACGTCAATTGTTTCATCCGAAAACTTAGGCAGCTGACTAAAATGTTAATGAGGCTAACATTGGATTCGGACGTGCCTTGATGCCTTCCTACCTTGGAATTCATCATCCAAAGGCAGCATGCAGCCAACATTGCACTAATTCAAATGATCCAATCAGAATGAGTCTCCAGTTTACAATTCACTGATTTCACAAGTCTGACTTAAAAACTAAAAATGCTACCTTCGGAGGACCCAATGCAAAGTAGGAAGGTATCAAACGCCATAGACTGTAAAAAAGATGGACGATGCTTCTTCATCTCTTCCATAGAAAAGTGAAGCCACCAATATCCTAATATGGCGCTGATAAGAGTGGTGCAGGTATGACATCACTTTGTAGGTCAGCATTTTAGCACTTCCGGTTCCATCGTCCCAAAGTCAATGTTTTTTTTTTTTATGTGTTTTTGGTTAAATGGCTGAAAAAGGTCTGTAGCTCAAGACACTTTCACTTTTTATTCTACAACATAAAATACATCACATTAACTCACTGATGATTTATTTTTATTTTTTAGCTGCTTGTCTTGAAAAAGATGGTTGCTAACAAGTGGCTAAATGGAGAGGCAGTCGGGGAGATTAAACATCATCACGCCGAACAGGTAAACTCAGTCTGCTTTTACTGTCTTGCAATTGTTATAATTGTGCTCTTATAAACTTTTCTAACTCTTCAAAATTCATTCATGTTCATCTGTGCAACGAGATCAGATGTTATGGGAAGAAGGAGGCAGGAACCGGCGAACATTTAAATCATAAAAAAAAACAAATACAAAAACGAAAGTATAAGCCAGCAGCCCCTCACGGACGACTGCTGGCCACACAAAACAAACAAAACACAACATAAAATCAGGCCTGGTCCTCTCTCGATCTTCACTGTCGTCGCTCCTCCTTTATGCTTCCGCTTCTCCGTGAGAGATACGAGACCGGTGCGTCGCGCAGGTGTTGCCCATTATCAATCATGCCACCGGCCTCGCGCCATTCTCCCACGGCCCTCGGCCTCGTCTTGCTCGCCAAAATCTGTGATAATTATCTTGATGAACAAAATGTGTAAGTTTCATAAACTTTTGTTGATCACAGAGCTTGTTTTTTGCAGTAATCCAAAAGCCATCGGAAAATCCTATTGGGTTTTTGTCAAGGGAACCAGTGTGATGCTCACTACCGGTTGGCCTACAAAGTAATGTCATTCCTGCACCGCTCGGAGTATCAAGGCCCCGCCCACACTCCAGCATAATTGGTTAGTTACTCCAGCATAACAGTTTACAGCAGAACAACACATAATGTCGTTGTGAAATAAACAGTTATGGAAATGTAGAAATTGAAGTTAAAGCTCCAATCTCCTCCCGAACATCCAGAAGAAAGTCTGTTGGTGCCTCATTGACTACTTCGCTCAACGCTTGATAAAACGTGATAAGAACGTGATAAAAACTATACCTATAATGACAGAAACCATATTTTGGGGGGAAAAAATTATTTGAAGTGTAATTTGATTGTTTAGTTTGTCTCACGTTCCATTAGATTACATGTAGAGGGTGGGTTTATGACCTATACTGGGACCAGCCACCTGGGGGGCGATCACAAACTTTTGGCTTCTCTTTTTAGGACTTTTGGGGCACACTTGATCTAGGCACGTCCAAATCCAAAGTTAGCTTCACTTCCTGTCTCCTGAGATACTTTCATCTGATCGATATTTGAAGGGAGCATAGATGTATCCTTCTCTGTATTTGATATCCTACAATCCTGTGCTTTCCATTCTGTGACAGTTGAGCTAAAAAATAAAGATGGCGTCTGAAATTTGTGGTTGGTAGTCAGTTTGTGTGTACTATATGTACATTTTTGACCCACAAAACGTTGGTCAAAAATGTGTAATTTCTTGAGAGAAATTACTATTTTATAAATGAAATACTCTTTCAGTCTGTAAAAGAACAGTTTCGTGAATTACCTTCATTTGCAAAGGCTGCCTGCAGAGTCATTGCCTGATAAGGAAGAGAGGCAACAAGACAGCTGCCTAAATTTTCGACGCAGCCAAAAATAGCCAAGAACAGGATCATCTGCTGAATTCGGAACTGCATACTAGCATACTCCTACTTTTTCTGCCATAGAAAGATATGGTAAACGTATTAAAAGAATAGCAATATCAACTTTATTTATATAGTAAGTAAGTAATATATAGTTATATAGCACAATTAAAACAACACAAGTTGACCAATGTCACACAGAAGACAAAAAGAGAAAAGAGCATCACATAGGCAACACTTATAATACAATTGTCACTGATTAAAGCTACTGAAAACAGGTGTGTTTTGAGTTGTCCTTTAAAATCCTGTACAGCACCACTGTCTCTAATATGGTTAGGCAAATGATATCGTCACTCTCTCTAGTTTTTTTTTGTAATTGGATGCAAAGGTACTATAAACAAAGTTTATAACACGTTTATTTTTATTTTTTCTGAGCTCGCTTTCTGCGCAGACATCCTCAGGGTGTGTGTGTCAAGGTTCTGCCCTGGCAGCTTTGTCTGTGTTGTCTTTGTTTCATGTCTCTATGTTTGTGTTGTGAACATATGGCTCTGTCTTTGTTTGTGTTGACCATGTACTCCTCTGTTCCTGCCTCCTTGTTTCCCAGTACCATCCCCTCTTGTCTAGTTGAGTCCTGGTTTGTCTGAGTGTTGTCACCTGTTCCTCATGTTCTCTGACCCTTGTTGAGTGTGTTCACCTGTTCCTTGTCTAAGTGTGCTCACCTGTTCCTCTTGTTCTCAGCTCCCTTTATATGTGTGCCCTTGCCCTCAGGGTTTGTCAGTTTGGTAAATACTTTCTATGTGCCATAAACTTTGTGTGCTACATTGTCTGTTTGACAGTCTACTGTAGTTTCCAGTCAGAGCTCGTCGTGTCTTGTGCTTGCTGTGTCTTTTGTCTTCCCTAGTTTGTCCTCCAAGCTGAGCGTCCCTGGCCGCTTACACCATCAGCCAAGCAGCAAGACCGGTGCAGTAATTGTTTGTGCCCTGAGAACCGATCCCCTTATAGTGTGCGATCCTGACTGGCACTTTCTGTTCTCCTCCAGTCTTTTGCTGGCATTCTGTGTCTACCCTCCCTCCTATTGTCATTCTGGGCTGGATTCAGCGGTCGCTCTCTCAGCCTGCCTGTCTCTGTGCCTCATCCCTGCCTACTCTTTTGGACTGTTCACCTCCTCTCCCTCACAATATCCTTACTTGCTGTCTTTTAAATAAACTCCTGATCACTAATTTCTGCATTTGAGTCCTCCCTCATAGATCTGTAACAGCGTGACAGACATTTGATGTGTAAACCATAAAAAAAACCCACTGTAAATAGTACTGTGGTGATACCATTGTGCAGGGGAATGGTATCATATTTTTGATACAGTACTGTATGTTGCATGCACTGAATCGTGTACCACAGTATATATTTTTTTAATTAATTGAGATGTGAAGAGTATACACGCCTATATAAAGTATTCTTATTATGTGTAAAGGAATTTTGTTTTTCTAATTATTGCTGGCTATGTTCCAAAATAATTAATTTCTTCCATGCCAGGATATTTTTTTCTCTATAGGCAGTGCTGGTAAATATCAGTCAAACTTCCTTCTTACCCACCACAGCAAGAGCATCTTAAGAACGGTAAGTCAAATCGTAATGCTCTCCATAAGCTATATTCTCTCACAATGTATCCTTACAATGGAGCAATATGTGTTCAATAGCATTGATATATACCATTGACAAAAAAATTTTTTTTTTGTTAAAGATAATATAAAGTGGGACCTTTAGAATATTGGCTTTTTTTCCCAAAAGTGGCTCCTCAGATAGGATATTTTAAAGTTACAAATATTTATTATTATTATAAGTTATTATTATTTATATTTTTTCAAGATTAACATCGGTATAGTGAGGATAATAAATCTCCTCTGATTACAGAAGAAGGACTTCTACATGCTGGTTTTATCTCTGACTTCATCATCATGAGATTGTCTCTGGTTTCACAGCTTCTGCTGGTGTTCATATCAGTCCTGACACTGAGTAAGGTTTAGTTTCTGTTGGATTATCAGTCTTATGTGGAAAAGACTATATAAATATACAATCTTGTGTTTCTGAATTTAATAATCTCTTTCTCTTTTACAGCCAGAGCACAAACAACAACTCATACATCAACTGACACAGCAACTACTGAATCAACAACTGCACAACCAACTCCAACATCAACTGACACAGCAACAACTGAGACAACAACTGCACAACCAACTCCAACATCAACTGACACAACAACAACTGAATCAACAACTGCACAACCAACTCCAACATCAACTGACACAGCAACTACTGAATCAACAACTGCACAACCAACTCCAACATCAACTGACACAGCAACAACTGAGACAACAACTGCACAACCAGACATCAACTGACACAACAACAACACAGGCTATAGGTAAATATTCTGGGTCAAATATGGACAAACCCAGCCGTTGGGTTACATTTTTATAATGCATCTTTAATCCAACGTTTGGGTTTGTCCATATTTGACCCAAAATTGGATTAAAACAACCCAGCATTTTTTAGAGTGTATGTTTGATGTTGTCGCCTATAAAGTTGAACACTGTTGTTAGTGATGGATAGGTAACATTTTTATACTTTACAGAAGTGTTGGTTTCACTTTATTTTACTTACGTGTACGTACAGTGTACTTATCTAGGAAAGTACTGGGCAATATAAGGTAACATGGGTTAGGTTTAAGGGTATGGTTAGTACCTAGTTACTACCCAGTTATTGTAATTACTACAATAAGTACACATGTACATGGGGTCAGGACTGTAATACTGTATATATATATATATTTACAAAAAGCATTACAACAAACAACAACACTGGCCGGTACTTATAGACTGTCGCCAAACCCAAAATGAACCTGAGAAATCAGTTTATCAGGAAAGAAAAAAAAACGGCATTCGTGAATTTAGTTAATGAGGTTTTTAATGGTGTTTATATTTGTTTTCCTTTTTTCAGAAACCACCACAGACGCCACAGCAACCCTGCCAGGTAATTAGTCATGAGCCAATATGTTAGTGTAAGAGTACAGACAAAATAATCCGTCATCCGATAAAATGTCTTTCTTTCAGAAACCACCACCACAGAAACCACCACAGTTCTACCAGGTAATAATGCTGTGATTGATAGATGACTCATCACACGCCTTTGCAATGCTTTTATGTACTTTCCAGTGCGGGGCCGTTCTGTATTGTTAACACAGTCATGGCTGAAGGACATTGTTAGGACAGACGCAAAACCCCTTCAGCCGTGACTGCATTCACAACACTATTAATATAGACAAAAATATTTGTAGGCTATTGTAACTTTTTTTCCAGTCATTAATCATTAGATGCCAATTAATCAATAGTCCCTGCCAGTGACAGTAAATGGCAGGAGAATGTTCCTAAATGTAACGCCTCTTCTGATGGAGCTCAAATAAAAACACAAGGAACTTTTCTCATTTTTTATAAAATAACGTCAGAATGTGAGACTTGTAGAGTGGTTAAATAAATAATAAATAGTTAATTAAGGCTGAAAAACATAAGACATGGAACTGTTTTAAAAGTATACCATTGTTTGTTAGTTGCCTAGGGTGTTGTGCAGTGATGCACAGATCTGTTTGTTGAAGCTGTAATAGCCGCACTTTATTGTAAAAAAACACGGCTATTGACCAATCCGCATCAAGCACCGGCACTGTCCATTTTATAATACTACTCAATGCTGTTTTGCTTTAACATACATCAGAACTGGTATTTTGTTGCTTTTAGCTCAGGTCTGTTATTCTTGAGCTCATTATAAACTTCTGTCTTAACTCTTGCACTAAATTACATTATTTGTTAAGCTTATATTACACTTTCCAATGGACCACTTGAGATGGATTGGCCCCACTTCTCTTCCAAGAACAAAGACCAAAAATACACATTTCAAATGTATGTCTTTCTCTTCTCAGAAAAGGGACCAATAATACTGTATATATTCCTTATACATGACTCAATATACAATTTTGTGCCCAATTAAATTCTCTCTTAGGAATGTCCCTCCTCCTAAAAGCACCTCTGACTAGCAAGAGCAAGTAGCAAACCATAGACAAGTGCATTATTATTATTTTTCTGTAACACTTTACAATAAGGGGCCCTATTTGAACAATCTAAGCACATGGTCTAAACCACATGGCGCACGTTCACTTAGGGCATGTCTGAATCCACTTTTGCTAGTTTAACGACGGGGAAAAAGGTCAGCGCACCTGGCGCATGGTCTAAAAGGGTTGTGCCTAATGAATAATAGGTGTGTTTTGCCGTAACACACAGTAGACCAATCAGAGTGAAATTTCCCATTCCCTTTAAAAACCATCAGTTGTGCTTGCAGCATTGCGGATTGCTATTTAATTGATGGAATTGAACGTGAAAATGATAACTGCGTTGGGCTGAAACTAGCAAAAAACACTTGCGTCGCACCTGCCACTGCATTGCGCCGGGTGTATGACAGGGCCCAAGGTCTCATGTGTTAACATTATAGTTAAAGTGCCTCTATTATGGTTTTTCGAATATTCCCTCTCATGCAGTCTGTAATATAGATGTTTGTGTATGTAAACGTTCTGCAAAGTTGGAAAGGGCTAAGTTCTGGCATGAAACTCTGGTGTAGGCTAATAGGTCATTTTACTCACCTGTTCATAATCACATCGTTATCTAGGCAGCTGATTGGTTCCTACCGTATCAGTAGCCAATGAGCCCGCTGCTCAACCTTCAAATACTTGGGTAGTATTAGCCTTAGCAGTGCTGCGCGCTTTCAGAAACCCTCCCCCTTCCCCAGCTCCACCTGTATAGATCTGCTATGGGTAATTAATGTACTCTATATTGTACAGCAGCAGCATGTCTACTTGCTCACAGCAGCAGGTTGTGTATGTATTGGCAGTAGCAAGTCCCTTGTATATGGACATACACTTGTTAAAGCTGATGGTGAGGAATTACAGCTGCAACATCTCATAATATACATCAAACTTAATAGCATATCACTGAGAAACTTCCTGCTCAAGTCGTCCTTGCGATTCAGATTCGGGTTGAAGAACTAGTAGTTCTTCCAATGTTTCATCATCGGACTTTCGCTCGGATTGATGTGGTAAAATCGACGGCATTGTTATTGTCTTTACAGTGTGTACAATCGTTGAGCTTTAGGAAGCATCCTGAGCTGAAGTTCAGTAATGGTATAATGCATGCGTGTAGCTTCCGACAGGCGCACGCTGTAGACCAATCATAGACTGGGTCATCTGGCCAATAAAAGCAGAGTAACTCATGGAAAGGAGGGTTTTAGAGAGACTGATTCATCCATCAAGTCGTTCGAAAATCATTGAAAAAAGTAATGTGTATTATGAGAAAATTAAAGTGTTTTTTTTACCTTTGATGCACGTAAACCTGTTGTAGGAGACCTCCAAAGCAATACATTTGTTACAGTATTCATTAATCTTTGTTAATGTTAGTTAATAAAACAATACAGTTGTTCATTGTGTTCATGTTAATTCACAGTGCATTAACTAAACTTTAGTTAAAATTAGTTAACAAATAAAACTTTTGATTTGAATAATGTATTAGTCAATGTTGAAATTAACTTGTTCAGTTGAAAAGTACTGTTCAGTCTTTGTTCATATTAACTACATTTGTTAACTAATGAAACTTTATTGTAAAGTGTTACCGTTTTAATACACTTGTAACCAACTGCCTGTTTCAATAGAAAATACATAAACAGAAAATAGGTGCACTCGTCAAGTGAGTTCATGAGGTGTATAATAGTGTTTGTATAGTTTTTCTCATGAACTCATCAAGTAATAATGCTGCGACTGATATCATATAATCTGCAATGTGTTGTTTAAATAATTGAATACTCTTTTTCTTTAACAGCCATTGCAACAACTGCATGGACAGGTATTTATCGTTTACGATAAATGTATTTATTATATAATGGTTCGTTCACGTCAGAATAACCGTAATTATGAGATTCTGACTTGTAAACATTGCTCACATCTTCATTTGTATTTTTATGTTCCTTCTCTTGGCAGCACCAGCGATATTCTATCCATTCGGCTCGGCGGCAGGAGACACAGAACAGTTTGAAAATGGTGGTTACACCTACAGAGATGTTGCCTTCTCCACTCCATTTATGTTTTTTGGCCGCATGTACAACTATACATATGTGAGAATTCAGTTCCATTGCCAGTCTAATATGAATGCAAATGTTTAAACGTTAAAATGCAAAACTTTACTGGTGGATTTGAACTGATTTCTCTTTTTCAGGTTAATTATAACGGACTCCTTACATTCAACCAACCTTTTCCAGAAGTTTCCCCTTACCCATTTCCCACATATGGAACTGAAGATTACATTGCTCCTCTCTGGAGTGACCTCAATGACTTTGGTATAGGCAGATACTGGTATCAGCAGTACACTACTGGAAGTGTGCTCACTCGCGCCTCTCAGGATATAAACCAGTATTTTCCTCATAAGGGCTTCACTGCTTCTTGGGTCTTTGTTGCAACATGGGACTTTGTTCAAACATCTGATGTGAATGTATTAAATCTTCACTCAGCTCCGGTAAATAGTTTCTTACTTTTTCAGGTAGAAGGTCACAGACTGTGTAGGCTATGAATCATAATATTGTTTCTTTTCTTTTCAGGCAATCACCTTTCAAGTGGTTTTAATTTCAGGAGGTGGCTTTTCTTTCCTTCTGATGAATTATGGCGACTGTGCTGGTCAGTCCCGCTGCTAGCCATTGTGGTACCCTAAGCATAATTGCATAATTCCTCACTGTAGATTTTGGGAGATTTTAACTCATTCGCGGGCATCAGTGAGCCGCTATCAATATGCGGGAGACTCCTGCAACTTCCGGGAGACTTGGGATGTCAGTATTTCTATGCTGAAATAATATCGGCATTATAATTATTTATTTTTCATTAGGCTATTTGGGTGCCCCTCATTACCATAGTTACAGAAAGCGTGATGTGCTTGGTGGGAGCGGACGCGCTAGTGCTGGTACATATTTTCCAGTGGAGGTAAATAAATAAAAAACATCAAAGGATTACAATTATATTTTATATTGGCTATTTATCTTGCATAACATTATTTTTTCATGGTTTTAATAGGCTGGATATGACACAATAAACTCCACTGACTACCATGTCATTCATTATGAATCTAATGGCTACTTCATCCCAAACCTCAAAAGCACGACTAACATAAATGTTCCTGGTCGTTGGGCCTTTCTTGTGAACAACGGAACAGGAACAGGTAGGACTTTCATAAAAATTATGTGATACTATTATCTGTGTGTGTGCGTGCGTGCGTGCAAACTTATATACTGACAATGATAAGGTGAACATACAGTATCTGAACAAAATGACAAATCATATTTGTGACCTAGACGGCAAACGAGTGGTGGGAACAGAACAATGTATACCAGGAAACAATGAATACTAACTAAAAAGTCTGTGTAAGTAAAACTATGACGAGACAGACCGACTAAGTGTGACCGCATATATACATATACGAGACTTCGTTCTGGTTCGCGGTTCTGATTGGCTGACAGCCTTTTTCAGCCATACGATGTTCTATCACTATCACCGTTCGAGCATTTCTCTCACAGCGTGTGTCATGGTGGAGGAGCAAAGCACCATAATTTTACAAATACTACTTTTGTTGTGTCATTGAATGTAGTTTTTAGGTGAGAATGTAGATATTTAGACCTCAAATATGCGAATTATAAATAAACATAGCACCTATTTGATCATTTCTAAAATGTTTGCGGAGATGTGAGCTCCAACATCAGCTGCCTTTCAGCGCTCATGTAGCCTACCCGCCGAGAACAACTATCAAGCTAACAACTATCAAGCTAACAGACACAGAGATAGTCTGCTGAAAAGAATTTCAACGATGGCAATTTCTCCTGGACGAAATCTTTGAATCAGACACGGACGTTTGTGTTGTGAACCATCATAGTTCCACACATCATATGTTCTGACTGAACATCCCGGTACCATGCAATTATTCACCATTTCGAAAGAAATACAAACGAGTAATTCACTAATGAGTTCGCCAACTAACTTTAATGTTTGTGTGAAATTAATTTCAAGCTCTGGTTAGCTAGCTTTGTAGACGGAAGAGTGATTTCTCTGATAGGTCGGCAGATACCTCATACGCGCCGTTCTGGATTAGTGGGAGTGGCTTGCGGAGCTTTGCAATTTGGTGCATTGTGGGAGTTGTTGTCTTTCATTCAAACGCGCCCAAAAGTTACTTTCTGTCTTTTCTCGGGCAAGAAGGCACCAAATTTGAAAATTATTTTACATTTCGACTACATATATGACCCACTTTCAATAAAGATTAATGTTCCCACGGGTGAAATGCTCCTTTAAGCAATGGCCCTGAACGGTGTTTAATGTCAACATTGTGTCAACGCTGTAACAACCTTCACCACACAACGTAACCTTTTGGCCATGTTGTTAGAACATTGTTAGAAGGTTGGGTACATTGTGCCAACATACTGTGTTTGCTGGGTAGAGCTGTCATTCAAACTGATTTTGTGATTCTGGAAATAAGATTGGCCAGAACAATATCAGCTAGTTACAGGTAATCCACTCGCTTAGTCAATCTTTCTCTCTCATAATACTCTACATAATTCAATAAGCTTCAATGAAGCAACTCAGCGTTCCTTTGTTACTTGTTATAAAGTGACGTATTAGAATTAGTAACGGAGGCTTGGGCTCAATTGACCGTTCGTAAAGACCCGCCCTCCTTAGTTACTGTCGCTATGTCCGACAAGCTACGCCGCTCTCACACACACACACCATGTTCTCACGCAGTGAAAAATACATCGCGGAGCAGAGACACTGACAACACACTGACAGACAGGACAGACCAGGTTACTTTTCGGTTACTTTTGATATTAAACAAAGCCTTACCTTTCAAATTTGGTAATTTTTTAAAAGAAATTTAAACAATAAATAGTGTTTTGTGGCTCTTTAATGTGTTGTGACAGATCGCTGTAGAACCTCAGTTAAACCTGCTCGTGAACCGATCATCTCTTCCTTCTAGTTCATTTATAACTCTCCTGACTGCTTTGTCGGACAAAATGGCGGATGGCGAAGTATGATTGGTCAGATCACCTGTCAATCAAGCTCCCTGCGAAGGGTCAACTTGAGATTTGAATCCATGGCGGAAGGAAGTTGTTTTGCACAAAATAGTTTTTATAGACACTCCGTTGTTGTTTCTTATTTATTTACACACTTGTGTCCTCGAACTGTTGTATAAACGCAATGTCACACAAGTAGCCGTGCGATATGGCTCTATATCAGAACGGCTGTGATTTGGCCTTATCGTGGACTATCTGTCTATATATCTATATATATATATATATACACTGTGTGTCTGTGTGTGTTATTATGCCTTATTCTGTGTGTTTCCTTTTAGAAAATGTCATAGGAGTTCAATTGAAACTTAGTTCATTTTTAGACCTGACACTGAATGGAAACATTGAGGATGTTTTGCAAAAAGTAAGTCACAATTTTCACACAAAAGCACATTTCTGCCTCAGAGTGAAAAATAAAAAAAACTCTCTTATCTTATATTTCTGACTTTATATCTGACAGTGGTGACTTTATTAACCAATAGAATAGTACAATGGAAATACATTTTGATCTATCTGTCCATCTTTGTTTCAGATAAAACAAGAGCTGGTCAATCGTGGAGTGTCAAGTTTCTTTGAGATGAAGTTAAGAAACGTCAAAAAGACACAGCCGTAATACATGGAAGGGACTTAAAAAGTTTCTTTAGAATGTAGAAACTGATAAAGAGAAGAATGTCGCAGGAAGGGAACCTTTGTATTTTCTCACCTTTTGAACTTATTACTCTCACTTAATAATAAATGAGCATATATACATGATGAAAAAATTACAATATGAATATGATGAAATTAGATAATGAAATAATTACATTAATCATATATGGTCCAACACCATTTATCTCGAATAATAATCATTAATCCTCTTTTTTTTCCTTTCACGCTTTGTGTTATCAGATATCTTTAACAAGTATCAGGGGTTTAAACTTTGAACTGTAGCATGTGAACAATGCTAATAAACCTGTTCTTTGTCTACAACTCGAGTTAAGCATTACTCATTAATATCAAAAATACCTGCACATATTGTCATGTACATTACTGTGTGGGCCTAATAAAATTTTAACCTGAGGACATCAATTGGCAGCATAACAAAGTGCCAACCCCTCATATTTAACATAGTCTGGGTCACAATTTTACAGTTTCGTTTATGGTTTTTGACAATGAGGGCGTGCCATGTTTATTTTGGCAATCTGACTTGCTTCTAGAAGTGAAAAATGATTTTTGTGCCAACATATCAGTCTGACACACAAGCTTTGACGTCAACCACCAAAGAAAGATGGGAAGAATTTTCTCCTTTTTTTGAAGTTTATTTGATTGTGCATTTGATCCATTATTTTATAACATTTATTTGTCTGTTTGTGTATAAACAAGAAATCGAGAACACACAGAAACAGTTGGTGGAACAGTTGTTGTTGCAAATAAAATATTTTACTTGGCCTACTTTTAAGGCACAGCTGAGGAAACCTTATTTGGTGAGCCTGCCATAACAAATAAAGTTTAAAAAAGTAGAAGAAAAATCTCCATCTGAAATGTTAAACTCATCCAGTAGGTGGGGCTAAAGTCTGTCAGAATTAAGGAGACATAACATCTGAATCGCAACACACTAGAGATCTGTATGAAGGTATTTTTGGAGACATGTTTTAAGAGTTGCAAACTTGTAGACTTTTTTTTCTCTCCCACAAACACAACACAACAGATACACATTCTCAAATTCTTTATTGCAGGTGCACACATCCTATTCTACAAATCACAAATTAAAGGGATAGTTCACTTTGAAATTAAATGTTGGTATGTTTTAGCTTACCTGAAGTGCATCCAAGATGTAGGTGTCTTTGTCTCCGCAGTAATTTTGATATTTTTAGAATAGGTTCTGGTGTAAACAATGAGTGACGTACACGCGCGAGAGATCACTTCCGGAGCCTTCCGGCGCTCTACAGCGCTTGCGCAGACTAAGTAAACAGATCACTTGGACGTCGTTGTGTAAAAGAGATAAAAACTATATTTATACTGTTCGTTTTATCACACATACCGCTTATTTCGTGTCTTAGGCCATCAATGTGCACTTACCATGGGGAATTTTTTAATTTGGACTTTTCTCTGCATGCTATTAGAGACATCTCTGCATGCTTTTGGAGACAGTACATATATACCTGTATTATATGACTGACAGACAAGAATGGTTTGACCTAAAAATATCAAAAGTGAAACTACTGCGGAGACAAAGACACCTACATATTGGATGCACTTCAGGTAGCCTAAGCTAAAACATACCAAAATTTAATTTCAAAGTGAACTATCCCTTTAAGAAACCTGTACGCTCACATTTTTGCTACAGTACAGTTGCTGCAGTGAATATGGTGCAGAACGCATTCACACACCCGCATCAACTAATGTGAAGTCACAGAGAAATGTTGCACATCCGCAAATCAGTATGTGCATTTATCCAATGAGAGTTGAACACTTGTAGAATGTGTTCTCACAAATGTCTTGGATATTTTTCTAGCACAAACACAAGTAGGGCCTACAACTGCTTGAGTCTGCTGTGACGAATCTCAAACACTGTTTTCGCTTTCAAGTTACAAGTTTCGCGCGCTCCCCCTTTTGCACTGGAGAAGTGGAGCAAAAGTGAGTTGTGCATCTGTAGAGGCAGTGGGCTGAGCCTACATTAATATTCATGAGTTTCCCGGGCATGCGCGTGTCAAACAGTTTGACTCAAACCAGTGTTGCCAGATGTACGATAATTATCGTATTTGTACGATAATTTTGACCTCTGTACGATGTACGATCAATAATGAAAAAAATCCCATAATGTACGATAATTTCAGAATTGCCCGCAAATTAGTTAAAAAATCTCTCGGGATCTAGATCGAGCAAGCAAGAGCGCGCATGTGTAGCGAGCGCACAGCAGAGAAAGGGAGCGAGAGACCTTGCGTGTGAGTGCTAGTGTCATACTGTCTATGGCTAGTGTGCGTGTGTGCCTCACGAAGCGCATGTAAGGACCTATTTTTTTACAATCTATGGTAAAGGACCCAACCAAGCGAATTATTCAGACCCCCCCCCCCCCCCCCCCCCGTTGGAGAATTCTGCGCATGTTTTCCTCGTGTACGATCATTTTCTTCCAAATACGATAATTTTGAGCTTCTGGTACGATACTTGGACATTTCCAATCTGGCAACACTGACTCAAACTGCTCATTTTAGTTCATGCTCCTCATTTCTCTGCAGGTTTAATTGATTATTTTAAAAACGGTGGATATAGTTTTTGCGTGAACTTCACTTCACTTCACTCGAGGCTATGTTCTCGGTAAGATATCTATAACGAAATTGGACCAATCAGCTGTGAGCAAAATAATACGTGTCGCAATGAAGTCACTCCCTTGATCAGTCTCTCTTGATCCAAATTAAAGGTCACTACATAAAAAAAAATGTATTAAAGAACAAGTTATTTCTAAACAATATAAAAGTTATTGTTTTGAAATTGTGCTTGTTGACTGGTGGTGAGTACGATCTACTACAATATCTCATGATATTCATATTATAGCCGATACTTTGTTTCATACATCAACGTAATTAAATGATGAAAGAATGCGTTATCCCGTTTTTCATTGCAAATTACAACATGACCTATTTGATTTATTTATTAATCTGGCACAAGGAAATAGGCCAGACACAATTTCAACAGCATGAACTTTTGAAGAAAACAAGAGTTTGCATAGTTGTCTAGTGAGAATTCCTGTCATTGTTATTCTGAATGCATTGACTGACACTGACTGAACACGTCATGTCCCTTCAGCGCTATGATAATTAGGAGATTTTACCCTTTCAGAAGTTGCTTCTTGCATATTCCATGAAGCCATCTTGAGGTAAACATCTAACTTTTTGTCTGGCGTTGTTTGTTTTAACAACTTATTCTCTGATGCTATGTCAATGTAGGCTATATCTGCATGGTTAAAGTAGGCTATAGTATAACAGAACATTTTAATAAAATAAAAAATGATAAATGTATTAATAGCTTTGCTCTGTTGTGATTTTCTTACTCTGTGAAATTGTAGCAGTGACATTCTGGTCTCTCTGACCTCGTCCAAATATTTATCATGGGACTGTCTCCAGTTTCACAATATCTGCTGATGTTCATATCAGTCCTTTCTCTGAGTGAGTTTTACCACACATTTAATTCAAATAAATAGCCAAAGGCAATATCACATTCAATTTGGAAGTGTATTTAAATGTATTTGATTTTTTTCAACAGGCAGGGAGACAAAAGCACAGACAGGTAATTATTGACCTTCGAACTAGACGATATAAAACATGAACTCATTTGAGTTTGAACTTGTTTATTTGTCTTGCAGCGCCGGCTGTATTCTATCCGTTCGGCTCAGTGGCAGGAGACACTGTTAATATTGCTGTTGAGGATGAAAACTCAACTCTTATCGACCTGTGGAGACCTTTCGTGTTCTTTGGCCGCACATACAACAAGACATATGTGAGAATTCAGTTCTGTTTTGCTAATGCAAATGGATGAGAAAAATGTGACGTACATGACTAATATCTTTGTATTACCCAGGTTAATAGTAACGGGCACCTTACATTCAACCAGCCTTCGTTAGAGTTTTACGTGAAGGGCTTTCCCATCAATGGAAGTGAAGACATCATTGCTCCGCTCTGGACAGATGTTGACGTCAGTGTGAATGGCATCATCTCATATCAGCAGTACTCAAATGGAAGTGTGCTCACTCAAGCCACTCGGGATATAAACCAGTATTTCCCGTATCTGAGCTTCACGGCTACTTGGGTCCTTGTTGCTACTTGGGATAGAGTTGCGTACTATTATCACTCTGGCACAGTAAGTTAGTTTGTTAAAACTCATTCAGGTTTAAGGTTACACTATTCTCAGAGCTGCTGTGACATTCACTGTTCCCAAACTTTGCAGGAAACATCGTTTCAAGTGGTGTTAATTTCGGGCGGTGATTTGTCTTTCATTTTCATGAATTATGGTGACTGCGCTGTCTCATATAATGCGGTGCAGGTAAAACATGCCTTACATCAGTAGAAGAAAATACGCCTATCTCTTCTTGATGTTCTGTCTCAATAATTCGTAATTTCCTTGTTTGTGCAGGCTGGATATGACACTGTAAACTCCACGGCCTACTTTGTGATTCCTGGATCAATCAATGGGAGTCTTATTCCAAACCTTGTGAACTCCAGTAATGTAAATGTTGCCGGTCGATGGGCCTTCAGGGTGGACACTGCACTAGGTACATAATTACCATCATGTTTAGAATCTTTAGTATTATTAGTTTGTTTTTATGTGGAATCATATGATGTTTTGGCACTAGCAATGTCAAAGTCATGAGTTTGATTCAATCACATTTAAAACCTTTAATCAACCTAAAATTGGATCAAAGCATCTGCCAAATGCTGAAATTTAAATGTTCCTGGAAACAAACAAATTGTTTTCAAGGCAGTGTTATGAAATTCTTCATTATTCAAGTCAAATATTATATTCCGATTTGACCTCTTCAATAGTATACAGTATGCATGCAAATTCAAAACACTTTTTAAACATACTGTACTACCATAATCATTAATAATGTGCTTTTTCCCCCTTAGACAATGTCATAGGAGTTCAAATGAGAGTTACTTCATTTTCAGACCTAACAGAGAGTGGAAACATTGAGACTGTTTTAGAGAAAGTAAGTTGCACTTACTAAAGGACCTAATATGTTTTATTATTATTATTAATTATGGTGCTAATAGACGATTCAATAAATGTTGATCTAGCAGTCAATCTTTATTTCAGCTACAACAGGAGCTGGTCAAGTCCGGTCTGCCGAGCAGCCTGAAGCTGAACTTCAGAAGAATCAAAAAGACACGACCATAATATCATAAAATGTAACTCATACAAGGAAAGACGTTCATTAATATCTTAAATCAATATATATATAATATACATATATATCAATATCCTTGTCATTAAAACATCCCTAATACAGGGATGTTAATCAGCAAATCTAGTCATTGAGGATGGAAATGCTGTCATTCCAGTTATTAGTTTGTTGCTTAACCGTCAGCTTTGACATCTACTGTATGCCTACATTTTGACTTAAGTCAAATCACATTTTTACATCTGAAAGCTAGCACAGAGGAATGTCACTCTTCAAGAAGGTAAATGTTTGCATGTCCTCTCACATGTAATGAGGTGTGACAGGGGTTTAACATATGCAGTGTCAATAGTGAATATAAACCTGTTATTCCTCTATGGCTCCATTTGCTGGAAATTCTACTTTTTACTGATCCGTATCGTGATTGTCTATTGGGGACCGAGGCTAGCTGTCACATGTTTTACTCCAGTGAATTTGAATATAATGCTATTATTTCTACCTTGATTGCTCAGGAAAAAATATGTAAACAAGCATTGTTGTTTTTTTTCTTTTGTACGTTTGATGTCAAACTAAACATGCATAAACGGTCTTGCTTAATTGGTATGGCATAAAAATGAATGCATGTTTGTAGATAACACAGCAATAAGCCTATTTGCTCATTTATGGAGATATTATGTATCTCCATCTCCAAGTATTTGGCTATTTAGCTTTAGCTTAGATTTTTTTTTCCTCAAAAAAGGTTGATGTTATATTGCTATGTGTGTGATACTGATAACTGTGACAGTAAATAAAAAATCTCTATAATGTGAATTAAAGCACATGTTCCTTTGCTCGCCACGAGGGGGAGACAGACGCTCAGAGAGAGTTAGTGAGAATCCAGCATGCTTCGTGAAATGCTAAAACTTTGCATTGCTATAGCAATCTTGAGTCTTCATATACAAACTGAATCAGGAAGTGTTGTGTTATTTATTAAAACGAATGCACCCACATTAATAAGTTGCATTGTACATAACCAGAAGCATTTTATATCGATGCACATGTCAAGGTTTTATGTTGGTGTTGATATTTGAGTTATTGTATAGCCTAGGCCTATCTCTACAGACTGTAGACTACAGTAACAGAAAAAGTGTGTCATTGGGCCTGTCTAAATACACACACTTGACCACTTGTCTACTTACATGAATGTTCAAAGTATTCAAGTGGAATACTTCCAAAGGCCTAAAGATCGCAAGTTTTCAAAGATTTTTGTTTACTTACTGTGTTCGTTTTTAAACGTTTTACAAACTGCGTATAATCTCTGCACCAATAAAATGAGCAACATTTACAAAGAAGTATGTGACATCTTGCACTGTAAAGTTGAACTAGACATGACGAGAAAATGGAAAGTCCCGGAAAAGTGATGAATGATGGGTGACGCTTAGACTCGAATCTGACATCGCATGCATCCCTTCTAGGCTACTGCATATTAGTAGGCAAATAACAGTGTGTGACAAAATAAGTTTTGGCTACTCTTTTATGAGTACTGTGAATTCTGACATACTTCTTTTGTCACATGTTTTTCACTATATAGCAGGGAAGTATGTGATTTCAGATGCAGCCAGTATCAGTGAGTTCTCAGTATCATCATGATGAAGTCATGTCTCCATCTGCTGGTCAGACTTTACAAAGAATACAGGCCTACTTAAAATACAATTCATAGGTGTAGCTACTTTCTGTTATGATAGGCCTATATTTATTCTTACCCTATGTTTCATGCATTTTTTTTTTTTTTTTTTTTTTTTTTTTTTGCTTTTCTTTTCTTTTCTTTATTTAGCATATTTGTACGATTTATTTAGCCTACCATTTTGGATCAAAATACATTCAGTCTCTACAAAGTTTCTATTTTTGAATATACATATTATACCTGCATGGACTTATACCTTTTTTCTGCATGTACATCATTACACTTCTTTTTCCATTACATTTTGCCCCAAGAACACATCAATATGCAAATTAGATGCAGTTCATAGATACATTGTACGGCACTGCCAATATATGGCCATTTTACCCACATATTCCATGAAGTAAAACAGTAGGCTATATAAATTAATTCCATTATATATTTCATAACGTAGTTGAGAATCATCTTAATTTAAAGTTTGGTTAAAAAATCCTGAAACCTAAAAACTGGTGAATGAAAAAAAATCCTGTTTTCCCCAATGTTATTTCAAGTCTTCTTTTTTTGTTCTTTTTTTTTTTTTTTTTTACAACTGAGTCCTGGTGTACGGAAGCCCTGAACCGCAACGTAAAAAAAAAAAAAAATCTGTAAAAAAAACCTAGTAGGCGAAAAAAAATTTCAGACTGGATTGAGATCAGCTTTATGAATGAACGAATTGAATGAATTAATGATTGAATGGATGAATGAGGCATTTAAATAGCGCTTTCACATGTCTACGTTGGCCTATGCACTAAAGCGCTTTACAATTATGGAATCCCTCCTCACCACCAGTGGTTATTATATCTGAGGAAATCCGGCCAAATGATTGGATACAGAACGATGCACTTAAAATGTATCCAGAACGTATTTACGGTGAAGAGGGAGACAGAACGGTAGAATAACATGAATATATATATTTTTTTTTCCAGAAATGTAAAAAAAAAAGAAGAAGTTTATTCATCTATTCTAAACAATGTAATGGCATGAAAAATGTCTGGGTTTTGGGAGGATAGGCTATAGTATATGTTTTTCACTGGATGTATTTACTCAGCTAATGATCTTTGTCTTTACGGACTGTTATTTGTAATATCATCTAAGTCTATATATATACTATCATCAGATATTTCTCCTGAAAGCGGCAATCATTAATAAACGGGCCTTAAAGTCCCCCTGTAGTCAATAATTGTATCCCTTAAAACTCACCTTTGAACACCAAAATTACTTATTTAAACTTTAAAAAAATTACAAATGCAGGCCTATGCATGCCTTAAAATAACTTGAATGTAAATACCCTTGCCTCATTCAGTATACGTGGTTCTATCAATATGCAAATAAGCCCCGCCTCCACTCACTCACACCAGCTGAAGCTCAAGATCCGCTGTGTGTTGTTCCGTATGACGCCGTAAAGCACGATCGAAAAGTTTAGAATGTGGCATGTGCGAGGTTATGAACACATGGAACACTGTGAAAAATTTTGTGAGTTTGTAGTAATGGCTGAAGACGAGAGTGAGTAGGGTTTATCAGAGTGATGGGACAGCGAAGTTAGTGATGGCGAGGTGTAGCCTACGATCGATCACTATTGAAGCACGACACGGCGGAGCAACATCCTCATCCAACACGATCTAATGAAAGTGCGTATCTATACCACTAATGTTATTTCTAGTGCCATTTATAGGCCTACGCCAAAAATATTTTTTGCGTGCATAGGCTATATGCTACGCACTAAAAACCCTTGGTTAGGATTAGGGGTGGGGGTATTACACGCCATAAAGTGCGTATCATATGCACGCACAAACTATTTTTGGCGTATAAATGGCACGAGAAATAACATTCGTCGTATAGATACGCACTTTCATCCGTGCGATGGTGTGATGCTGGTGGTGGGAGACAGAGGGAGGGAGGAGGAGGAGGAGGAGAAGAAGATGAAGAAAAAGAGGTTCTGGAGACTGATCTCTTTCCTCAGAGCTGCCAGAAAGCATCTTAAGATGATTCTCAGTGTCAGACTCATTGAGACACCATCATAAGGCAGCAGCACTGACAAAACACAAATGTAATTTACTCTTAGATTTAATTATCCATTAATAGTATCATTTATCATATGTATAATTATCATGAATATATAATGTACTGTCCCATACACTGTCTGTATAGGATGATTTTAAATAAAAAATGGTTTTAAGATATGATAAGAGCTTTAAACTTATTTTTATTTAGTCTCCAATGTTATTTCCTTATTGTAAGATGCTAATTTTCTATTTTGGGCTTTCACCTATAGTACACTGCAATTATTTCTCTTTTAACAGATGCTATTCTGTGCCGATAGCTTGGGGGTCATCTGAGGGAAGATGGAGTTGGCGTCGTTCATGAAGGAAGTCGTGTGGAGGATGGTCTTAAAGTAAGTACAAATAAATGAGAACTTTTGCAGCTGCAGAATATAGTTTTTGCAAAGTCTTCTCCTCATCCTTTCACTATTGTGTCCACATTCTGCAGGTTTAATGAGTGGAATGATATGACCTCTACACACACGTGTGAAGTGTTGTTTTATCAGGTGGAAGTGAAAGATGTCATGAAGACGTAACAATTGTAAGTCAGCTGCACTTTCTTCTCTCCTCTCAGTCACGGTTTTCATTTAAAACATCATAAATGTATGATAATCTCAGACTACAAATAATGGCTTTCTCCAGTCTTCTGTCATCAAACCCTCATCACAGTTTGCAATGGTAAAACAATTGTTTTTATTTTGCAAAATGCTAAATTCTCTACAATAGACACTTCACTTAAAACTAACAGCTCACTGGCATTTACTGTAAATGGCATAATCATTTATAGATTATAGACCCAATGATTACGTGTGAAAACACTAACACATAATTAGTTCACTTAGAAATCAAAACATTTTGACAAACAAAATACATTTTCGCCCTTGCATTTGTTTATTTTGTAAATGAATATGTATATGTCTGAATATGTCAAGTCACCTCTATTTCCATAGAACTGTATACAATACAGACGTTCAAAGTGGCTTCACAATAGTGTGGATTCAGTTCAATAACTGTAAAGTTGATCAATTATGCATTCTATGCAGTGTATTTGTGCACATGCATGTACTGCACACTGAAGAAGCAAAAGACAAAATATAGTAGTGTTTTACATTTTTCACATCTGTGTGTAGTTTGGCATATGTGGCTAATCATTTGATGGTTTGTGTGTAAAGTTACTATGCAAAAACAACACTTTAAGAAGAGTTAGTTATGAATGAAGTGTTGGCATTTGGAAGGGATGTGTGACGTTATGTGGTTTTGTGTGTAGAGTTTTGAGAAATGGAGCCATATTTTCAGTAATTGTGTGTAAGCAATTTAATTTAATTTTTTTTAAATATGTTATAAGTTCTAAAATTTCTCAATTTGTTCTTTAAAAATGCTGCCTCCTTTTTTTCATTATTTGTTTTTATCTGGGGTTTATTTTGGACAGATCTTTTTTTCAGGTCACTGCATAAGACATGGTGCTGTCATTTTGTCATCGAGTCCATTGCTACATCTTATGAGCATTTGTATTGTGACTGCATCTGCATCTGTTCATGTTCTCCAGATGGACAGAAGGTGGCGATAGAGAAACATTCGCCTTCACTGTGTCTAAAGACCAGCTAAAGACCTCTAGTTTAATCGCAATGTGAATGATGTAAAGCTTAAATTACTATCGTCGTCATTTCTGTCAGATAGTTCATTTTCACGCTTCCTCGCCTTTTAAAGGTTATATGTCAGTTTAATCTAGAACTAGGCTATAGTTTACAAATAACGTATATAAAAAGATAAAATACCTTAATAAAATATTTAATTATATTCAACAGATTATTTTTATGTCTATTATTAAATTATAACATTTATAGTGAAACAAAAATGTACAGTGTAGATCATTTGCATGAATTTCTTTTCTCTTTTTCAGATCTCGTAAGATGAATGTCCTGTGCATTTAAAAAAATGTAAACACCCAGAAAAGTATCAGTATAATAGTAGGCCTAATGCAAAAGCTGAATAACCGAACACTTTACCAAAAACAACATTTATGTTCATTTTGATTCTTCTGTCGTATCCATTTGTAAATTCAAGCGAAACTTCGTTGAGTTCGGGTGATAGAAGATGTACTGTACATTTGCATAGTGTCGGGGGTGGGGCGTTTCATCAATTGGACTAATTTCATGTTAAGTGTTCATTAACTTCTGTCTAAACTAAACATCTCATTTTATTGATTTGCACCCTATTTTTCTCCCAAAATATTTAGATGTTTATTTTATTCATATATGGTTAGTTGTATCAATGAGGTTTTGAGTCAAAAGTCCAGTTGCACAATTTTTTTTTTCCTCTATATGTTTTGTGATCTGTTTTTAGGATCTTTGTTTATTTGGTTAGATAGTCAATGCGTTAAGGCTTGTATAAACGGACATACACTAAAATATTCTATATGGAAAGTGTGGCAACCATCATCTATATATTCACATTTATTTGTATTTAGCCTACTAAATGTATTTATTTGTGTGTGTGTGTGTGTGTGCTTTCTTTTTCTTTTTTTGTATTTAAACAAACTTTGTGTTCAGCTACCTTGAATCCCAAATGCTTATCACATGAATGATCTCGACGCATATTGCATGAAGTTAATTGAGGAGAAGTGTGACAGTGGGAGGGGTTGCCAACCCGCAGTTCATTCACTGCACAGGTTAAATAACCCTCCCCTGATGCCTACTCGGGCACTCTAGGGTAAACCCTCAGATACGAGCACATTCAGCAGGTCTGATCGGCGAAACTCAGATCGCTTCATGTTTCTAGAGGGAGAACGGATTATGAACGCGTTTGGGCAGCAGCCGTCGAGCCAGCAGACCAGTCCCCTCCAGCACCATAACGCGCAGGACATCCTGGACATGACCGTGTACTGCGACACCAACTTCAGCATGTACCAGCAGAACCTCCACCATCACCACCACCACCACGCGCAAAGGCCAGCTGCGCATCCTTCCAGCTACGCACTCGGCGAGTACACCTCGCCCACAACCAACCCGTACCTGTGGATGAACAGCCCAGGTATCAGCTCTTCCCCGTATCTCTCAGGCCCGAACGGAGGGTCTTACATTCAGTCAGGATTTGGGTCGAACCAGCGGCAGTTTCTCCCTCCGCCCACCGGCTTCGGAAGCGCAGATCTCGGGTGGCTTTCCATTTCAAGTCAGCAAGAACTTTTCAAGATGGTTAGACCGCCGTACTCATATTCAGCGCTGATTGCGATGGCTATTCAGAACACTCAGGATAAGAAACTGACCCTCAGTCAGATTTATCAGTATGTGGCCGACAACTTTCCTTTTTATAAGAAAAGCAAAGCCGGATGGCAGAACTCCATAAGACACAATCTGTCCTTGAATGATTGCTTCAAGAAAGTTGCGCGGGATGAGGATGACCCTGGTAAGTTTGAACGTTCTTTTCTCATAGACATACATAGATCATATAAGTTAGTGTTAAATTGTAGGCTATATAGAATTGGTTTCGCGTGCATAATTACGCTTTGCGCACTAACATTTTTTTTAAATCTTTTTTTTTTAAGGCAAAGGAAATTACTGGACTTTGGATCCAAACTGCGAGAAAATGTTCGATAACGGCAACTTCAGAAGGAAGAGAAAAAGAAGAGCTGATGGAAACGCTAGTAGCCTGTCTGTAAAATCCGAGGACGCGCTCAAATTGGCGGACACGGCGAGTCTGATGAGCGCGTCCCCGCAGAGTCTCCAAAACTCTCCGACCCCCAGCGAGCCCAAATCATCCCCCTCACCGTCCGCCGAGCACAGCCCGTGTTTTAACAACTTTATCGGTAACATGAACTCGGTAATGGCGGGAAACAGCAACGGGATCAGAAGCAGAGACGTCAGCTCTGGACACTTGGGGGATTTTACGCACGGCATGTCTGGACATGAACTCGCCCCTCCATCAGAACCCGGTCACCTCAACACCAACAGACTCAACTACTACTCAACATCCCATAATAACAGTGGCTTGATCAACTCGCTCTCCAACCATTTCAGTGTCAATAATCTCATATACAACAGGGATGGAACCGAAGTTTAGGGACGCTCAAGTTCATCGAACATCTAATGTGCTCCGTGAGTACATGGCCAAACTGTTCTTACAATAGACTTGATTTACACTTTCACCTCAGTTGCACAGCTTGAAGTTCCTTTCAGTGGGGCCTGTCTGGTGTTTTGGATGCATCAGCAAGTGCTTGGCGTGGGTTTGCATCATTTACATTTACAAACTGTGATACTTTACATGTCCTCACATCATGTCTGTTTCCTAGGCCACTATAACAAGTGCCTTCTGAGATGCAGTTTTTTTGTAGAAGAAATGTTGATATATTTTATTTAATTGGAATGTTTCTGATTTGTAAATAAATTGTGCATATATCTGACACGTCTGTAGCTTCTGTTTCTGTTTATTTGCTCTATGATGAGCAAAACATCATATGCAGGAAGTTCTGTCTTAATGGCACAACAAACACAAACACCTAGTGCATCTCAGTGTGTTCCCACGCGATCAGCGGGTGGCCGTAGAGATGCACAAAACCCTAACAGCAATTAACATGTTTGCATGTTTATGTAGTTTGTTTACAGATGCTTGCAATTATATATAGTTTGTGTAGATGGCTGCAATCAAACTGGCAGTTTAAAGACAACTTTCAATTAGCTTTTGCACTAAAGTACTGTTCAGTTTTAAACAGAAGCACTGAAATTTCAAATTGCACTTTTGAGGCATATAGTAGGCTACAGTGAAAAAGTTGTTCTGAAACCCTACATTTTAATGTCATTTAACCAGCCCCCATCTTTTTTCCCATAACAGATCAACCCCAGCAAACATATTGAGTTGACAATTATTTATCAAAAGAATTTCAGGTTTAATCGAGCGTTTGAATTAATCCGTGCCCCTGCTGGGTGTTCTCCTAATTGCTTTCTGCAAAAAAGCTAGACACATTTAACTCTTCATTGTCCTCATTATCTCAGGGGAGTTTTCAGCAGCATGCAGGGCCTGTTTATTTACTGTACAACCACTGGTGCTGAGTGGCACAGACTCAACTGGGTGATGATGGAGTAAATAGCCTTATACCATCTGCCGCTTTATCCAGAGATTCAACTTCCCCTTCTGCCATTAACTCAAGTCCAGTCTGAGCTGCACGGAAGCAGAAGGTGAGACTGAGACATGTTCCGCTTGTCACTTTGAATGCTGGCAATCGACCATAATCCAAATCATTCATCACAGCTTCATATCTGGAGAGTTCAAAAGTTCAACTGTTTGTCGGGAAGCTTTTATTTACACTGCTTATTTTAGTAAGTTTCACATCATCCTCACTCTTTAAAAAAGTTATCCAGTGGTTCTTTAGAGATTAAAAAAGTGCAGCATTTTAAGTTCTTCAAACATCATGCAGATGTTAATAGGTTTTTTAAAGACATTTAAATCACTCTTCTAACAAACTGTACATTTAGTTGAAGGTTCTCCTAGCATCAGGCTGTAAAACTCCTTAAAACTGAAATCTTCAATTGAGAGAAGTTCTCTTTAGATGGTTACAAACCTCGATTTTTGCTGTGTAATCGGGAATTTTAAATTATTTCTGGTGATATATTCTCTTTATATTCTCTGCTCTTATTTCAAAGTCAATCCACTGCATGCCCCGCAAAGAAAGAAAATGAAAATAAACTGAAATACAACTCAATTGGCTCTGTTGTCTGGGATAAAGCAGAACTGACAGGAGATTCGTGTCAACAGTGCTGGAACACGAACGGTTTTGGCATGACCAGAGACACCCTGCTGCTCTCTAGTGAAAACACAGAGATCTGGGAACAAATGAAAGCACTCAGAGCAAATTTCCCTCCGTGTGTCTTTATTCTAACAAAGGACATTGTTGTTCCACTATATTGCAGGATGGATTCTCATAGTCAGAATGAGAAGTACATAATTGAAATGGACACAAATACCGACAGGTAGGTAGACCTACATGCAGTCAGTTTTATTCATTTAGCTATAAAACACTAATGACAAATAAGACTAAGGTGATACAAATGTATACTTAAAAATGTGAAAAATACTTTAGTTCAGTTTACATGTGCCTTAAGTTCTTCTTTATATTACGTTTCTTACAACTGTCATACATTTTTGTAGACAAAAAAAATCTACAAAAATGTATTTAATTACTGGTGTAATGTGAGGCTAAGCATCCTTATTTTTATGTTGACTGACACAGTTGTGAGGGTCTAAAAAATCTTGCATACATTATGACGTAATCAAGTCATTGTCTGCAAATGGATTTTTGAATGTTGATAAAAAAAAAATAAAAAAAAAATAAACAAACTGATCGTCATTGACCCAAAACCACAAAAATAAGTATGTCTAATTAAACCGTCCTGATATGTAGCCGACCGACTCGACGCATTTTTATTTTATAAACGGATCAAGCACAACTACACTTGCAATTACTGTAAAAGAAATTACATTTGCATTTGGTTTAATTCACCCTGGGATTCGATTGTTTCTGTCCATTTGCATGAATTATTGTGCAAACTGAGGTGTCCAATGAGACGCGCGCGCGCATTCTGTTCCAGATTGATACTGAGGTCGTCAGACATCGATACTTCACGAATTGCTGACGCTAAAAAAAGGAATAGCATAATGTATATGAATTCGCCCATGCTAATGTGTCGTGAAGAAAGTTTGTGCAGCATGTTCAGGTAATTTGGTTTGGTTGGTGAACTTGCGGCTAGGCTAGGGTAGGCCTACCTCCGATTCTGGCTGATTTCAGTTAGCTTATAGCTATTAGCTAAACGACCAAATAAATAGTACACACTGACACTCCACACTCGTGTAAAATTAGTTTTGTGAGCTACTTTTAATCCCATTTTATCCCGTTTTTAAACTATATATATATATATATATATATTTTTTTTTACTGGCAAGTAGTTGCAACTGCAACCAAGGGCTTTGCCATTTTATTGGAAAAAGTTGTCACATGCTTTTTAAATTATATCATTAATTACACTATTCGTTGGTCAAAAATGTTTTGACATGTTGTATTAATTAGAGGTCTGTGTTCAATGTAGCCTATACTGTTAGCCTACTATTTTCCTGGGCAAATAACATCTGATTAGTTTCAAATTTACTTAAAAATAAACCCTGAGAAAGAGTCACTTTGGGTAAGAAGTGTGTGAAATGTAATTTTCCTAAATTTCCTAGCCATTCATGGAATGGAAATTCATGGAAATATTCAATAATTTATTCATTTAATCATTATTGTGTGGTCTCTTTCTATTCTTGCAATTATAAAAAGTTTGTGTTGTGTATTACTAATGAATATTTGCCCCACAGATCGACACTGACTTGTCACCTTGTAAGCCTGACCGTGGGGCCCCTGGGGGCCCTCACACTTCACCTTTCCCATCTCTCAGGTGCCACCTATGTAAGGTGAGGATGCCCTGGGGCAGGGATTGGCCTGCATGCTTGTCTGTGGGGGTCTCAAAGGGTGCTGATGTTCTTCTAGTCCCCCTCCTATGAGGAAAGACCATAATCAGAGGTTTAAACTCTTTGGTCACCCATCAACCTAAACTAGAGCTTCATCATAGAGAATTCAACTTTGAGACTTCAGTGCAGGAGGTTTGACCAAGATTATTCAAATCTAATCCAATCTGATCTAATCTAATCCTGTTTTCCCATAGCAGGAAGAGGAAATATCACTTTCTACTGACATCTGACCCTTGCACGGAAATGCCGGGAAAAAAGGGACAATATATAAGGTGAGGAGTTTGTGGCACCAGAAATCATGCATTAGTTTATTAAAATCAAGGCATTTGACTATACAATGCTGTGCGGATGTGGACAAAAGTTTGTGTGGGTTTGTGCCTTTCAATTCCCAAATAGTTCACTAATCAGGTTCCTAGCGCTCGATCTGTGGGTTTGTAAAGATAAACAGAGTTTGGTGGTGTGGAGATCTGCAGCTCTTGAGGAATCGTGTTACCGTCAGTGCTGATAAGACTCGGCCTGGGGAAGTGCAGTCACTCAGCGACTCAGAGATTGAGACCAAACTGATGAGTTACTGGAGGATAGTGTTGCACTCTGGGATGTGTGAAACACCATTGGCATTAGCCGAACAGATGCTTTTACCTGTTAGGGACACAGGAACACAGGAAAGTGTATCCTAGGTCAAGACTTTGAGGTTCATCAGTTATTCTAGACTAAACCTGTTAACTTAGGAAGTCAATTAAATGCACACTACAAGTCAAATGCACCTACTCATTCTTATACGATTTCCTATATTTCAGAATAACATTTGTTCGTACAATCAATCAAATGGGGAAAAAAAGGGTACATGTGAACTTCTTTCAGTACTATTTTAAAAAGTATATTAGTATAAGTAAATAAAACAAATTTGAGAATGATTTATAGTTATTAAACTTTTGAAGAACTTAATTATAAAACATCCTCATTTTTTACACACACGCACGCATATATAATGTGTGTGTATATATATATATATATATATATATGTTAGATATTAAATATTAATACTGTAAATATCACTTATATATAAATGTTAAAAATATTTGTATATAAATATAATAAATAAATTGCTTGATAAAAAAAAAAAAAATGTCTTAATGAAATTCATACAGTTTATATTTGTCCACAAAGCTAATCTGAAACATTTAAGCATACGGCTTTCAGTCAAGTGTCTAAACTTGTTATATTAGACTAAACCTGTCCAGTTACATTAATAGTCTCTCTGAAGTCAATCAGTTTGATGTAATGATGAATTATTAATAAAACATTAATAGAACTAGACTTTATAAAGAATCTAATGTGCGATGACCACAATGGAAAGACCTGACTTGACCGTTTTATCTCCTGTGATGCATGAACATGATACTATTACTGCCCAGTCAGGTCTATCAAAACAGACCCATAACTTACAGTAGTGATGCTTCAGTCATCCTACGGTCTGTTCATCATTGTCAAACCCATAATACAGTAAATGTTGTGTCTAGATCCCGTGCAATGTGTCCAGCCTCGTAACTGAGCTTTATCACCAAACTGTCTGACCTGAAGAACATGATAGTTTCAACCTGACGTTCAACATCTGTTTGTACCAGTCAGCAGGAATTAGGGAGCTAATATCTCATATCGCTGCGAGATCTCTTGAGGAAGTTAAATATTTAAGGGCGCAACATGCTGACGTTCCCGACGGCGGCTGGGCTCCTCGCAGCTCTGTAAAAAACATGAAGCATACATTTGATATCTGAGGATAATGCTCATCTACTGGCATGACTCTGGTATGGTTTCATCAGACTCCTTACCGGGCCCATAAAAGAGGTAATGTATGGGCTGATAATGGCTTAAGATCCAGAGAACGGCCCTGCAGCGTCCATATGGATGCGTTTATATAGAGCCAAACCCATATAAGCTCTCTGAACTGTCACCACTTGACATGCAAAATGATTTAGGGAGGTTTCAGCCCCTGTGTTGGGAATATTGGTGTGTGATAGTACTGATATATGGCTACTGGGAAATACTGTGTGCATCAGTGACATCAAAATCTGGCTATGGAACACGGCATCTGTGTAATGCAGTTTTAAGGTATTTTCACACCCTCATGCCTAGCTCTTCGGGTTGAGTGTGTTGCTGTGAAAAACAGTTTATTTTGTTTGATGGATTGCAATGAGTTCTAAGTTTGAATTGACTTTTCTAGAGTTGTGACAACCATCTTAACCACATAGAAAACTTCTTAGCATCATGGTGGTGAGTTTGCTACACATTTTCTTCAGAAAATGTACTAAAGTTGACTGACTGACTGACTATAGCTATTTTTTGGTTGGCCATTGGACAATTTTTTTGTGTGCAGACCTGGCAACCCTGCTTTAGACATCCATCATTTTTAGATTACCGTAATAGTGATGTAAATGTTGCTGTATTGAGGGCAAACCTCATGAAACCTGTCAACATTAATTGGTCATATAAAAACAAACGAGAAATGAAGCATTGCCTTAATATGAAGAATATATTATCTAAACTTTAAAAAAATATATTTATATCATGTTATATGATTTCTGATTCTGATTTCACATCTTTCACATCTATATATTTCACATCTATCATCTATCATATATTTCTTACATTTAATTTATGCAAATGTATGATTTTTTATTGTTCTGAAATGTATGATTTAAATGGTAAAATGGTAAATTTAAATATTAGAAATGATTATTTCCTAGTATTTATTTAAAACATTCATGACATAAAATCACCATGTTTATCTAATGAGAATTGAAGAAACTAAGTGAACTTAGAGTTTTAAATGTTAATATAAATGAAAAATAAATATCTCATTCGCCCTATAAAATAGGATTAATTTTATTTATTTTATATATTTTTGTCACATTTAACCCTATATTACCTATACATGTTGGCAGAACGTGTTTTTTTGAGATTCACTTTTGATTTATATTGTTGCTGTTTTGTTGCATAAGTTATTCTCTAAAAAAGTATGCGTAGGTTAAATAAATATGGTTATATATTTTATAGACAGTAAATATGTTCTAGGCAGTGGATCTTTGATGTTTCAGTGATCATGTAGTCATGACTAGAAATATTCAACATTTTTCTTTTCAAATATTACATATAACAAACATGCGCACACAACCATACATGTTTACTTGGATATCTAAATGGAGACATTGCATAGACTTATTGTTTTACACATCTAGGTATAATTACTGTAATCCAAACCTAACTCGCACCCTAACCCTGACAGAATTTTTTCTGTATTTTTACAATTTAACTATTTACTTTATTTTTACAAATGAGGATGTCCCCAAAAGGAGGTTTTGGGGGATTTTGTCAGGTTTAGCTCACTTCTGGGTACAAATTTGTCCCCAAAATATGGTTAGGTAGATACACAGACACAAATAAATGCCATGTTTTCATTGTTTTAACTGCATTCCAGTGGTCTTCCATTAGGTTAAATCAGAATCCCAATGCCAATCCTGTCCCCTAACTCCTCTGTCCTCTGCCGGCCTGTGTTAGCCCTCAGATGATCCATTGCTGAGGGGACTAAGTGATACCCTTTCAAGAGAGGCCAGACATGCCTCGACCACACCACACCCTTTGTGTTCTGGACTAATCCAGCATGCACTTCAAGGCTGGGCTGGACTTCAGAGGAATCTGCTATCAATCTAAAGAAGAGAAGAAAGAGCCTTAAATGAGTGAGTGACCCCCCTTCCTACTATCTCAATGAATTACTGTGATAAGGTGGTCATCCTCATAACAGTCATTATTATATATTGGGGACGACCCTTCTGTGGTAACACATCAAAAGGTTCCCTGAATTTCAGGATGAACAAAAACCTGCTGATACTGATTTTGGAACCCGAAAATGGACTACAAAAAGGGTTAGGGTTAGAAAATATATAAAAATATATACTTGAAGTCACAAGTTTGGGATCAGTAAGATTTTCAGCATCATTACTGCAGTCTGTGTCACATGATCCTTCAGAAATCATTCTAATATGCTGATTTTCTGAAACAAAGAAATTAACAGTCCTGCTTAATATTTCTGCTGAAAAACATTTTTCAGGATTTTTTGATGAATAGAAAGTTCAAAAGAACCGCATTTATTTGAGATATAAATCTTTTGTAACATTATAAAATGTCTTTACTCTCACTTTTGATCAAATGAATGCATCCTTACTAGATACAAGTATTAATATATTTTTTTTATCTTAATGACCTTAAAAGGGTTATATATATATTTTATAGTATATTAATATAATATTACAATATAAATACAATAATGTTTCTATTATTATTACATAATTACTATTATTATTATCTAGAAAATCTTATTATTGCACATTTTTATCATTATTTTTTTATATACTTATGATATACTGTAATTCCCATAAAAAAGGAATATGCATTTCATCTCTTCTGCATCAATGCGTGTCATGGCGACCCACAATGGCCAAAAATATGACTTTAAGTCCCCCGAGCATCGTATACTGTAAAGTGTACTGCATACCTGTAGCTTTTGGTCCTCATGAGCAAAACGGCTTATAAACCATACTAAACAATGTTTTTAGAAAATGTAAAAATGCAGAAAGTTTTAAGTAAGGGTTGTGTTTAGGGGTAGGGGTAGTGTGTACAGTATACAAATCATTATGTCTATAGACAGTCCCCATAAAACGAGTGTGTGTAGATTTGACACTGTTGCGTGTGTTGTAAAAGTTGTCAGGTACACAAACAACATCATTTCCTGTCATTCTGGCCAAGATGTTGTCATGTGACCACATTCCATTCCCATGACATCATATGGGCTGAGTGAGTGAGCCATGAGCGAGAGACGGATGATGTTGACAGCTCATCCCACAAACGTTTCGCATGCCCTCATCTCAAATGGGCCACGGTCAGCTTTGATGAGCCTGTTTTTAGCAGCCCAGAAAGAAACTTCACACACTGGATGACACTCAGATCACAGGCTGGAGTAAAAGACAGTGGCAGAAGCTTCGAATAGCAATGTGTGTGAAGGTTTACCATCCATGAAGAGAGAGAGAGAGAGAGAGAGAGAGAGAGAGAGAGAGAGAGAGAGAGAGAGAGAGAGAGAGAGAGAGAGAGAGAGAGAGAGAGAGAGAGAGCGCGAGAGAGAGCGCGCACGCGAGAGAGAGAGAGAGAGAGAGAGAGAGAGAGAGAGAGAGAGAGAGAGAGGGAGAGAGATGCATTCTCAGCTGTCGTCTTAGAAAACTAACTGGTGTTAGATTACCATAATACGACTCCTCATAAACCGTTGTCAGACGTCTCAATCAAAACTAAAGAGACATCTGGATCTGCAGCTACTCATAAAGGGACCTATAATCGTTTACTGGTGTTTTTTAAAGAAGCACTTGTTTCTAATAAACTAAGATAAGGTTACACTTTCCTTCCAAGCCTGTTCATCCTTGCTAATAACAGAATATCTAAATAATCATTATTTGCTTTGTTGGATTGCTGTCAGATTGTACTGTGAAACTATTGCTCTGTGTCAAAACTTATTAAGCTGTACGCCTGCATAGACAGCTGTCTTCTAAGGGAGCATCCTAAATGAACTGGAAACTCATAGGTGACTAGTCTGACTGTTCTACGCAGTGTTGTTTTAGTATTGTTTACATGCTATAGTATCATTCATATTTTTCAGTTTTCATTTTTTCAAGTCACCTTCATTTATATAGCGCTTTTAACAATATAGATTACATCGAAGCAGCTTAACAGTGAGAATAGGAAATTAAAGTAACAGAGATTGTTTTGGCTTTACAGCAGCTCTAGTTATTGTCCAGCTAAAGTTAGTTTTGATTGATTCACTTCTGTCGCAACGATCATTAGTTATTAACTTAGGGCCGCTAACTCGACACCGTTCTAACAGAAAACCCTTAATGCCATCCGGCTGCTCATTTGCACTAAACAGTGCCTGGTGTCTCGAGAACGCAAACCATGAAATAAGTTCCAAGGTACAAGCCTTGAATTTTTTTTTTTTTTATCGCTTCCGCTTAGCCACGTGAACCGGAATTATCCCGACAATGTTTTATCTGTATAGAGGTAAAGGGAAGGAGGCCTTCTCAGGGGAGAGAGTTGACACTTCAGGACTGCGTTGTCGTCGTGTCCAGGCGAAGGTCCTTCATCAGATCTGGATACGGCTTGGATCCGGGTAAACCTCGGAATAAACAGAGAGACTAATATTAGCGTAGACGCCATCCTTCTTATGATGTACCAAGTTCATCAGGATTTATGGGAATTGTTCCCGGTTCCGGCTGATCTAAACTATGCAGCCTAACATTGTGTTATAGAAGTCTATAATGTGTTATGTGAATGCTAGGTCAAAGAGATGTGTTTTTAGTCTAGATTTGAACTGACAAAGTGTATCTTCTTCCCGGACAATGATAGGAAGATTGTTCCAAAAGTTTTGGTGCTAAATAGGAAAAGGATCTACCGCCAGCATTCGATTTTGATATTCTAGTGATCAGCAATATTTAAAAATGTATACGTTATTTAATAGGGAGCCAATGCACAATTACAAAAAACTTAATTTGTAATCTGCTTTTGCAATTCTTATTACTTTTTATTTATATTTAGCTTTAATTTCTAATTATTTCAGTTGTAGTGCAGTAATTGTAATACTTTAGCTTAAAATTACTTGAAGTTACCAATTTTGCCAAGGCAACATTTCTAATTTTTAGTGTATTTTTTTCATGTAGTATTATTTTATTTCATTGTATTACTATTATAATAAATAATAGTAATTTCAGCTTTAAATTACTGGAAGTAAATTGCCAACATTTTCAATGTAATATTTTTATTTGATTTGATTACTATTTTATGTTTTATTGTATTTAACGAAACTATCTATAATAGTTTTAGTTTTAGTTAACAGTAACATCCTATATACTTGGAAAAATATTATTAAATTAAGTATTATCTCTGGTAAAGTAGTTTTAGGTGATTATTAAAATATCTATAAATAAATATTATCTATATATTATTGCTATTGAATGAAATATATTTCTAAGAAACATTTGTCTTGCGTTGTCCACCATCTTGAATGGATTTTTTTCACACCACTCTCTGAAGTGCATTTTAAAATGCTGCAACAGAACTGGGGAAAAACAACATCAACATTATGTTGCCTATAGCTTTTAACATTTGCACGTCTTTTGCCTTACAATCCTGCCTACATAGACAACTCACTGGGTTTTGGAGCAGAACACATCATTAGCAAGTAGCATTTCTCTGTGCATTAGTGAGTGTGTTTGTGTCATTCAGGCCCAACACTGCTGTCGTCCTCTTTAAGGCTGACATGGGAGAGATCTTTTAAGGCCTTGTAGTTGTTTTAACCCCTGCTGCCTCTCAGCAGGTTAAGCCTGCCCAAACATTCATCCTGTGGGTCAGCGACACCAATGACAACACGCTTTAGCCTTTCACACAGCTCATCCCCACTGTGAGCTACCTGACAGGAACGGCCACCATCAGCCCTGCTGTAGACCTCAAAAGAAATCAGACAGCTGGAAGGTTTAGGACCAACCACAGACCAATTAGAGACAACAGAGCACACATTTATGGATTGACTATGACCAAAATCAACACAAGTCTATATATATATATATATATATATATATATATATATATATATATATATATATATATATATATATATATATAGGCTGTATATATAAGTATTATATATATAAGTATTTTATTTTTACTGAAACTTTGTATTGCTGCACTTGAATTGCCTTTGTTGTATTTCTCATTCTTTAGTTACTTAGGAAATCTGTTGAATAATTAAAATAATTGTAAAATATAAATAGTGAAAAGTATAAATCAGAATTTATATATTGACTGATTGACAGAATGGTCAGTGGATTTGGATAGAAATTAATCCAAAATAATTTTTATTATAATTAGTGAATGCATAACTGTAATGTTTGGTGAAACTTATGAGTGCATGTAAATGTAAAATCATAATAAAATACATAAATCATAAATAAATAAATGCCACCTCCATGGTAATGTTAGTTTAGTATCATTGTCATACTAGTTTTTATAACTTTTTATTTTTAAATGTTCAATCTTTTATTTTAATTTGTGTAAAATGTTGTCGTATGGTAGTTTTTTTTTATGTCTATATAGTGTTTTTTAAATTTTTATTTAATTTAATAGGACATTTTATTTCAGATTTAATTTGAATTATTTTAGAACAAGTTAAACTAAATGAAAATGAGAAATGTTTCTTTGGCAACTAGCCAAAAGATTAAGTTTTAAAAAATATTACATTTTATTTCAAGTCACAATTTGTAATGGCTTTAGTTTAAGTTAACTATAATATTCCCTGGATGGTAATATGTCTCTGCAATGGTACATGGCACTAGAAACACTGAGGCCATGGGTTCAAATCCCAGGAAACGTATCTTCGGATAAAACCTACATTTAATGCATTTCTGCCATGTAAAATCAACCTAAACAGTACAATAACCAACATTTAAAAATGTTTTTGTAAATGCATTATTTTATAGCGTATATGAAGCCTGGTTTAAAGTTGCATGCTGACGGAATCTAACAGCGCTGTATTCTTAAGCGGTGTCTCTGCCCCTCCTTCACTAAATGGAGTAATTATTAGCTGTCATTACCCTGCCCTCTGCCCTGATACAACTCAAAGAGAGGCGTCACTATCTGATCACTATGTAAATGCGGTTAGCTGCCTGCAGTAATGGATCAATGGAGCGCTGTGGGGGAGGACCGAGACTGTCGGCACTGCCTGTCTGTCTGTTCCCAGCAGGTCCACTGTCCCGTGCGTCTCCGAGGGAGGTGGGACAGGGCACGTCTACCAGCCCGGAGACTCGGGAAGAAAAAGCTCGGGGGGTTCAGGCCCGGGCTTGTCTTGGAGCTCTTGGATTGCCGGGGCCTCTAGCCCCAAATTTGAATGTAAAATGAATGCAAATCCACAATGATTCAGGCGATTCGGTTGAATCCACATACTTTGAAATGAGGGTCTACAACCCTTATGATTGCATTCCATTTTGTGACATTTATTTTATTATCATCTCATATGCCGCAGTCATTTAACTGAAGCTGAAAAAATCATGCTTATTGCATTTCAAACAAAGCTAGAGTTGGACCGGTGTGGAACATTGCATGAATTCGACTCATTTCGGGGCAGACTCGGTGTCTCTGGTGGTTGTTGGACTGCAGAAGGTTGGTTGTGTACATGTCAACAGTAGCAGAAGTGTGTCTGTGATTAACATGCTCTTTCTGGAGTGTGCAATACACAGTTGTTTAGCCACATTAGCTTTATCTAACACCATCAAAAGGCACATTATCTTCATGTTGTCATTGTAGTTGAGTGAAGTACATGTAGATTAGAATGCTTCATTGACTCATTAAAGTGGATCTGCTTCAGTTGCTCTAGATAGAACGAAGCATCAATGTTGTTCTTTGGAGTTAGCAGTACTGATGAAACATTCGAGCCCCATCTAATAGAGTCGTTCAGTCATGACGTCAATTTGTGGGTTAAACTGGTGTGTCAAAATGTCTTTATGTAGCTACATGACTTGCTATTGAAAAGCACACAATGGTTTCAAAATTCAATTTTGATGCATGTGTAATATAAAATAATGTTAAGCACAGACCTTATAAAATATCAATTATAAAAAACAAACACTATTTTTAAAAGTCTATGGATGGTTCAAAAATGCTTCGCCTTAAGTCTCTTCTAGGTTTTTGGATATCAAACTGAACAACTCTATTAAAGTTAGATACATTTCTTTAATGGTGGATTCACATGTTGGAATCATATGTAGGCCTATTGTATACATATTTATATGAAAACTATATATATATATATACTGTATATATATAAGTCTAAGGCTGTACAAATCTCAGAGAAGAATCTGTTAGGCCTATTTCTGATCTCTTGAAATAAAAAAATGCTTTGCAGTTATTTCAAACTTTGGGACATATTGTTTAGTTTATTTGATGCCTGCTATAAAATAACTAATTAATATTTGGCATTGGCTAGCTGTGCATTAACAGATTCGCTCAGGGCTTTGTAGTGGGTTCTTATACTGGGAAGCTTTGCTCTGAAATCGCTGGATGACACAGATGGGGCAAGTGTGCATGGTATGAAGTGTTTCGGCCAGCGCAACATCAATCAGTTTCTAGATTCAATAAATATAATGGGTCTGAATCAGTGGTTGAGCACTTTTAATGGCTCATAATAGTAGGAGGTCTGACATCGTAATGGCTCAATCTCTTCTGCTCTTTTATTAGGCCAATGCTAGAGGGCTGCATGTTCCCTAACACACACACACACACACACACACACACACACACACACACACACACACACACACACACACACACAGCAATCATCTACATCACATATTGCTGACCCCAACAGTGAATGGCAGTCACCTTTAATAAACAGAGCAATCGTTGAGCAATTACACCTAATGAAACGGCAGCTGAGAGGATGGTCTCATGTATAACACTATTATCTTTCATGCTGGTCCAGTTCGCTCACTTAAAATGGAAAATTTTAAGGGCTGGAAAGGTGAAATGTGTGTCCCTGAGTTCTATCAAATTGTTGAGGCTTTAAAAGAATGTGTGTGTGTGTGTGTGTGTGTGTGTGTGTGTGTGTGTGTGTGTGTGTGTGTGTGTGTGTGTGTGTATGCTGTCACACTTCGGTCTGTGTCGTCTTAGTTTTACTTTCACAGACTTTTAGTTAGTATTCATTGTTTCCTGCTTTCCTTTTGTATATACTGTATATACATATACACACATATATACAACACTAAGTTCTGGTTCGCAATTCTGATTGTTGCCTCAGATGTTTCTAGTAAAATGGGAGCTGTGGCCTTTTTTGACATAAAATTAAGCGGGAGATCATTACTAAGATCATTTGGAGGAATGTGGTGAGAAATATCTAAGTTCATGGTGAGATCTCTGACTTTTTTTTGCAGACTTTGGTGTCTTGGAAAATTTGAGCCCAGTTTGAGACATTGTTGAGATGTCTTCTGAAACTCGTAAGGAGACGTCTGTGAGATTACTATACTAAAATAGGTTTTCATTCTTGTATGTTCAGAAAACATAATTGTTCCTATATTCTCCATTGTTGCAGCTCCTCTCTTCCCAGTCTGTCAGTAACGCTCTGTTTAGTTCCTGTCTCTATGAAGCCCCTCCTTCTGAAAAGATTAATGGGATCTGATTGGTCAGCTGGATAAGTGTGTTGTGATTGGTCAAGCGCTTTGGGAAATTCCCCGCCCCTTACCATAACCGTGAGTTTCAACACACTACTAACTCAACCAGTCCTTGCCCCTTTAAATGGGGAATATTATAACGTGTTTGTTCCCAGAAGAAAACTCAAGACTACACTGCAGAAACAGTGACACTGATATAGAGAATAACTCTCGCTGGAGTGACTTTGCTTTGTAACTTTGCAGACCTTTCTCATGGAGATTTTTCTTTCCCATATATACATTGGAAAACATATGCATCTTTCTTATGTTATGGAAACACATCAGAATGTGGGTTTCACTTTTAGCTCAGAAATGATCATCCATGCACACAGACTATGAAAGATGTTTGTTTTTTCCCCCTCAAAAGTAGGAGGAAATCCCTAAAATAAAGCGGTGATTGTGCTAAGGTTACGTCTCTACTAGCGCGGATCTTCTTTGTTGTTTCTGATGCTATGCCAAGTTTACGCCTGCCCGTGGCACTGAAAGCTTTGTGAGAGGTAAGGTAACCTGCTCGGTAAGACAATACCTGATTTACCCCGACGCCTTTGCACAGGCCAGATCGAATAACTAGAAATTTGAGGGACAAAGCCATCGATAAGCTGAACCAAAGAGAATGGCCACTTAGCTGCTTGAGCGAGACCAAGAGATGCCAGAGAAATCTGAAGCTGGAGGTGGTGGGACAGGCCTGCAGATAAACACTACAGGGACCCGTGAAGCCTGACTGACAGCACACTGATGTTTCATATGTGAAGAATCGGTCACTGCTAAGACAAAGGCTCTTTATGAACCACTGTACCTCAGAGTGTGATCAGAAGAACATCAGAATTAGTATTAATGTCATTTTTTTCCTGGTTTCACTTGTTTACAGTCAGTGGGTCCAAACGTCAGAGTCCGCCAGTGGAAATGCCCCTGTTGGTGTTCGTTTTGATTATAAATTAGAACAATAATAAAAAAAAATGTAGTGAAAATTTGGCCTATGATTAGTAAAAAATAATTTTGTCCCCAAATTTCCCTTATATTTGATTATTGATTGCAGGATCTTATATAGGCCTACTATATGCTCATCTTACTATTTTAATAATAATAATAATATATACTTTTTCATTTACATCTGTGAATATATTAAGCACACACATGCACGCACGCACGCACACACACACACGCACACGCACACACACACACACACACACACACACACACACACACACACACACACACACACACACACACACACACACACACACACACACACACACACATGAATAACAGAGTTTCAAAGTGATTTCACTCTGGATTGTTAGACTCTACTGAATATTATATTGCTATGATTTGGCAAGATTTATTACTGTTGTCTTTTTGTTTTATTGTTCATGAAGCTGATATAATATAATACATACTGGTACTACCTGCTTAAAACAGCTCTCTAACAACCTATTTTACTTTCATAATGTGGCATATGTTTCATATTTACCCAATACATATCAAACCAATTTGATAGTGAAAAGTGTTTATATATCACGGTGAGAGAAAATCAGTTTAATGTAATTTAAGTTGAAATGACTTAAACATCCAAGTTGATTACTTAAAAATGTAAGGCAGCTACTTTTTCTTGCTGTGTGCTCTTCTATTGAATAACTTACAGTCTAATAGACCAGTAAGAGGATTGTTTCTAGAAACGGTGACTCCTGGAGCCGAGGAAAAAGCTTTTAGTTCTTCTGAGTTAGATGTGAATTGACAGCTAGACTGTGTTCCCCGCGGTCGGCCCTTATCCACGCCGAGGAGCCATTCCAACCTCAAGTGCTCCTGTCAATCTAACAGGATTAACCATTACAAGAAATAATGTTTGGAATCACCCACTGAACTCATTTAATCTTGAGGCTAAGAGGCCCTCTAAGACTCTCGTGAAGCACAACAAATAAACATGAGTTTTTTTCACATGTGCATAGAGAATATTGTTACTATTATTGCATCCGATGTTTCAGTTGATTCATAACTGATCACATTTGACCCCTCTCATATCCTGAAAATGTAGTTATAATGTGATTTATTTTTAAATAATGTAGTTAGTACTAACTCTTTTCGTCTGTCTGGTTACTTATTTGTTAAATAGTTATAGATCGTTCAGGTACAGGATTAAAATCCATTTTAAACGTTGCAAGAGCGAGGGGAAAAGTTGTGTTTTGGTTAGTTTGACGTCTTGCTGTGTTCGTCTGTTGAGATAAATCACCTTTAGGCCCTGAGAGATGATAGTTCCCATAGCTCTCCAGTTTTATAGTGTTTTGAATTTTGCTGCCCTACTGTTACAGTCATGCTCTATCACACACAGTGACACGGAGCTCGACAGGGACCTCTGCTGGCACTTTACAGCACTGCTCCACCTTCAACCTTCAAAACTGTTTTTTTTCTTCTTCAAAAGTGTCTTATTATAATTTAGATCTCTCCAAAGACAGTTTACAAAAGGACAGAATTGTGTTCTTTTGGCGAAATCTCTTTGTAAGTCAGTAAGGTGGATACAAAAGAAGTGCATGTGTGAGGTACAGTGAGTGCAAATGCTGAGCAATTAAAAAGATGACATGATTCAGAGGCTCATCTACTTCAGACACTGCTGTGGCACAGCTGCCCGTCACTCAGGAGAGCATGGATGAACACAACAGGAGGGAATGTTTGCATCCTCAGGCACAACATTCTTTCATGTCTTGCACTGTTTCATCCTCTCCTTATTCACTATCTTTTTATTCATTAGCATTTATTTATTTAGAAAATACAGGGACAAAGCTATGCGCTGAAGTGTTTGTGGAGTTAGGCGGACTTTAAAATAATAATAATGATGAGGATGATAAAAAAAAAACATGCTTTTTTTGTCCTATACATTGTTGCAGATGTCGTCTGATTCAAATTCAATCAGGACTTTATAGGGTAAAATCTGGCACATTGGGCAACTTTCTGACAGTCATAAAGCCAATGAACCTGAATTCATCCTATTCTGTTGATGGATGCAAATGTTACACAAGAGGAAATAATTTGCATAACTGTTCAACTGTCAATCTTGAATTAATCTGACAAAAAGAGTTGTTATATTTGAATAATTTGAATATTTGACATCTTTTGATTTATTTCCCCCCCATGTGGTTCAGGAATAAATAATAATAATAATAATAATAATAAATGAAATAAAGTGCAATTAAATTAAAATAAAAAAGTAATTACATTTTTTTAAATAAATAAATAAATATATATATATATATATATATATATATATATATATATATATATAAAAAATAAAAGAATACAATACTATTAAATACAATTAAATAAAATTAAATAATAAATGAGTGAAATAACATTTTAAAGACATTACTTTGAAATAAAATATATACAATACAATTATTATTTTATTTGCACAAAGAGATAACGCATAACAAATCTCATGTTGTTCATATCTTCATATACTAAAAAACTCAAAGCTTTGAAATGCACTTCATGGTGTGATTAATCTCAGTTGGAGTGATTGGCATGTTTGCAGTGTACACCAGTGGCCCCTATCTCTGAGGGCCCGTGAGGAGCAGGAATGTCTCTGAATCTCTCCGTCCCTCCTGCAGCTCAGGTTACAGTGTTCATAGATCACGCTGACACTGCAGGATGGCTGTCCTGGCCCAGTCCTGCCCGGAGAGGGGTCCGCGGGGCCTGGCAGGGCTGTCCGCAGGTTACACCCACATCTACGGGACAGACACATGTTCTGCCTGGCCTGAGCGCGCAATATTGAGAGATATTGCACTTGATAAGGAGCTTTTGTGTATTGAATAATAGATGAGGGGGGACTGGGAGTTATATTTTCTACAATGTTTGCCACATACTTTTGAGAACCTTTTTCTTCAGCACTTTTTAGACAATCGTCTATTTACTGGTGCTTCCAAGAACCCTGAAGTGGTTTAGTTTTAAGCTTTGAACAGCTCTGAGATGAATAGCAACATGACAAATTAGAAAATTAGAACTTAAATAGAACAATACTTCAATTATTTTAAATTTGTGTAAATGAACTGCTCATTTTAACACGAATTTAGAATGTTGTACAATACAAATGCAAACAATATACACAATTAACTACAAGTTATTGACTCTAACTATAAAATATCACATATGATATTGAAGTCTACTGTAAAATATACAAAAAACATTACTATTTTTAATGTTTTTTGAAAGAAGTCTCTTATATGCATCAAGCCTCCATTTATTTAATACTTATTATTTATTTGAAAATACAGAAAAAACAGTAATATATATATATATAGTGCTGGGCAAAGATTAATCGCATCCAAAATAAAAGTTTGTGTTTACATTATGTGTGTGTACTGTGTATAATTATTTTGTATATATAAATACACACATATGCATGTATATATTTAAGAACTATTTGCATATACACTGTATATATATATTTATACATACATTATATTATATTTAAATGTACATATTTTATATATATATAACACATTTTTCTTAAATATATTCATGCATGTCTGTGTATTTATATATACAAAATAATACACAGTACACACACATATATTATGTATATATAAAAGTATATTAAAATAGAAGACCATTATTTGAAATTGTAATTATGTTTTATGATATTACTGTTTTTTCTTGTTTTTATTTATTAAATAAATGTATAGCCTATTATTTTTTTAAATTCTGTACATAATGTATTATTATTATTATATATAATTTACATTGATTTTATATAGTGTATATTACATATTTTTAACAATATTTATTTGTATTATTTATTTAATTAATTATTTTTATGTTGTCTCCCTCAAAAACGGTTCTTGATAAGAAGTTTAATTGCCCTATCTGTACCTTTTTACCCTTTTTTTATCAAAATGTTAATGAGGTCAGAAAAATATCTGATTAAACATGGCAATAGTTGACAGATTTGTCCGTTTCAGTTTTCTGAAGATGAATTGAAGTGCTTCCAGATGGGGGTCAGATGGGAAGACATGGATACTCAGGTGAGCTCTGGGACCCTGCTCTTACTCATGAGGGTCTTTTACCGGGCGCAGTCATGTAGAGAGAGAGGAATGCTGAGGAAGTGACTGCGCTCCAGGCCAATATCTGAGCGTGGGGCTGAGAGACAGACAGATAGAGGGATAGAGGGATGACAAAAGACGAGAGCTGAGAGTGGCCCCGGGGCCGAGCCGACACGCCCACCTGTTGACTGCAGTCCGGGCGCTAAGTGCACTGTGAATGGACACTTACAATGGCCGGGGCAAGATGATCCGCTTTAGCAGCTTCTCTCTGATCGCCTCTTCCTCTCGGTGTTGACACCGATCAGCAGGTGATAGATCGACACACACCATGAGAAGCAGTCTTGTGCTCATTCTTACCATCTGCCTTAAATTCTTCTTAAAACCTCAGAGCAGTGTTTTAAACTTCAGTGGGTGTGTGTATACATGCGGTTCTGCTCCTGGCATTGTGTGGCTAAAGTCTGGAGGTTAACTGTCTCACACTCAAACAAACTGTTCAATCATCAGGCAGACGTTACGGTCAATACATGCAAACAATGAGAGATTTGTTCGGGAGGCATAATGGAGATCTTAATGGTTTCAGGGAAATATCAACTTCTCAGATGTTTCGGAAGATGACTGAGGAAATGTTTCAATTAAAAATAGAATCAAATTCTTGATTTTAGAGGTTTAGCAAAATAGAAGAATTCGATGAGAATATCTCTGACTTTTGTGTCTTGGCAAATCTGAGCACATTATTGGAATATACAGTAGTCAACATTTCATCAAAACCTTTCATCAAAGTTATACATGAATTTTGAACAATACCCGTCCTTGTCTTAGGACAACTTTGATCAACTTTTTTGATCCACTTCAAATTATTCCAAATAAATTCAGCAATGGCGCATTAAATTGATCAAAAGTGAAACCAAAGGCGTTTTTTGAGTTTTAAAAAAGATTTGTATTTCATATAGATGATGTTATTTTGAACTTTCTATTCGTCAAAATAGAATAGTTTCCATAAAAATATGAAGCAGCACAACTGTTTTCAACATTGCTAATAATAATAATAATGTTTCTAGAGCAGCAAATCAACATATTAGAAAGATCATGTGACACTGAAGACTGGAGTAATGATGCTGAAAATACAGCTTTGATCACAGGAATAAATTAAATTTTTAACATCCAAGTAGCAGACTGTGTGTGTGTGTGTGTGTGTGTGTGTGTGTTTTTATATATATATTGCAGACTTTTTCTGTGTCTCATACCGTCATTCTATCACTCATCACATCATCCTTGCGTACGTGTAGGTGCAATTTATCCACAAAAGCCACCGGTGTTCAGAGCTTCCTCTGGTGACTTCATCGCACCGTTCTCGGCACGTACATGATACAAACCTGCAATTATCCACAGACAACACGACAAATTACAGCGTTATCCAGAAACCACCTCACGCTAACCCGGAGGGACACACAAGGAACCCGATACGGCTTTTCCTAAACCTCTCAGCCTATATGAGTCTCAAACGTCAATGCGTGAGGTCAGGCCAGATTTCTGCTCTTTCTTCAGTTTGCCATTAAGCTTTGAACAAACCTCTTTACATTTAGACCTTTTTCTTCAACTGTTTTTGTTGTAAAAACACCTAGGAAGAAACCACCTAAAAATATCCTTATTATCATGAAATATCACATATAATAATTAAATATTAAATGCATTATATAGTGCAATATATAAATATAAACATCTGGACAGCTCTTTGCACCCAAGCTCCTCCAGGATGAAGAACACATTGTTTTTTTTATTCGTGTGCTGTGAGAGAATCCTGAGAGCTGTCACAGTCCGTCAAACCCGAAACATCACAGAGACGTCAAACAGCGCTGATATGTTTTATGGATTTTATAGACCGGAGATGTAGCATGACGAAGCAGAGCGTTCGGTACACCAACAGTATTTCACCAAACTGACACCTGTGCTGAGTGTGAAGACATGCCTGCTGGTGGAACTGTTGAAATGAATTTGAAATGGACCCCATGATATCGCTGTGAGAAGGTGTAATATGTGTGTGGATGGGGTCTGAGATCTTGCGTGTTACGGCCGTGTGGAGGAGAGAACAGCGCGCTCTCAGTTTCACCGTCAGGACTGTGATCTCTGAAAGAGCGTTTCGCTCCACTGACGGCCTCGGCTTTCATCTCAAACGCTAACCCATCACCTACGGCTTCGGTTACCCCTGTAGTGACAGCTTCAGATGAGTAAAGATGTGCTGCTCCACATACAAAGATGGGTTTTGAGTGGGAAATGAGGGCAGTTTTCACAGTAAGCTGGAGGATCAATGTCAGCTTAAGTGTGAGCATAATGCCTGAAAACCACACCGATTTCACTCAGTCAGTACAGCCTGAGAAAATATGAAGTTTATTTAGAGCTAATTGGAAATGCATATATATATAGCAAAAATAAAAGATTATAGATACATAGATAGATAGATAGATAGATAGATAGATAGATAGACGGAGAGATATATGGACGGATAGATAGATAGATAGATCAATGGATGGATGGATGGATGGATAGATAGAGAGATAGATAGATAGATAGATAGATAGATAGATAGATAGATAGATAGATAGATAGATAGATAGATAGATAGATAGATAGATAGATAGATATAATGACAGATACAGTAGATGGATGGACAGACGGACGGACAGATAAATAGATAGATAGATGGACGGATAGATAGATAGATAGATACATAGATGGATGGACGGATATATATATATATATATAGATAGATGGACGGATAGATAGATGGACAGATAGGTAGATAGATAGATAGATAGATAGATAGATAGATAGATAGATAGATAGATAGAGCGTTACTCATGCACGGCAGTCACAATGATTGTTTTGTGGTTGCTAAGGTGTTAGTGTGTTGCTAGGCAGTTAAAGGGTTTGGACGATAAATATGAAGCTCATGCCTTTTTTTTACCAGCCAGCAAGTTAATTGGTTAAATGAAATCAATGTGATTTTACAAAAGTGGGTCTTGCAGAAACAAACAGAAGTAAAGTCATCTTACATAATTGCCTGTTTATCTTCTTGACAGTTTTATGACTCTTGTTAGTGTTCATTTGTAGACCTGCTGGCTCTCATTAGCAGTCCCTCGGGCTGTGTGTAAATACAATTATTAACGGAACACCCTCTATGAACTGCACCACTGGAGGGCAGTATAATGTTTTGTGTCTGAGGAATATCCTGTCATGGGACTTTTTGTCTTGTGCAATACGAGTCTTTTATCCATCAAATGGTCAGTCAGAGAGCTCAGCTCAGAGAAAGTGTCCCAGACTCACTTAATCAATCACAGAAGCTGTCAATGTGGCGTCCTCTCCACTCGCTGGCCTGCCGAAGGGGACAACAGTGTCTTAACTGCGACAGGTTAACCTGTGGCTCTGACATATCGTGCCTCAAGACGCTGATCTGGGGTCAGATGTGCACTTAATCATATACTGAATTGTAAGATAATCACTGAGGAAGATAAGCTCAGATGTGCAGTGGAGATTGGTGAATAGCTGGAGTCTGACAGGTTAACTTCCAGCTCCTCGAGTCGTGAGCTCTTTTTCAGATTGTCAGTGTGAGAAACGGGCTTTGTTCCAAAACCTAGTGAGCTGCCTACCTAGGCAGCATTTAAAGACAACATAAGTGCGCCACATTTTGCTCCGCATCTATTTTTCACTGAAAAGACAATGCTGGATTGCATTACAAGCAAGCATATTAAAAAGTGAAGAGAAATGTCAATGTAATGTTGACATGATATATGATACTATATTAGCTAATAATTGATTCATTTTAATTTTTCACCTTTTGTAATCTCTCTTTTGCCTTCTATTCCTTTTTAAATAGTCCTGCATTGTGAGACAAATGTTTTCATGCAATCTCTCAATTAATAGTGGTCCTAAAAATGCAATAGAAATAGATAAACGCATGAAATTCTACGCAGTTACACAAAAGTAAATACAAAAAGGTATATATATGTGTATATGTGTGTGTCCAAGGTAGGCTATATAGCCTATTTAAAAAACTTTTTTTTTTCCCCCCAAAATATATTTAAAGATTTGAAATGTAATTTCTTGCTCCTTAAAGCCTACATATGACACATATTTTGGCATTTGAAATATATTTCCATTAAAAAAATTTATTCATATATACTATATTTCCCTTAAGCTACACTGTGTACAACTTATTCAGATAATTACAATATATTTGAAATATAATAAAACAAATATATAAAAAATATTGTTTTTTCCCATATTGGAACACTCTTAGGTGGCCTGTTTAGGTGTGTGTGTGTGTGTGTGTGTGTGTATATATATATATATATATTCTATTTCTTTTTAAATAGTCCTGCATTGTGAGACAAATGTTTTCATGCAATCTCTCAATTAATAGTGCATGAAGTAGACAAATATAAATAAGCACATGAAATTCTATGCAGTTACACATAACTAAATACAAAAAAGGTATATATATATATATATATAAAAAATAATAATTATCTACCCAAAATATATTTAAAGATTTGAAATGTAATTTCTTGCTCCTTAAAGCCTACATATGAAACATATTTTGGCATTTTAAATATATTTCTATTAAAAAATATATTATTCATATATGATATATTCCCTTAAGCTACACTGCGTACAACATATTCAGATAATTAGAATATATTTGAAATATAATAAAACAAATATATGCAACTTTTTTTTTTATATTGGTGGAGTCGTTAGCTTAGCAACACGGCAACTCTATTGAAATAATTTGGGATCTAGTCCCTTAAGTTGGGATGCTGCCTTCGTAGTCAGTAGACAGCTCACTAGTTTTGGGAACGCTCTGTCGGCCTGTTTAGGTGTGTGTGTGTGTGTGTGTGTGTGAGAGAGAAAGAGGAGGCTAAAGTGGAGAAATAGCTGGAGGTGTGATCTTATCTGATGTTAACTGAAGAATGACACCATAATGGAACAGCAAGGGTGTAATTATTCTCTTCTCTTCTCCTCTCCTCGCTCCCTCCTTCTCTCCACCCCTTCATGCTCTGCCCTCTCTGACAAATTAAGATGAATGTGCGAGATAAGCGCTGGTTCCTGCCTGTCTCCGCTGCATCCAGTCACAGCTCCAGTGTGTGAACGCTCAGATCACTTCTCACACTCATGGTGTAAATCTCGCTCAGTGTGCAAAGTTGAGGATGTTGGATTATGAGTGTGTGTATAGCATTAAAAACACATCAGCATCGGTTCTCGTCATATTTTATGTTCGGAGGTATATGCACTGGGGGTGGTGGTTTGAAGCTAAGTCAAGCAACCCTATTGGGGTCAAAAAAGTACATGCATTTATTATAAATTATTTTATGTAAATGTCTGTATGATGAGGTAACCAGTACAATTCTCAAGCACCAATATCTGATTGATATCATCAAGCAAATCATATAAACCTTTATTATTTATGATTTATTTGTTTATGACATTATAGATTTACATGTCACATATATACATATCATATAAAACTTTAAAAATAGTCTTTAGGATATTTAACATTGGCTAACAGGGATGCCACAATGACTTCTTAGGTTGCTTAAGAGAAACCTCAACCTTTTTTTTTTATTTCATCTTTTGAATTTTGAATAGATCTAGATTAGATATGGGGAAAAAAAATACACAAACTATTTTTTGACTGTGTGGATGTGAAGTGTTAGTGGAAAATATTGGCTAGTTAATGTGATGAAGTTCACGCGTGTGCTGTGTCAGAAATCACAGACTGTGTACACTGTAGGTCCTACATTTGGTTTGAAACGTACTTTCCGACCTTTGAAAAGTGTGTTCTGTATAGTATGAATCTGTGCAGTATGAATGAAATTCTGAAGTACTACATCTGCCATGTTGTCACTGTCATGTGATCTACTTCAGAGAAAGGTTCCTGCAGCATTTGAGTGCAGATTCAGTCAAAAAAAATTGTTTTAAATCTAATGCAATAATATTCAAACACCAAATATTTTTTAATCTAATGAAATACAATTCTAGGCGTTCAATCATGGGTGAGGTTTAGTTTTATATATATTAAAAGCACTACTTTGTGTGTGTGTGTGTGTGTGTGTGTTTGTGAGAGTGTGTGTATCTCCTGCAGGCACAGGTGTGTGTGTGTGTGTGTGTGTATCCGTGTATCCATGTATCCCCTGCTGGCACAGATGTGTGTGAGTGCGTGTGTGTGTGTGCGCGTGTGTGTGTGTGCGTGTGTGTGTGTGTGTGCGTGTGTGTGTGTGTGTGCGCGTGTGTGTGTGTGCGCGTGTGTGTATCCCCTGCAGGCACAGGTGTGTGTGTGTGTATCCCCTGCAGGAATGTGTGTGTGTGTGTCCGTGTGTGTGTGTGTGTCCGTGTATCCCCTGTATCCCCTGCAGGCACAGGTGTGTGTGTATATCCCCTGCAGGCACAGGTGTGTGTGTGTGTGTGCGTGCGCGTGTGTGCGTGTGTGTGTGTGTGTGTGTGTGTGTGTGTGTGTGTGTGTGTGTCACCTCTGGGATACAGGTTTAGGGAGAATTGTGTTTCGGCACAGAGGGTCTTTCCTTAATCCCTTCACACCCTCTGAGTGACCCGGGCTCAGGAGTCTGTCCGCTGACAGAGACACACAACAGAGAGAGAGAGAGACAGAGAAAGGTATAGAATAAAGGAGAAGAGATTATCCTCCATTCCTGATGTAATTCACTGTGTGTTTGCATACCAAACGCCTCTGAGAGATTCCCATTGAAGTCAAGCATTTGAGAAACGTCACGCGTGAACGTCCACATAATCCCCACAAAGAGGGTAAAATGACACCCGGTTTGTGATCAATATCATTTTAGTTCTATTTAATTCCATTTACTTTGATATATTGTAAGAAACAATAAACAAGGGGACAAGTTGAAACGTTACTGAGCTTCTAGTTTACTGAGATACAATAACATTTATGTAAGCATAAAATAATAATAGTCATTTTGATAGTTTCGTCATTTTGAAACCTATTATTTTCCCTTCAGTTCTTTAATGTTCCTCTGACTTAATGAAATCCCTGTAGACAGACATTATTGAAGCTTTATCCTGTTTTTTACCACAAAGTACAGTAGGCATGGACACATCAGAACTGCACATATAAAATAATAATGCAATATATATTATATATAATAGAATGTATAGGCATATATAATGTTTATATGTGAGGTTTGACCACAGGGAAAGCATTTTGTATAAAAATACAATAAAACAAATTGGCAATAAAACATTTCTACAGTCTTTACACCAAGTGGAGAATTTTATCATATGCATTTATTGCAATCCATCACATTTTATATCTAAGCAAGTCCAGTACTTAATTAGTAAAATCATTTAGTATAATCTTCATGACATGGCTTATTTTTGAGCAATTAAAACAGCTTAAGAAACATAAATAGCGTTGTTAATGACAGCTGATATCTTGTGTTTCAAGCTTTAGTTCAGAGCGTTTGGAGCAGGTGAGTACGTGTTGAATCAGGTTGAGTTCAGAGCGAGGTTGAGTTTGACTGTGGCGTCAGCTCAAATTTCGAAGGATTTGGAGGAAGAGATTTAGTCAAAATTCCCTGAAATGCACTTTACATATCTGACTGTCAATATAGCCGCACATCACATGGAAGAATGATTTTACTGTCTGCGCACATACTGTATTTACATCATTCATTCAGCAGAAGCGATTCATTCACAGGATAGAGTAATACATATCATACCAAATTTCAGCTGAGCATTACAACACTGAATATTGGACTCTTTGAGGATTTTATTCAAATAGTGCAAGATGGTTAAAATCCCCAGAACTGAAGTTTGGAAATTGCATTGGATTCCACTGTTGGACGAAAGGCTGGAAGTTCATTCTTAGACTGAGGGACAGTGAACACTACATTTGTAGTATAGCCTTGTATCTCGTTGTCCCAGCTAACAGTGATTGTCCTCAGAACTTCAGCTTTAACGTTCTGGCAAGGTTCTCTCAAACTTATGAACCAATGTTCTATCAGTAACATTAATAGAATGTTAGGTTTAAAGATTTTAACAATGTTCTCAAAACTCGAGCACAAAAATGTAATTTATAGTATTTTTTCCCCCTGAAATAATTTAGTTGGAACTTCGTCTAACATTTAAAAAAAAATAATGGTACACACGTTTCAGAATGTTCTGAGAACATTCAAAAGTAACATTCCCATAATGTTTGAATAATAATAAAAAGGGAATGTTAAATGAACGTCCCCATAACTAAGAAAAAAAGGTTTTCAAAACATAAAAAAAACCGGATGTTTTTAACATTCAGAGAACATTCAGAAATACAGTTTTCATAACTTAACGGGAAGTTTGCAGACTATTTTGTATTGTGTTAATATTGTGTACGGGTACGGTAATATAATAGCCAACCTACTCGTGTACAATAGCACACTTGTTTGTCTGAGATCTGGAGTTTGCAGGGTGGCAGCAGAGAGCTGGTTTTCAGCAGCAGGGTCAACACAGTGAATGTGATTTCACCAAGTACAACATGTTCCTGGATCAACATCTTTGAGGGACAAGTTTACAGTTTATGTCAATTGAAGGCTTACAACAAGGCTTTTACATCAGTGTTATTCCCCTATCATTTCCCTCTCATTTTAGAGATAAGTTATGGGTAGGGTTAGGACTACATTTTCGGACAGGAATGTAGATCCAGGAACATGTCTTACTTGGCAAAATCACGGTATACAACACACACACACTCCTGCTGCCCCCTGCTGGCTGGAACCCAGCTTACACCCCGGCATCTTATCACATAATGCACAGTCCAAGGGCCAAAGGTTCATGCAGATTATTGAAAATTACATCAGGGACTCACAATGACCTGACATTCCTGTAAATGGATATAATCTCCTATATCATAATCTAAGCCATTAGATTTTATGAGTCAGTTTTTCAATGCTAGACTTTTTAAAAGACTTAATGATTCTGTGAGTGAGCAAGTTTTTTTCTGTTGCGTTACTGGGTCTCTGATTAGTAAAGTACACATTATCCCCGGTTTCACAGACAAGCCGTAAGCCTGGTCCCAGACTAAAGTGCATGTTTGAGTTGTGTTAACTAAAAAGTAACTTAAAATATGCCAGTGCCATTGTTTTGTCTCAAGATGCACACCAGTAATGTTTTTCTCTAAAGCATGTTCATAAAAGCTACTTAAATGCCCTAAATGAAAAGGTTAATCTTGGTTTAAACTAAGCCCAGTCTGTGGAACCAGGCCAATGTGTTTTAGCTTAAAAACTGAACACAAGATCCTCGTCACTCTAAAAAGATTTATTATTGTAATATGGCATTATTAAAATATGGTAATATTTACAGAATATTTGATGAATGTATGATACAACAGCATTGTAATATTGACAGTTTAAAGCCAATAAGTCCAACAGTATATCTGATGCATAAGCTGATAAATAGTATAAGCGCTAAATATATTCACATCTATAAAATATGCAAGACATTTTTAAAATAGCTTAAAGTCTAAAGGAACTGATAGAATAAATTTGAACTATGTTTTCTTAGCCAGTTACACATCATGCAAAGTATTTTAGGTTCTTAGTAGAAACGCTAGACAAGTAAATTACATTTATAAACATTTTTTAACGTTAATGTTTCTTAAACATAAGTGCAATAAAATATATGCAGTGGCCTATAAAGATATTTGAACACTTAAGTCAAACATGCATCAGATAAAACATGATAAAACATAGTATTAAACACAAAAAGCATAGGCCTATGAGATGCTGTTTTCTAATGTAATGACATGTTTATGTGATTTAAGAGTACAAACACTTTTAGGGATGGGTGTGTGTTTATAGCCTTTAACAGTTTTATGGTCATGGCAAACCATAAGTTCAGTTCTGCAATTCACATCACAGTTAATGTGGCAGTTTCAAAATATTGGGCTCAATTCAGCTCAGGTCTGAAAATCATCTCCCGTTAAGACCCGTTCACAGCCAGAATGATAACTATAACGACAACTATATTACGATAATATTCTGTTTATTACTGCATGTTTTTCGTCCGCCGCTTTAAATGCTCAAGCTTGTTTTTATCGTTCATCGGCTGGAATAAAAATCGTGATTCCATCCAAATCGTTTGATCGTTATAGTAGTGGGACTCGATTTTTAAAACCACATCTTTATTGTTAACGTTATAGTAATCGTCGTTGGTGTGAACGGGCCTTTAAACTGATTTTTGTGTTTCAGATTTCTGTGTTTCGGCTTTAGTACATCATGATCTCTTTGGGCGCATCCTCCGTGGGTTTCTCCTGCTCTTTGCGGCGTGTGTACGCGGTGTGGACGTACAGATACACCATGAGGATGGAGACCATATTGAAGCAGATGTACGGTATCAGAAGGAAAAACCCCACCTTTAGGGTAATTTTTACATCTTTCAACGTCACTTTGGCCTCGTCGGCTTTCACCAGCGTCTCGAACATCTGGCCAAGGAAGGCGTTCGCCACATACAGAATCAGCGCCAAGCTGGCCAAACATACTAGACAAGAGATAAGACACACAAAGGTCTTAAAACCACTTGTAGTATTATTTAAACCTAACGTTTTAGACATCTAAACATTTTAAAAGTGCTGTGATGTCAAATGAAGAGTTGATTCTGCATTATTTCCAGTGTTGGGGAAAGTTACTTTTAAAAGTAATGCATTATTGCGTTACTCCCTTAAAAAGTAACTAATTGCATTACTTAGTTACTTTTTTAGAAAAGTAATGCGTTACGTTACTTTTGCGTTACTTCTTTTTTTCCCACCTGTGCTGGACTTGTTTTTTTATAACACAAAAGTTATAGTTTTGGGCAAATGTAAAGACCCTTTCACACTAAAAGTGAAATAATAATAATCCTCAGGCTGAAGGAAATGTCTACAGTAGAGGAAAGCAAACAAGCAAACCTTTCTATCTATCTAATTTTTGCGTAAACTGAATCATCGAAGGTCAGAAGCAAGTACATTGGTCAATAAAGTGAGATTAAATGCATAAAAAATTATGTTTTATGTAACATATTTAGTTATTTGGAGGTTTGCATAGTATTCTGATTCTGCATTTCACTGATTTTATTCATTTTGAGGAATATTGAATATTTTTTTGTGCAAGTGAGATGAGTAAATGCTCACTTTTAGTCTAGAACTACAATAAACATCATGTTTACACACACACACACACACACACACACACACACACACACACAACGTCTCTGCACTTTGATTTGTCTCAACATGAGGACAGGAGAGCTGTCAGTCAATAAATGGGAAAACAAAGTAACTTGCGTTACTTATTTGAAAAAGTAACTCAGATATTTTGTTGTAAAATTTTTAAGTATTGCGTTACTTTACTAGTTACTTGAAAAAGTAATCTGATTACGTAACTCAAGTACTTGTAATGCATTTCCCCCAACACTGATTATTTCTAATCGGATGCAAGCACATTTCCTTGTTTGTGACATTGTGTGTGTTTCCTCACCACTAAGTCCACTGCATGTGTATACCCCTATTGGTCCCATGTAGGTCTGATATGGGTTACTGAAGCTGTTATAGAGGGAGACCAGAATACTGCCCGCAGACCCCAAAAGAGCCAGACCCAACAGGATGACAACCAGCGCGTGCAGGATAATCGGAGCTCCTGCTATTTTCCCCAGACGATCAAACACTGAGAGAAAGACAAAAAGACTATTCTATTGGAAAATAAGAATGCACACAACTCCAGGAAGTACAGTTCTAATTTCTGAAAATTCCAAAGGTCTGTCTGTCTATCTATCTATCTATCTATCTATCTATCTATCTATCTATCTATCTATCTATCTATCTATCTATCTATCTATCTATCTATCTATCTATCTATCTATCTATCTATCTATCTATCTATCTATCTATCTTTTACACAAGCTTCATTTTATCTGTTGCTTTTACACTTGAAAATGTCACAATAGCATAATCTAGCATACAAAAATTCAATTGAAGCCTTATTTGAAGCTCACCAGGCACTTTTATTCCGAGTTTGGAAATCCTGGGGCAGTTGATTTTGAATTCTGTGCCGTTGAAAAGGCCGATTTCGAGACTGGAGGATCCATTGAACTCTTCAGTTTCGATCGGTCCGCAGGTCATGTCGGCTGCGGCCCAATCCGTCGACATCCCAAAACCCAATAAACACACTCCAGCTGCACATATTAAAGAACTTGACAAGAAATGCAGTAGTTTCTCCGTGGACGGCATTGTAACTATGGTCCTTTTTTCTAGGTCCTTGGCTGAGAATTTGCTTGTCAAGCAGACTCTTTTTAATTCCTGACGCAATGTGGCTGGAAAATGGGAGAACTTGGGATGAGGTGAGGTGTTGGTGGGTAATAAATGGTGCTGTATAGGTTGCACTTTGCTTCACAGATCTGAGACCAGTAGCCAGGTGTTTCCGTGTAATGGCAAAGGTTTGGACTGAGGTGGGGAGAGCTGATCACAGATCAGCTCATAATGTAGCTCATCACAAGGAGGGCTATAAAGTCATAAAGCAATCGCCTGTACAGTCACGGACTGCTGCTCGTGTTGTCATGGCATTTATATTGCAGTTCACAACATCATAAAGAGAGTGACGTGGGTTTGATCAGAAAGAAAAGATCTAGAAATCATTCTCTGACAGTACAGAAGTCCTGCTTTACTGCTGTGGTGTAACTAGAGCCATCGATAGGGACCCTTCATTTCTCACAGGACACCGGATGGTCTGGGGTGTAATATTATAATAATTGTTTTTTTAAATAAATATACCTTTTACATGTTTCATACTTTATTTAAATACAATTTTGTTGGCTGTTAGTTATGTAGCGGTGAAAATAAAAACAGTAAAAGAAAAGGAAGAGATATGACATTAAATGCTACACATCATCATTAGGTAAGAAAACATGTTTATATTATATAAATGTGTGTATTTCCTGTATTCTATATTTAGATTTACTGTGATGCCTTGTCCAAAGTCCATTCTCCTGTGATAGGATATCACATGGATATTAAAACACACCCAAACACGAACACACATGCAAGCAGCGATATTAGGATTAGAAAATGTGTGGAATAGATATATTATACCAGAACAATACACAACCTGTAAAATAAAATAAACGTATAGAAAATAATTACACTTTTAACCAGCAGGTGGCGCACGTTTTTCAGTCAATCTGAGAAAACAGCGTTGATTGAAATTATGCATAAATTAGATGAACCATTAGGCTTATTTATGTTTTAATCATTTTAATTATTTTCAATTAATTATTCTACTTATTTATTATAAATAAATAGCGTTGATCAGTTTTTTTGGTGCTGATAATTATGATTTAATTGCGTTTATTGCACTTAAAACATGCTCTTTATAACTGCTTTGCTAAACAGATGCTGTAAAACTAATGTAAACAAAATAATACTGTAGAATGGCAGGCGGCATGAACGAATGGATGCACACATCGGGCGGGGCTTATCGGATGTTGATAGATTTAAATAATAATTCTACTATTTCTGCTAGTTCTGCTATTCACTGTGTAGTTTCAGTTAAATAATACAGGTTTTTATTCAGCGTAATAATTAAAGTATAAATTACTGTCCAAACCTCTGCTGAAGGAACGCCAGATCTCTGTTGATCACGTGGAACCGGTTCTTTGCGCGGAACAGGACGGACCAATCACAGACGATTGTGATATTTGAATGAGTTTTCCCATTTGTCTATCATACACAGATAATTTGTAATAACAGAACACAATGACCGAACAACAAACAAAGCCAGATGTTAGAGATGCTAGAGCTAGATAGCCACAGTATGATCGGAACCAAAGTAGAGGCTGAAGATCGAAACAAACCTTGATCTTGAATTAGAGACCGAACTAACCAGAAACAGAGTTAAATGTGGAACTAAATTAAATAATATATGAATAATAATTTGTTTGCTTGCACATAAATAGTTTTATTGATATAGAAGCCAAATTACAGTTTGAGATGACCTAATTCATATCAGCGCCATCTTTGATTTTTGGCGGGAATGAAAGCGATGCTGTGATAGATAGACATAGGCTACATCTCTTCAGTGAGTTGCACAATGTGTGTTTTTTGCTTTGTTTTGTTTTTTTGTTCTAATGACGAAACAAAAAATATCTTCCCAAGAAATTTCAGTTGACAAAAAACCCAGACAGTATGAGTTGTGGAAAATGATTGATCTGAGCTTTAGTAAGACTGCATCTGAAATTGTATACTCTTGAGTAAGTAGCCTACTTATTTTAAATAAATATTACTTACTGACTGACTGCTAAAAATATATGTTCTATATAGTATGCGTGTGTGTAGTATAAATGTAATCTGGACATATTCGCCATGTTGTCATTATCATATACCAGCATCAGTTGTGTCGCTTCACTGCCATTCATACATCCTGTCCCTAGGCCTCATGGGATAGTAGTGTTCATCGTATGCACACTTAAGAATCTCACTGGAAGAAGTAGGTCATTCGGGTACTTTTTGGCTGGATCCCAAATGTCACACTCCGACCTTGTGGACCTCCTTCGAGTTCACACTTGGTGACGTCAGGAAGTGCAGACCTAAAGGGCACTGGCCTCGAGTCCACGCGAGTGTATTTTGGGACAGGCTTGATGACATCATGACACCGAAAGTCAAACAGCCACAAACTCCTCCCCTCATTTATCTGATTGGGCGTTCACAATGATTCCTGGGTAGGTAACTCGTGTGGAGGGTGCGAAAGTGCAGGCTTCGCCAAAGTCCGCTTCGAGGGTACAAAGGCGTACTTTGTCATGAGCATACTTCTGAGCGCTGAAATGCCGAATGGGACACCCTACGGACACGGACACTTGGCGAGCATGCACAATTTAAGGCCACGAGGCCGCGAGTCCACATGAAGTGTGCCATTTGGGATCCAGCCATTTTATGAGTAGCCTACTGTGAATTCAGCCTTATTTTGTCACATAGGTCTTCTGTTTTTCGCCTACTATATAGTAGGTAAGTATGCGATTTTGGATGCAGCCTATCCCTCACAGCTTCGCTTTCATACCTGTCATGGCGATGCTCTGAATAAGATTAGATTCAGAGCTGTCGACCGACATAACTAAAACGAGAGCTAGATTACACTCTTTAATGTGTATAAATCCCCCCTTAAAAAAAACAATCAAACAAACAAAAACAGAACATTAGTTCAATTTTAATGGAGGAATTCAGCATTTTGAGCCACTGGGCGCCCCCTAGAGGAAGAACACATATCTGCCATAGTCAACACCAGCATTTGATTGTCAGGCTGAGGCTGTGCTTTTAGACTCACGCGTTTCAGAAATGGTCGCTAGGCGGCTCTGAGCACACGGAGAACTCCTGAGAAGCGGGTGAACCCCTGACAGAGGAGTAAATCTGCAGATCAACACAAATCCTCCTGTTTCCTCTAGCAGCAGCGGTCAGCTTTCACCCAGCCGCCCGGCGCGTCCTGCGCTCCCCATTCCCGGATCATAATCATCCGTGCGCTTGAAGAAACTGCCTTCGTGTTGGACTTTACGGTAAGAGGGGTATTTACTCTGAATCTAACGGCTTTAACCGCTATGTTAAATTTGGTACATGTGTAGGAATGTTGTTTTTCAGTAGGCTACGCTGAAGCGCGTAAAGGAACTGTGCGCTCCGGTGCGTTTGATACACCCATAAATACTCGCATGCAGCCAGGACTTGAGATTGGTTTGTTTTCTCTAACGTGCTTTGCTGTTCATCTTTATTCATGCATGGTCCATGCTGCTCATGATCAACATAGGATCCCAGGTTATGATGGAGCGCATTGGTTGTGTTGGGAACGCGAGTGATCTGTAGGTTTCTTCGTAATGTGGGTTAGTGGAACAAGCTGAAGGCAGGGAATGAGACGGGAGTTTTGGGAAAGGCTCTTTGGGACTCACTATTGACTTCCACCTCTGCAGATCTGCAAATTGAGCTCGCGGAGGAGAGGAATGTCATGCTGGAGCGTAGGTGTCTTACAGTAAAGGCACAGCAGATGAGCAGTATAAAGTGGTGTACAATATGATTTAAACAATGACAACTTCATCTGAACAAGAAGTAAACTTGTGTAAAAGTAGCTAATGAATATCCTCATCGTCTGTCATGTTCTCAGTAATACAATGTCCAAGATATTACACACACACACACACACACACACACACACACACACACACACACACACACAGTAAGATTCAGAGTTAGAAACAGTTAGCACAGATTCTGAAGAAGTCTGTTTTGTGTCACGCTTGTTGTTGTTGGGATGTGCATGTAGTTCACATTTTAAGATAAATATTCACTGACTCATTTGCATTTGTGGTTGTTTAAGGACAGACATATTGCCTGCTCTTTTAATTAATCACTTTAATTAATAGTCAGTCTGGTAACTACAACCATGTTAGTCATGAATGCATGCTTTATCTGGTTCCTGGCATATTGCGGTGCAAAGGATGGCTAATATTTAACAGAATATCAGATCAGTATAATTTAGTACAAGTCAAACCTACTCGCATGCATGAGCAAAATAGCATGTTATGGATGCAGTTTGGAATATTTTTTCCTCATGGAAGCAACAATCGCTGATAATAAACTCAAATCAAGGGACTTTCTGTCAACATGGGCCATTTGTGTGGATTTATTCCACAAGTACAACATAGAAAGTCTTAGGCTAACAGATGCTTGATTCCTCCTGAAGTAGTTCGGATCTGTTTATGTCTTCCAATTTTTTTGAGGATTATTCTGGGATAAATACAATTCAAACTCTATTGACAGGATATGGAAGTCACAGGTGAAGTCTAAAGAGCAAAAGTACAATAGATTAAAGGCATTTTTGTTTGCTTTCACAAAACTGAATCAGAATTATTTTTGGTGGTCATCTACTGCATGCTACAGACGATTTACTTCTTTTTAACCTAGAATATAATATAAAAAGTTGCACTGTACCAGCGGTTTCCTTCTTTCTGTAAGAGAAATATCAGAATCAATTTTTGCTTGCAAGTGTTTCATGTAGTTTACAACATTTCCTCTGTATGGGGTTACGGAGCATCCGTGTTTACTGTAGTCCTCTGCTGTGTTGTGCGTCCTCATTGGTGTTATTGCGTTTAATATTCTCTTTTAAGCAGTTTTTGTGGGTAGCAGTGGGAGCTAATTGGTCCAAAGCCGTTGCAGTTTAGTGGGTGAAACGGATTATTTGTTGGGCGCTCATTAGATCTGTCAGGGTCAGAAGAAAGGCCTGCTGCTCTGTGTAAAGTGTGCAGAGCAAAACGATCAGGAAGAACAGAAATAAAGGCTCATTATCTGGATTGAAGTTTGTTTGCTTTTGTAATTGAGAGAATTAAGCTGTCTAAATGAAGTAAATGGGAATCACGCTCTCCAGCAGGAATTATGGCAGTGCACTGATCAGCCGTGTCTGTATTTCTCTATACATTTATTAGTATACAAAGCATTTAATTGTGTACATTAATGAGAGCATCTGTGATATAAAGTGCTTCTTGACTTTGTTGGCCCCTGTGTGCTCATGTTTGTGTCCTGACGCACAGGACGAGCTGACGGGAGATCCAGCACATTGTTTAGGCATGTATTCATTTACTGGAACGCTTGGCTATTCTCGTATGTTCAGACGCAGGGAAGTGTAGAAAGGCAGACAGGCAGCTTCCTGTGAGGCAAACCCTGAACCTCTCCGTACTCTCTCTTCTCCCTCGTCTCTCTCTCTTGTCTGGTCCTGTCATTTGGCTTTGTTTCTGTAAAGTGATACAAATGTCCATTTTGATCTCTGTAGTTCCTTGAAGCACTGACAAGATTTTACAAGCATTTTGTTACTGTAAAACACTTTATTCTAAGTTTTACTGTTAACTCATGAAGACAAACCCATTTTATCTTTAAAAATAAATTGGGATGCCATGATGGGTGAATAGAAAACCCACAAGCCTTTGCTCTCGAGAAATGTAGGCTATACCGTATGTGTGGGCTTGGAAAACTGTTTAAATGGTTTTCATTTAAAAGTAATACAGGGTTTGGACTCTATTCAAATTCAATCTGTTTTTTCCTAGTAAATTAGAATAATATGATAGCATATTTTATTGTGCTCTGTATAAATAATAAAGTGGATATATCAATTTCAATGATTGACCTAGAGACCAATGATAACTTTTACAGTCTGTGTGTGAATATATTTTGTTCTAGTAGGCTAAATAAATCCACGCACACACACACACACACACACACACACACATTTATGTTAGATGCGATTAATTGCCAATAATCAATTTAACAACACTTATTTTAAGTTTTCTTAGCAGTTACCAGCCACGGTGTTCAAGATGCTTTTTAGGTCATTGTTAGGGTACTCTCAGTGGTTGCTAGAATGTTTGGGTGGTTGGTAAGGTGTTGCTAGGTGGTTACTATAGGGCGTTTTGTAGTTCCTTGAAGTGTTTTATTAAACAAACTGGCGTGTCTATGACATTCTGGTCTCATATAGCCCTACTTCGCTAAGTCTAAAAGTAAATGATTTGAGGTATTATTCATGTCTAAAGCTCAAATGGTGCCGGAATCGTGTCAAAGTTTAATCCTTAGCGTCAAGGGTTTGTTTAAATCCCTAACCCTAAGAAAACAATGAACAATAGTGATACGACAGCTAGCTAGTAATTTACTGTGAATTCACAGTGAAAGTTGAAGTACGAAGACACTCAATCAACGTCTTGTGAAAGACACATGTGGTGCCCATCCACTTCTGTGACACTAGAAAGAGCTTCAGGAAGTGGTTGTAATGGGTTTATGGAGGAGTGTGAGGAGTGTGTGTTTGACAGGGTGTGGTAGCATCTGCTGAACGGCCCCTGGGTTGCGTTCAACACGTGCTTGAGTACGAGATTCCTGTTACTCAGCTGTGCAAACACGACCTCGCGGGTCTACCTGCTGCTCGCTTGTGTTGCACACGTCCCTCACTCCGAGGCCTGCGCTATGAGCCTGTCCCGACTCGCAAGCGGTTAAACGCACGCCTCCAGATCCCGAGGACACTCAGATTCTTGGAATATTTGAGGTGTGTGAAATCAGCAGTGATTTAAGCGGTTAGTGGGTTGATATGTAAATCTATGTAGACTGGTTTGTCTTTGTACTGTTATGACGGGAGGCTGCAACCTGTCTGTCTGAAGTCTTTGAGAACCGGTGTTTGGCTGTGAACGCTCGTGGGACGTCCCAGAGGACAAGTTTATTGAGTTGCTTTTGTATTGCTTTCTAAGCTGACTTAACGAAGGTTCGTTTATGGTTCATTAATGGACTTTCAGTTTTGTTTTTCAGTTATTCATTTAGGTTTCAGCTTTGTCTCAAATGTTTCTCCTTAAATTACTTTTGAGAAGTTATTTTATATGCAAATAAGACAATTGTTGACATAAATTAAGTATAGAGATATCAAATTAATGTGGGCAGCAGCTCCGATCATTTGGTCTTGAAAGAATTTGATGACAAATTTTTTAGTTTACATTGATATTGACTTTTATTTGCAGACTCATATTTTGTCAAATGGAGTTTGAGAAATCCTGAATATCTTAATTTCTCTATATATTGTGAATATATGTGAGTTTATGCTCCCTCATAATGCAATTATAATGGGATTTTAGCAATATTGCGATTTAAACTTTACCTCATCATGTATACACAATATTTCAATCAAACTAATGCGCTTAAGCTCATAATCGTAGTAACCATAATGGTGCTTACCATATGATTAAACTATGAGATTACTTGGAATAAACATGCATGTAAACACCTTAATCGCATCATTACCGCTCTGACCAAAGTGCGCATGTGCTCAGATGTCCACGGATACCGTGTGTTGTTCACACAACTTCATGAATGAAGTTTTCCCTCCACTCCAAATCGCTAAACTCTGTCAACACAACTCACTGCACAGTCTCTGCTCTTTATCTTCACCCAGAGACGGTGCGAAGAACGCAACGACATTGCTATGCTCATCACGGCTCAGAATAACAATATGTCCATAAAAATGTGTTTTGCATTTGACGGATATGGATTAAAACAGTGGCCAGTAACACCTACATGTGTGCTATGCATGTGAAGTGGCAGTAAAAAAAACCCACAATTCTCAGTGAATAATCAGAATAATTAAAATCGCATGTAAAGTGTAAAGTGAAGTGCCTGTGTCGTGTAAACTTCTTACTGCGATTAAGATTTTACTCTGATTGTTGCAAAAAATCGCATTATTGGTGCACTTGTCCATTTACTCACCACACACACTCATTGAAGTCTAGGAGAAACAACTGAGATGTGAAAGAGATCTCAGTTCTCTCTTATGGCATTGTTTCAGAGCTGAACAGGAAGAGACGTGTGATTCTCTTGGGTTGTGTCTGGTGGAGAGCTGAATGGACAGGAAGCAGATCTGGATTGAATTTGAGCTGTCAGGGGAAGAGCCAATGATGTCATATCATTATTACCGGCTGCCCAGAAATATGAGGGGCAATATGCATTTCCCAGCACATTTCTTCACCCTTTTACTACTCAATTACTTTGTGCACCCCAGCAAAAAGGCTTGAGTTGATTGTAGGGCTTTTAACAGTTAAAGGGACAGTTCACCCAAACATGACTCGCCCTCATGTCGTTCCAAACCCGTTCATCTTCGGAACACAAATTATGATATTTTTAATGAATTCTGAGAGCTTTCTGTCCCTCCATCGACAGTCTACACAACTTCCACTTTGACGCTTCAAAAAGTTCATAAAGAGATTGTCAAACTAATGAATTGAGCGGTTTAGTCAAAATTTTGACACGGTTGCTATATATGATGAACAGATTGAATTGAGGTTTTAATTCACATATAAACATTGATCAGCGAACATAAACAGAAGCTCAAGCGTACATGCTTGACACGCGAGAACAAACCTCATTGGTTCTCGAGGAAGCTCAATCGTGCTGCTTAACACGAGAGTAAACCTCATTGGTTCTCGCACATCAAGCGAACATGCTTGACCTTCCGTTAAGCATAACTAATATGTAAAGATGCATTATTCTATATGTGAATAAAAGCCTAAATTCAATCTGTTCATCATATAAAGCGATCGTGTCACTTCATAAAATTTAGACTAAACTGCACAATTCATAGTGATTAGTTTCTTTATGAACTTTTTTTAAACATTAAATTGGCAGTCGCGTAGCTGTCAATTAAGGGACATAAATCTCTCAGATTTCATTAAAAAATATCTTAATTTGTCTTCGGAAGTTGAACGAATGTCTTATGGTTTTGGAACCACATAAGGGTGAGTAAATGATGACAGAATTTTAACTTTTGGGTGATCTAACCTATTAAGCACAACATGAAAATTGACCCAAAGCTTTAATTTTGTTGTAGATCATTAAACCGTTACGCTGCCTCAGAAGTCTGTCTGAAAGCGAGGCAACAAGTCAGCTCCCTAAGCTTTCAACCAAAGCCAATGTCTCTTGATCAATGCATCCTTGCTGAAAAGTATAAAAAAAATTCCACAAAAATATCTTATCGACCCAAACAAACTTCAGTTTAAAGGATATAGCAACATATGGTGGGATATACAGTACTATCCCCAGGTTTGATATCTTGATGAATCCGAGCAGGAAACAGTATCTCAGGCCTGAGACATGTAACGTCTGTATGTGAGTAGACAGAGTCTCACTGTGAGGATGATGACCTCTCTCTGAAGCCAACGAGAGACAGAGCTGCAGGCTAGTTCCCCTTTGAAATGTGATCGCAGGATGATCTCATGGCTTTGAAGAAGCTTCTGCTTCATTTGTGTGTGTGTGTCTGGCTGTACATATTTGCCCCAGTTCCTCTGAGAGTAGTATTTGGATGAGGGACCGTGTCTCTCTCTGTGTGTGTGTGTGTGTGTGCATGCAGGGTGGAGTGCACTATGACATCTTCTCTCTGGTTATGTTTTTATATCCTGAGAACCGAAAGCAAATGTTACACTCCCCTCCCAGAGAGACTGTTGTTTTGGTGCTCACCCCCACAGTTCACACCAGCCCATATGCTCACACACAGACCGTCAGTGTTCTAGTGTGTATGAAACATGCATGAGATTTCAGAGCAATAACACAATCTGGTGACACTGCAATCAAGATGTGTAAACAACGTTTTAGAGGAATAACCCTTATTCAGAGCAGAGCCTTGGCGGGTATGAAAGCGAGCCTGTGTGAGGGATAGACCTACTGTGTTTTACTGTGTTGGTCTGCTGTAAAAAGGTATAAAAATCTCATAATCACTTACACTCTAAAAAATGCTGGGTTGTTTCAACCCAATTTTGGGTCAAATATGGACAAACCCAAACGTTGGGTTAAACATGTAATTTAAAAATGTAACCCAACGGCTGGGTTTGTCCGTATTTGACCCAAAATTGGGATGAAACAACACAGCATTTTTTATAGAGTGTATATTTTTCCACAGCTAATGTTGTCTGGAGTTTTTTGTCCACTGAAATATCTTGGGAAGATGTTTTTGCAGTGTTTTGTCAGGACAGGGCAATCCACTGAAGAGATGCATGTCTATCCCTCACAGCTGCGTTCCTGTTAAAAGTTAAAGATGGTGCTGTTGTGAATACGGTCTATAGTTCACCAACAGTCAAAATTTACTTGCATGTCGTTCTAAACCTGTATGACTTTGGTACAAAAATAGAGATGTTTTGAAATATGAATTTGAAAAATTTGAATATTAAACGATGCAATTGTAATAATTTTCAATAACTTTTTTCTATTGCAATATATTCTAAAATGTAATTTATTCCTGTGATCAAAGCTGAGTTTTAAGCATCATTACTCCAGTCTTCAGTGTCACATGATCCTTCAGAAATCAGTCTAATATAAATATATAAATATACCTTTACATCTTTTAAATCCACCAGAAAATATTTCTTTGAAGGTGAGCTTCTTTGACTTGCTGCTGTCAGTAAATTCAGGATTAATCCGCTCATGTGCTGATACTATAATTCAACCTCTCTCTGCGCCTCCAAACCATAAAGAGACAGTTCAGTGGTGCTAAACATAAAGATTTGATGTCTTCATATAAATCATTCACATGTGGAATGTTTCTATGCCATACTTTGATGTGATTTCATTGCACTTTAACGTCTAGCGTACACTAATGCAGTTTGTGCTGGATTCTAATGTTAGAGCCGGTCACGGCCCTGCTTTTCCCGGCCAAGAAAGCAGCAGCTTAAATTAGAGCATTCTTTGTCTTTTTGTAGATTAGTCATGTACATCAAGGTAGAGAGTCACAGACAACAAGCTGTTCGGAGCAAAGGCGCCTCTCCTGAACGGTTTAATTCCAGCCTCCTGGGTCTAAAAAAATAATGGAGCAAGTTTTTTGGCGTTCGGAGGTAGCGGGTTAGACGCGCTTTTAGCGTATTATCACACTAGCACTGAGCTTCTAAAGCACTGTAGCTTTCAGAGCGATACAAATAAGTTTTGTTCTAGAGCATTGAGTGATGCACTTAACAAGGTCTGAAGACTTTTGCATCTGACTGCATGTGCGTTCAGTCAGATGTAGAGGGAAGGAGAGAGAGCCATGTATCCTTAATACTTGCCCTGAGGGGGTTTTAATGTGATGTATTACAATGACTGGGTTCATATCTACTCTAATAACTCACAGTTCAAAGGACAACTCTTTCAGTGTTTCGCCCTGTCACAACCACTAAGAGCCGAAATGCCTCTGCACTGACCTCAGGGCAAGTAAAAGCATCTTACATTTAACTCCTTTTTGAAGTCAGCATATATCAAAATCGACCCTGTTTGCTTTCTAAATCAGTGTTTCAGGTCTTTGGGTCTTTGGTCTGTTATTCCAAAAGAGAAATGTTTGTCTTGGAAAGCGTTCATCAAATGGTTTACTTGTGCCACCTTTGACAACTTCCAGTAGCAGCGTGGCCTTTGGCAGAAAAGGGCAGTTTTATATATATGTATATATATATATATATATATATATATATATAGTTTAAATGTTTTACTCTTTATTCTGGAAACCACAGCTGTACTGTGTATGGTTCTGTTCAAATCAAAACGCACACTGTAAACCTGAATAAGTGTCACATTTTTATTATGTTCTCATACATTTTAATTGATCTTTACTTCACACATTTAATTTAAAATGACCATGTAATCTCAAATTAAAGGATTAGTTCACTTCAAAATGAATTTTTCTGTCAACATTTTCTCACCCTTAAGTTGTTTCAAACCTGTATGAATTTCTTTCTTCTGCTGAACACAAAAGACGATATTTCGAAGAATGTCAGTAACCAAACAGTTGATGTATCCCATTGACTTCTTCCATACTAGTATTTTTTTTTACTAATATGGAAGTCAATGGGATACATCAACTGTCTGGTTACCGACATTCTTCAAAATATTTTCCTTAGAAAATAGAAAAAAATTAAATAAGTTATGCATGCAGTTTGATGTTGACTTAATATGCAGTAAGTATCATAAATCGTATAATATTCTCAGCAGATTTATTGCAATTCATTGTGTGTTGACTGTGTTCATGAAAATAGACGTACCTCCTCCAAGAGTAATGCTCTGAGCAATAATGGACTGGCATTGACCTGATCAGCTTCTCTGTCTGTCTATGAAGTCAAGCTGTGTGTGCGTTCTGACTTACTGTTAAAGCCTTTAAACACTCTGTCGTTTACATAGTTCTCTGATATTAGCAACTCTGTGTCCTCCCTGAAGTGCTGTTTGTCTCCTCTATTATGCTAATCATTATCATAATGGTTTCACTTTCAGAAAAACAACTCGCCGTTAACTTGTAAAACTGCAGTTTGTTGAATTGTGCCGTTAAATGGTGATCAGACCATTATGTTGATCAGTTTGTGTTCTGCTGAATAGTTAAGCAATTATTTTGGGTGTAGGTAATGACTTATATGTGTCATGAGGCTTGTGACCCGGTTGCTTGCGCAGCTTCTTGAGTGTATTCAGCTTAATCTATTTGCCAGACAGGCGATAAAATGGTCAAAATATTTTTCTAGACATGTTGACGGGGGATCCAGCAATATCTAGTGACCAACTCCTTGGCTATTTACAAACTCGCATCTAGTCTGAATTAATGTCTTCAATTGCAGAAATCATCAGTGTATTCGGGTACTATTTTTATTTATTTATATGTATACTCATAGTGGTCGGCCTTTCTGAGAAGAAATGAGATCAGAAAATGGGTTGGGTAGTGTGAAAAATATAGCATGCTGCTAACCACACGTTGGCTAAAAAGACAATGGACAATGCAATAAAGCACAAATCCGAAAGGCTTCAGGCTCAGTTCTTCAAAACATTTTTAGTATGATATGTGCAAACTAAGTGCTAAAACCAGCCAATCCCTCATCGGCCCGTCCTGCAGCAGCCTCAGTGCGTGCCTTGGGGAAAATATAATCATAATAATGATAATGTGTTCAGTCTGTCTGTAGACTTGGTTGTTTGGGGTCTGTACGTTTCTTATGCTCACCAAGGCTGGATATATTTGATCAAAAATAAACTAAAAACAGTGATGTTTTAAAGTATTATTTTAGTTTAAAATAACGGTTTTCTATTTTTATTTCTGTGATGCAAAGCTGAATTTTCAGCATCATAACCCCAGTCTTCAGTGTCACATGATCCTTCAGAAATCATTATAATATGCTGATTTGCTGCTCAAGTAACATTTCTTATTATCATCGATGTTGAAAACAATGGTGGTGCTTCATATTAGGGCTGCATAACAAAAACTAATCGTTTGCAGAATAACAGTTTTTGTTTACATCATATATGTGCATGTACTGTGTAAAATAATGATGTATTTATAAATACACACACATGCATGTATATATTTAAAAAATATTTACATGTGTATATACATTTTTATATAATTTATATATATATAATTGTAAATACTTAATGTATAAATATAGTTTTTTCTTAATTATACATGCATGTTTGTGTATATATAAAAAAATATTGTACACACACACATATATGATGTAAACAACAACTTTTATTCTGCAATCGATTAGTTGTGATTAATCGTTATGCAGCCCTACTTTATATTCTGGTGGAAACTTTGATAAACTTTTTTTTTTTTTTTTTTGGATTCTTTGAAGACTGTTCAAAATAACAGCATTTATTTGAAACAGAAATCTGTTGTAACTTTATAAATATCATTACTGTCACGTTTGATCAAATATAATGCATCCTTGCGGTATAAAAGTATTAATTTAAAAAACAAACAAACAAAAAACTCCCAAACTTTTGAACTCGGAAACTGTAGCTAGTAAGATTTCTAAGGGTTTAGTAACCGTACCCTTCTGTTGCTCAGCCGATATCTCTAAACATCTAAATATAAACATTTGCACAGTAAACATGATCCCTCCCTTGGTATGATAATGACATGTGATTTCTTTCAGTGGGGATGTTTTTCCTCTTTCAGTTCTGCTTTATCCTGTGAGATGGTGTTTCAAGTTTCTGAACTAAGGAAGCTGTGGGCTGCAGCATTTTTTACTGAAATGTTCAAAGCAATGTGACCTTGTTCTGATTAATCTTCCACCGGCAATGGTCTATCAGTAGTGCTGATCTGCACTAGCCAGATTTTCATTCACATATTTTTATGCCACTTTTATGGTATTTGTTTGCATTAGAATGGATGGAAATGGCAAGATGCGGATGAAATTTAAAAAATGTGCATAAACAACTTTCATTTACATATTTTTGCATAAGTTTCCGTGAAAGTTATACTATTTTATTCTCTTGAACACATAAATGCTATTTATTTACAAACCTCTTCAACATTTCTTTATTTATATTTATTCTTTTGACAGATAGGCTACTTTTATCTAAAGCGACTTGCATTGCATTCAAGCTTTCTTTTCAGTTAATGCAGCTTATTCCTGGGAATCGAACCCTTGGTGTTTCTAACAACATTCTCTACATTCTCTTGGCTGGATTTTTCTAAATAACATCTGGAATTTAGATACATTTATCAAGTTCATACCTAAAAAATGCAGTCAAATCAGCGGTATTAAAGTGATTCCAGACCATCTGTAAGAGTTGAGCTGTTCCTGGAGAGCATCTGAGTCAACCGTGTTACTCGTGATCATGCTGAGTTCGAGTCTAGATTTAGTGTGGGTCTAGACACAACAGTGAGCTAGTCAGCAGGATGAAATACCAGCGCTGTCTGCCCTGTCCAAGGCTCTCAGGAGGGGGTCACATGCTTTCAGTTGTCACATTTCCATGAATCCGCCTCATTACCGTCATATTTAGCAGGGGATCTGCTTACTTTAGTCACACAGCCTTATGGAACAGTTCCTGCTGTTTTTCTTGAGTCATTGTGTGGTCATTCTGCTATCAATCTGCTTTTTTGTTGCTTTTGGCAGGATTTGTTGTTAAACTTGACCCTGTTATGCCTGTCATTTCCTGAAGCAAGACTGCTAGGAAAACCGTAGGGTGTGTCTCCTCCTCGGGCCCCCCTGAAGAACCCACCGCTACTTTTAAAAACAGTATGGGGCGTCATTTTCAGCTCGCTATATGAGCCAAACTAAATGAGCCCACACAAGCAGAGCTACTCTTGCTCATTGTTCCTCGACTCAGTTGAACTGATTAAAGTCGTGGCGGCTGTTAATTTCAGCACAATCTCGTTCCCCAGCGATTCTCTGCAAGATGAAACGCGAGGACCCTAGGGTGCAGCTGGCAGATCTTATTCCCATTGGGATGAAGAGGAATTTTTAGAAGGACTTTCATTTGCATGGGCTTGAAACAGCATGACTCTGAAGTCGAGCGTGGAAGACTCAGTAGGGTGGCCTCGGGATTCAAGGTTGAGATTAATGATTTGGAAATACCAAAACACAAGTATAAACTGTCTTTAATTGTTTTGATTGCCATGGAAAAATTCCTAAAGCACTGATACTATGTGTTTTGAATCTCTCCGCAGAGGAATTTAAGCTCAAACTCACCAGAGAAGGATTTGAACCCTCCTATCCGACGAAAGTATGATAGATAACATAAGAAAATGTCCAGAAATGTATTAGAGGGATAGTCATGACATGTTGTAGACTTATATGTGACCCTGGACCACAAAACCAGTCATAAGTCGCACGGGTATATTTGTGGCAATAGCCAACAATACATTGTATGGGTCAATTTTTTTTGTTATTTTATGCCAAAAATCATTAGGATATTAAGTAAAGATCATGATCAATGAAGATATTTTGTAAATGTCCTACCTTAAATATATCAAATTTATTTTTATGAGTGGATGCAGCAAAATAGTTTTATCTCGACCAAATATTTTCCTAAACCATACATCAATGGAAAGCTTATGTATTCAACTTTCATATAAATCTCAATAAATAAATAAATCCCATAAGACTGGTTTTGTGGTCCAGGGTCACATATATGGGCAGATTTCTCATTATATGAGATTATCACTTGTAGTGTTTTGCCCCTTTTAAAGGCTTTGGGAAAACAAAAGTCAAATAAGTGACCTAACAACTACAAAAGGACTCTTCACTGTCATGTTCTCACTATTAGATTAACTCAAGCGAGTGACTTGCACTTAGTAAACTTGCTTTTGTTCAAACTTTAGTGATCCTGTTCCAGGGTTGTTTTATTTGCAGCCGTGCAGACAAGATTAGTCAAGCAGCTGTTAACAGAGCATATCTTGATCTGGTCTAAGATACACACTCAGCATCTGAACCGGCACGCAAAGTTGCTGCGGCGGGAAAGAATAATATTTTATCTGTGGTTTTAGGAAAACACCTCAGTTGTAGTGATGTTTTAAAGCCTTTCTTAGTGATTTCATTCCTCTGTGCTCCAGTGAGCCAGGCAGGTTCAAGATCAGTGATCCATTTAGCCTGCCTTTGCACACTCCCCGACCTCAAAGCACGGGTAAACATTTCCACAACTGTAGTTTCTTGCAGAAAGTTCAGCAGTGTAATCGCTTTAGCAAGTGCGACTCAGGCAACAGTCACATGTCTTCTTGCATGGAAAGTTGACTTTAAACTTGTTGTGTAAATAATGGTGGGACGACATGCTTTTCCCCTTCTGTATTATTCCAATGTTTGAGGCAGAATGAATTAGGGATGTGAATTTTTCATTTTTATTTCACATGAGCGCAATATGGTTGTGTGTATGTGTGTGTGTATATATATATATATATATATATATATATATATATATATATATATATATATATATATATATATATATATGTACATAACATTATATATATGTACATAACATTATATATATATATATATATATATGTTATGTACATATATTTCTCCTCTTCTTAATTTTAATTTAGTTTTAAATGTAGTATTTTTTTAGCGGCAGACTATATGTCTGTCCTTCACAGCCTCATTTTCATTTACTAATTAAATAAATGATTATTATCAAATGTACATAGAACATACTGAACGATCAGAGAGTACTCCACTGCAAAAGTGACGGTGACCAAATTATGCATTTCATCAACTCGTCTTTTGGTTCTAATGGATGTCGAGTTAAATTAGTCACAAATCAAATCAGGTTCACATGGTGACTCTTGACCTTAATTTGCATTAAATGTCATTACATATCCAATATCTCTAATATTGGTTGTTGTGATGAATTCTGCTTAAAAAAAAAAAATATATATATATATATATATATAGAAGCTACAAAAAGCTTAATAGTATGCAAACTGTCCCTTTTCTGTAATGCAAAAAATAATAGTGCAGAAAGTACATGCACCAACTTTAAAAAATGTAATGTTGCCTAAGCTTTTTCTTTCCTTTAATGTTTAATGATAGTTTTTAATATTTACTCATGAAATCTGAACGTACCCAATCAATGCTGTGTGTGACTGGATGATTATCCACATTTATTGAACAACACAGACTAGGGCTGTAAACGATTAATCGCGATTAATCGAATCCAAAATGAAAGTTTGTGTTTACATAATATATGTGTGTGTATTGTGTATAATTATTTTGTATATATAAATACACACACATGCATGTATGTATTTGAGAAATATTTGCATTGATATACTGCATATATATTTATATGATTTAAATTATATAAATATAACTATTTTATATATAAATAACACATTTTTCTTAAATATATACATGCATGTGTGTGTGTATTTATATATACAAAATAATTATACACAATACACACACATATATTATGTAAACACAAACTTTCATTTTGGATTCGATTACCGGTAATTGCGATTAATCGTGTACAGCCCTAACACAGACTCAAAAGTGACCCTTCAGCAACAGAACTGGTATAGTATCTGTGCTTTATTCCATTGACCCTGTAGAACTCAAATTGTGTGTAAATCTTCATGAACTCCCAGACTCTGGATAGGGAGAAGATTTTCCAGTTGCTGCTCTCAGTAGAATTCACTTACAGCAACATTCAACTTGTGACCTTTTGAAGCGCGATGGATTTGAAATGATTTTTTGTCATCTCGGCACAGGCCGGTAGATCAGTCTGCCCTGGGGAGTGGAAGCGGTGGACGTTCCTTCGGCCCCGTATACACACATAATAACAGCTCTGCAGTGTGTCACTGTTTGTTTACATCCGGAATATGAAGCAGGAAAAGAGTGTGGTCCAGAAAGGGTGGTTCCATGCCTACTATCCCATTACATCCGAGTCTGTTTCTTATAACGAACAAACCAAAGGGCAAGAACTCAGATAAGAGCGCCATCCGCCTCCTGACCGGGTCATCAGAAGATAACGCCTTTCAAAAGTGATTGAGTGCTGTGTTGTGTTGTTTTGTGCAATATAATACTGTATGTCTTGTTGTTTTGTTTCGTATTGCTGGAGTCCCGTCATGCCCTGCCTTGGTAAATGACTTACAGATATTGCAATTAACCGAAATGACATTTCACTGTTGTGTGCTAAATAGATTTCCTTTAACAGCCCTTAAATTGAATTTAAAGACGCTGATGTGAAACCACTTGAACTTCATTTTTAATTAATCATGACATGACGTTATTTGACTGTGGCACAACAATGAAATGTTTGTAGGGTACTGTGGCATTGATTGCGCAAAGCTTTGGTGGATGACTGTAAAAATATATGACACAATTACTCTGTTGCGAAACCTAGTGAGCTCTACGCTGCTTTGTAAGGCCGCATCCGTGACTGATTTGTAAATGAATGTATAAGAATGTATTGTTTAGACCTCAAATATGTGATTTATATATAAATATAGCATCTATTTGAAAAGTTGTAAGAACAGCTTTATCGCTGCTGGCTCTTGATATTATACATAATTAGTTTTGGGTATATCAAACGGACAATCTTTGATCTTATTAATCTATTACTTGTTTCAGGGGAAATCTGGGCAAAGTTAAGTTTCATAACCTTATATTTTTATTTAATTAACTTAAACCTGTACTTACTAGAGCGCTGCTTTTGTACTTCTGACTTAATTGTTTGCTAGTACCTTGGTTTTGAAGTCACAGTTCAAACTGAACAAACTTTGACTCTGTCTTTAAAGAAAAATACCTGTCAATAATGCTGCACTCACTTTGCACTGCAGTTTATGGTGATGTTGTAAAAAAGGAAAGAGATTTGAAAATATTTGAGCAAAAGGTAAATTTTTGCACTATTCAATGGGATAGTTCACCCAGAAATGGTTTAATGTTGGTAATCAAACTGTTGACAGCATCCATTGACTTCAAAGTAGTAGGAAAAAAATGGAAAAGTCAATGGCTTCCGTCAACTGTCTGGCTACCAACATTCTTTAAAATTCCTTCTTTTGTGTTCAACAGAAGAAAGAAACTCATACAGGTTTAGATTAATTTGAGGGTGAGTAATAATGCCAAAATGTTCATATTTGGGTGAACTATCCCTTTCATTTTATTGCTCTCCTTCAGTGACGTCTGTGAAGTTAAACGGAGACTTGCTTGCTGTCAGAATGAATTTTTATGCAAAAAGGAAATACTCTCAAAATATTTCTAACATTTACAGGTAAAACCGTAAGATGTAAGGGCCGAGAAAAAAACACACTTGCAGCAACACACGCATCTGACAGGTCAAGCCACTTCAAACTGTATGCTTATGAAGGAGTTTTTTCAAAGCAATTAAAGCTACAATATGTAATTTTTTTCACCGCTAGGGTTCACTAACCTCTTACAATAACAAAGGCGTAGGTTGATGATGCATACACATTAAGCAGAATTATGTATCTTGTCGTCAAGCTGATTGATCTAATAATGTTTATGGATGAGTGAATACATTGATGTTTTTAACATGACTGTGGTGTTAAGCAAGGCACGATTGCTAATGAGAGATTGCTAGCTGAATTACTAGTTACTCTCACAGGTCTGTTTATTTGACGAATTAAACGTGTGAGGTAACGCAGCGTTGACACTAAACTGCATTTGAGTGTGTTGAAAGTTATAATGTTATTATATGTGTTAGTTTGTTGGCTGTATGAGACTAGCAGTAAGCTAGATCAACATTAGAATAACATACAGATCATATTCTAACATTGCATCATGTTGAGCTATTTAACATTGATTCGTTTTATGTACATTTGCTCACCATAAGAGAGGCGTCTCTGTCAAGTCGAAGTTTGTCACGGACGCTTGCTCTCGGCATCTCGAAAACGCCACGCTGATATTGATCATCGTTTAGGTTCTCTTTTTGTCAAAAAGTCTGCTTGCCATGGTCCATAATGTTTGAACGAAACAACAGCGTGAGCGTGCCACTAGACGTAACGCTGTTGTCCACGTCTGTCGCCATGGTTACTCTGGCAGTACGAGCGGAAACATGGGATAAAGTGTATATTACGTCATTAACAGGAGACAAGTGAACACGGAGTCAGGGTCGGCCCATTATTTAAAATTGGAATTTCTCTGAAATTAAAAATCTTGGATAAGTGATTTTGGGATATTTTATTGCAAAATTCTTACATATTGTACCTTTAATATATGTGCACTGTACCAAATGTTTTTGAACAAATGAAAATGTGCACCGTTACACCCCTAATAAATAGATAGATGGATATATAGATAGTTCTGAAACGAGTGATTGAGTCTGTCTGTTTTCAGGTCAGTGTTGTGAGAAAAATTGCATTACTTTCCATTGTTGACATTTGAAACACAAAACATGTAGAAACAGATTAAGGCAAGGTTTGGCTTTTTTAAGTCATTTGAATGTCCTTTTTGTAATGTATTATATACGTGTGTGTGTGTGAACTGAGCCATAACGCGGAACTGAAACACCATTATTAAACTCTTTTTGAATGCCCAGGATTTACAAAAGCCACGGCAAACCCAGAGTTGCTTTTTTTTCTGATTAACAAATAATGATCAAATGGCAGAGATGAGAAATTATGAAACCAGCACAGATTTAATTGCATCTTGTGTTTCAGGGTGTGCGAACAGAAAGGCTGATGGCTGTAACAGTGTGTTCTATATAATGATCTGTTTCCTGCTCTCTCAGATTAATGCTGGGAGGAGAGAATGCAATTAAAATGCCCTACTAATGAAACCTGTTCTTGCAGAATTCAACCGATTTTAATTGGCCTTGCTCATGCAGTGCTGATAAGAAATGTAGATTTTCCTCTCACAAAATAAGTTTGAAATGAAGGCTGCGCATTGTCACATTGTTAAATGAGTTGATGGATGGATGTATGGATAAGCAGAGAGATAGAATGATAAGGAATATAGCAATATATCCATGTTTATTGAAAAAAAGAAGAGTCCCAGTGCTTACGTTAGGTTTGTTTCTGAATGGGAAATGCCATGCACAGCACGGTACGTATTTACTTCATTCTGTCTCAAAGGAATATTTTGCCTGCTGGCAATGCAACACACTGTAACAATGCTTTATCAGCCTTAATTCAGGCTAAAATTGTGCTTTGTAATGAAGAGAAATAGCATTAGACTGACTTTACCTGCCCCGGACCAAGGCAATGTGCGTTTGTCACTCTTTTATAGTTATGCACTTGGGTTTTATTGCTGTATAATTTCCCTCTTAAACATATTTTACATTCTCTTTATTCTAGCCAAGCCATTTACAGAAGAAACCTATACTATTTTAATATTTTATTTTAGTCTTTTTCTTGAATATCCGCCTCATATCATGGAGTATCATTATGTTTACATGCTTTGCTTTAGTATATGGCTTTCCGTTATCACAATTAACCAAATGACTTATTGTGTGCTTTTCGGATTCCCTTTTATATCCTTACCTTGAATTAAAGAAAAGATGTCAATGCCATTGTAAAACCACTTATTTAAGAAGTTAATTCGAAATTAATCTCAGCATGCCTTTATTTGAGTCTCATGCTTGTGTTTACAGAACATTGGAATAAAAGAGCTCAGTTACTTCACTTCCTTTGTTTACATTTTAACGGAAGACCTCCTGATTGGCTATTGTCGATCGTAATGTCATAATCCACAGAATTCCATGTGATTTGGTAGGATTGGATGCATAAATGACCTCTCTGTGTTCAGCCCGCATCTCCTCTAATCTCTGTTGATTCTGTGGGGAATGAATGAGAGCTCTATTGTTTCTGACTGCTCCTGTCAGAGCGGAGCAACAGAACTCATCATTGTTTCTGCCACTTTCCTGTAGCTGTCGTCAGAGCTGGCTCTGGATTTCCATAATCCCACTGCTGAATTAATGAACGCCTAATCCATTTCTGCCCCGCACATGAGAGAGAAGGAGACCGCTGTGTTTTTTCTTAGCGTTCTTGATGTAGGAGAGCTGACAGTTCATTGGGAGTCAGTCACTGGGAATATAATGTGGTCTGACCTGACTTATTCCACTGGGAATCAGACTTCCAGGCTTTCATTTCAATTTGTATGATGTTTCCATCTGTGAATTCTGCAGGCATCAGAAACATGAATTCCCTGTGTTTAGTGCTCAGGGTTTAGGGGATGCCCTGTGAATCCTGAGAGTCTCTTTGCTGCCGGTCTCTGTTTGCAGTTATATGGCTGTTGTCTGGGGCAACAGGCACGACGCACGAGACTGAAGTGAAGTAGAGTTGCATGTTTGCACTGCATGATCTTTCTCTCACACACATGGCCATGTTGGCCTGCTTTTATGTAGCAGCCATAAATGTATATGGCCTACATAATGTTTTTTTGTTGTTGTTGTTGCTAAGCTGTCTGGGCATGTGGTGAATTTCTCAAAGCCTGTCAAAAATATTGGCCATTTTTCACTTAAAGGACAAGTTCGATATTTTACACTTAAAGCCCTGTTTTCAGATCGTTTCTGATGAAGTAGAACGGTTAAGATTGAAATTTGGACACATGCCGCTGGCCCGAGAATTTCCGGTTTCTGTGGTAATCTGAAAACAGGGCTTTAAGTGTAAAATACCGAACTTGTCCTTTAAATATCCCACAACCAACATTTCCAACATTGATAATCAATCAGCATATTAGAATTATCTCTGAAGGATCATGTGACACTAAAGACTGGAGTAATGGCTGATGAAAATTCAGCTTTACATCACAGAAATAAATAAAAATTTGAAGTACATTAAAATAGAAAACAATTATTTTAAACTGTAATAATATTTCACAATATTATTTTTAAATCAAATTAATTGAGGCTTGATGAGCATGAGACTTCTTCCAAACTTTTGATCAGTACTGCATATCTTGCATTAACTTAGTTATTATTATTTTTTTATGCTTATTGTGCACATGTAGCCCTAAATCTTTATTCAATAAATAAACAAATACATAAATTACTTATTGTAAAGCTTGTGTTAGGGCTTTTAATTGTATTGCATGATATAGGCTTATTTTATAAATAAACAAACTGACTGGCCTTGTATTTAAACAGTTATTATATAGTATATATATACTATATATATACTATATAATAACTGTATAAATACATATATTATATAGTAATACAAATTTTGGGACAACACAATTAAAAAAAAAAAACCTTAAATATATTTGCAAAAAAAATGTAATCATATTTACCTTTTGATATTTTGAAAGTTGACCGAAACACATTTTTGTGAAATTCTCAATGTTTTTGCATTAATGTGGATGTGTTTACAGCTTGCTTAAGTAAATCTAGTTGCATCAGTTCTTCGCTATATTATAATCATGAAGTCTAAACCTGTTTAAAAGAGAGAGAGAGAGAATTCTGATCACACATGCAAATTGCTTTCTTAGGATTATCCAGTAAAACATTCCCGCTCAAGAAATCCCAGTGCTTCAGTGTGCTTGCAGTAGCTCTCAGGGTTTACTAGAGATGATGCAAATGTGAAATGCAATGAAATCAGCCGAACACCTCGAGCATATAATAAACATGCAGACGAGCTGCTGAAGAATGCTATTACCTCATGTTTCGATTGACTGCGTGCATTAGCATGCGGGGTTGCTTCACTGAACACAGGCTAGATTTCACATCACGCTTTATCAACTAGATCAGATAAAGTTCTTGCAGGATCCGATGGAGGAAGTGTGTTTCCAGGATGAAGGAAATCTGAACAAAACAAAAACAAACCGCAACTGAAGATAAACATTTGTCCGCTTTGAGATTCCAAAATCGGGCTGATCGAGGACATGACAGAGCAAACAACAAATGTTTTGGATTAAATCGCTGCAAAATTATATAAAACGGGCCATCAGAATTTTGTTTTTCTTTGCTTCTCTGTGAAATGCTAAGGGAAAGCATCAATATATTTTGTATTGTTAATGTTTTTTTTTTTTGTTTGTTTGTTTTTTTTGCCTGTCAGATTATACAAACGGGAAAACACCCATTGGCTGTATCGAAGGAGTACTGAAGTGGTTAAAATAAGATATTAGAGGACCATAATTACGGTCTGACATTTGTGTTGCTATGCTGCGAGCGAATACGTCTGGGTCAGGACCCGTGTAGAGTAGGTTGTACAGGTCTGTTCCCAGGGGAAACGGTCTCCATGCCAACCAGCTGACCACGAGATTACCGCTGAATAATCACAGACCCCGGATCAGATCAGACGAGGCGATGGAGAGGTGTGAGCAAGCAGAGAGAGAGAGAGAGAGAGATGATAAAGAGATGCAAACATGAACGTGGATGGTTGTGACGGGGTGTGTTTGTAGAGGCATGTGTGCACATGCATACTTTGTCCTAGCGTACACCCTTGAGGAACACCCTTTTAAGGACATATGCCAAGGGAACATGTGAGAACTCCCACATTTAAAGGAATAGCTCCGCTAAAAATGAAAGTTGCCATTATTTATTGATCCTCATGCTTTTACTTTAATTTTCTACTAGTGTCAGTATTATGTACACACTTCCCGGCTCCCCCAAAAAAGAGTTGCTTTTTGGATTTAAATAGGCAAATGTCTATGACTGAATCATTATTGCAGTGGTTATTATTTTTCTAGGATGTTAAATGTTTGGGGACAGTTTTTCTAACCCTAACTGATTGAGTGTGTACCAGATCTTGACCAAAAATGTATGCACCTCTTGATGGAAATAACATCACAAAATTTACTTCCATCAAGAGGTGCCTCAATTTTTGGTCAAGATCTTGTATTGACGATGCAAGAGTCCAGCACTCTGTAAAGTCTCGTCCAGCACATCCCAAAGACTTTCAGTGGATTTAAGGTCTGGACTCATAAGTGCAAATTCATGTGTGAAAATGATTCTTCATACTCCTCCCAACCATTCTTTCACAATTTGAGCCTGATGAGTCTTGACTTTGTCATGCTGGAATGTGTCATGGTTGTTTAAGAAATGAAAAGCTACACACTCCATCATTTAGGGTTAGAAGAACTGATAGAAACATAATAATCACTGCAATAAAGATCCAATCATACTTTAATCCAAACAGCGTTGTTGTTTGTTGTTTTTTTAACCTGTTTTTTTGTTGTGTTTGTTAATATTTGTAATCAGTTTTAATTGTAATATTAGTTTATTTATATAAAATAAATATTTCTGTATATCTCAGTAAATAACAAGCAATAATGATGAGAGCGAGTACATTATTTATTTTTCATAATTTGTCCAGAATGTTTTTCATTTTTGGTGAACTGTTCCTTTAATAGACACTGTTCTCAGTTCTGGTAGTTCATCTTTTTGCTACGGTGAGCTTCAAGGCTGCAGTGTCTCGTGTTTTTGGCAGGTTGAATTCACTCCTCTGCTTTTCTGGCAGATAACACTTCCAGCTGCACCGGGAAAGACAGTTTTGTTTTTTTTATATAAAGAAAAAAAAAAACATTCAATCAGTTTGCCACAGCACCTTGGTAGTGTTTTTTATGGTGTAACTTTAGATTTGTATAAATGTATATCAATTGCACACAGCTCAAATTTTGACTATTTTAATTTGTTCATTGAGGTTCATTTATACTGTAAAAAAGAAACAAATATATATGCAGAAAAACTATTTTTCAACCCTCATTCGACCCTCTGTCTGTTTTTAAGACGCGACTGGTCAGGGCCACTGTTATGATTGGCTAACGTCATTGCATAGGAAACTGTATCAACACCCACTCGCTTTTGCACACAAGTAAGTGTTTTGAAAACATTATCCGTCATTTACAGACAAAGCATTATGAAATAATTTACTTACGGTTTGTGATGCAGCTGCTGTCAGATCCAATACAGTCGCTGCTTCATCTTTCAACAAAAGATTCTTTGTGAACTCTCCATTCATTTTATACTGTAATGATATAAAATGCTCCGAACAAACATATAATCCTCCGACGTGGTCCGGGACGCCATTAAAATAAACCCTCCACTTGTTTCCGACACTGGGATCCTTCTGAAGTCTGTACAGAGACTCAAACGAGCCGTTTAAAGCGTCTTTCACTCTTCCATTTGTCCTGTTGTTGACAGACTCAAGCGCGTGGAGTAAGTCAGAAACTGAACGTGCTTCGGTATACTGTATTCAGTGTAGACGGCATCACTGATTATAATGAGTTCTATATTTGCTTTTGACTTAAGCGCCCTTTATCGTAGTAGGCGGGGCCTATGATGCGATGATGAATAACGTTTATCGATGTCTTGCTCTGGAGGCAGTCATATGCAAATGTGTTTGCCCGTGTGACGTCACAAATCCAACAATATCAAAACAAGCTGTTTTTGGAGTTTGATTAAATAAACGCTTGGTTTATAAAAAGAAGCAGGGCGTTTTAAGCTATGAAATTTTCTGGATGTTTTAATGGTTCAAAGATCTCTTGTGTCAAAAGATCAAGGCAAATTTGATTTCTTATGTCCCCTTTTAAATATTGACAGTTTTTGGGGATGAACTAGTTGTTCTAAAACTTTGCATTTACAGTTACTCATTCAAGCGTGTTTTTGTATTTGTGTGTTTCATAAATGCCTTGCAGTAAATCATCACATGGTCACTCAATCATCATAGGGTCCAGAAATGGCTGTGGAAACCTTACAGGTTGTCGAGTCTTTGACATGTGATTATGTGTAAGGCACGGCTAGTATTATCTCTGAGAGCTTTAGAGGACTCGCCGATATTTGAGTGAACCGATATTCGGAGAAGGAAAATGACCCACGTTCTAGTCCGTTTTTGTTTTGCTTCTTGATTAATTAGTTTTTGCCGTTTAATGCAAGTGTTCAAATTTAAATTAGAGAAGTTTTCTTAGTGCAGCTAACTTTACATTATCTTCTAGATTTGACCACAAATGCTAGCTTGCTCACAGGAAGGGATGTCATTAGTCTCTTTTCCTTCCGTTTTTGAGCTCGGGGATGTTCTGAGTCAGCTTTAAACAATGACTCGTGTGAAAGATGATGGTCTGAGAAAAGGCTTTCACTCCTCCTGTAAGGGTTGAAGGTGTAGGTTGTAGTGTCGAGGACTACAATTTTAACCCTCAGACTATCTGGTCCATAACCAACTGTCCACAGTCTTTACTGTACCTACTGTACTATCTGTCATAGAACCTCACGTGACTGATTTGAATTGAAACACTCTACTTAAAGTTCACTCACATGAAGCTTCAAACACGCACATGCTGTGTCCAAAATCAAATACTTCCCAAAAGAGTAGTATGTCCAAATACAAGTAATCAAAAAACAGTAGGCGAAAAGTCCCCATGACTATTTCTGGCGAGATTCTAAAGTGTACATGCAATGCAATACAATACAATACAATACAGTGTTTACTTATATAGCACATTTAAAAACAACCAATGTTGTTTTACTTTGCATTGCAAGCATGCATTTTATGCCATACATTTGTTTAGGTCGCCCACTAGATTTTATAAGTTATTATGATTCTTGCAGGCTGATAAAATGCTCTACAGGGTTGCACTATACAGTTGGTAATTCAGAAATCCTGATAAGGAAGTGCACTTCAGAGTGAAATCGGCTTACGGGTTTGTGGTTTACAAACGGCAAGCGTTTCTGATGAGGTGTCTGAACAGCAGCTGCGGGTTCCTGCTTTTATCAGGCATCGTTTCTTGTTGGTTCCTGTCCCCATTATCTAACATGCTATCTATAGCTTCTGCTATTTATTTTACGTGCCGCACAACTTGAAACAATAACGATGCTTAATATCAAATCTGCTGGATGTTGTCTGAGAGTCGGCAGCGTGTTGAGTCGCAGCGGCTGTTAACACTCGCATGCAAAATATGTGAAGCTTATTACTAAATGAAGCATATGCTGAACATTGCTAGTGGCACGCCGGCTTCACTGTGTGTGTGTGTGTGTGTGTTTGTAATAACCACAGTCCCCAGGAGATCACGCAGCACTACTCTAAATGCAGCAATTAAAGCATCTGTTTGCTTTTAAGCATCTTAGTGGCCGTTGGAAGGCTTTGAGGTGCCTTTGTGTCTCCGATCTGAGACGGTATCCATGTGAAAATGTCCCTGCCACCCATTATTCCCTGCTTTCTTTTTAGTCCATCAGTCCTGTTTTTCCTTTTCAAAGACTGACTCAGTTTCCTTTATGCTATTCATTCCATTCATCATTGTTTTCATCGCTGTCAAAACAAGATCCGATTGTGAAGTGGAGGCCTGCAGATCAAGTCTTACTCTCAAAGAAATGCAACGATGAGAGAAATAAACTCTGTGTCCTGCTTATGATGGCGATATGCCAGTAATGGTAAGCATTTTTTTTTGTGCTAGTAAAGAAACAGAAAGTGATTTATGGATGGAGAGAGAGACTGTGTGTCACAGAATGCCTCTGTTATGAGTGCTCGATTTGCTCCAGTTTTAAACTTACTCTCATTATCTTCAACACATCACAATGGTTGATAAATCGACTGGTCATTTAACAGCCAACTACTGGAGTTAATTAGCAGATACTTTATTTACTTTCCTTTACTACATTTACTATAGTTTTGTTCCTTGTGATCATGGAGAACCTTGCAATATTAGGGAGTGGCTATACAATTTTTGAAGTCATAAATTAATACATTTAATAATTAATTTTAGTTATTTAAAACATTTCTATAGTGAAAGTACAATTTTATTTTACATTTATTAATTTTTTTTTATGCTTTCTATTTATTTATTTATTATATTCCGTCCGTCCGTCCGTCCATCCATCGTTTTTTTTTTTTTGTATGCATGGAAAGCAGATCATGAAATTTTGAGACTAATGTTAAAAATATTTTCACTTTGCCAGCGGTTGTTTATTATCTCATAGTGTCTGGCTGTCTCTTGGATCATCTCATTATTACACCTGTGCACTTCTCCATCAGAAAGAAGGTTTTGTTTGTGTTTTTGCTCAGCCTGGTTTCCATTATTGCAACCATCCTGACGACATTTAGGTTCCTAGTAAATATCATTTAATCAAAATAAAAACTGTCACAGTATTTGTTTCTCATATCCACCACCCTCTCTTTATCTTTTTGCAGTGCTATCACGTGTCGAGGTCTTCTGTTTTTAGCTTCTGCTCACCACATTAAAGTTCTGTGTAGTCTGTAGAAGAATATTAGAGGTTTTCCTAATACAGTAAACATGTTTCTGAATGAAATCACTGTGTTTTAAATAGCTTAGACAATAAGTTGCAAAGGGCAGTTTGCTACAGCAATTGTTGCACATTTCCGTATGCATACTTTCAACACACTGGCTAAGCATTCACATTTAATTTTTGCACATGTTGTATAGTGTATTTCTGGCTAAAGTGTTAAACTTAAGCGTTGCATTTTTGGTACTAGTGACCGCGTATCAACACATTTAACCATGCTAGCATTGTGGCTGCAACGTTTGCATGGGCAAGAACAATATTTTTTTCTTTTTGAAAAAAAATCATTATATCGCAACAATATATGTGCAGCTGTATCTGGTTGACGGAGCTTTTCATGTCAGCAGAATTACACAGCATCAGGTTTGTTGTCTAATAACAGCATCTAAAGTGTTCAGAGTAAAAAACACACACACACACACACACACTTGATAACAGTAGATCTTCCACTTAAAGTTCTGAGGAAGCTCAGTCGCAGTATGTGCATGTTTTCGAGTGCAGATAAAACCCTGCAGCCGGAGTGTGTTTGACATGACTGAACAGGATTGACTGACAAACGCAGAGAATCGAGAGGAGGATCAGAGTGTTGTGTGGAAGGAAAAGAGAAACCACCAGAGGTTTTTTTGTGTTTTCCGGTTCTGTGGTCTATGACTAATACAAAAGCTTTAGACTTGTATCACATGCACACGAAAGTAGCATATGTTTATTTTGGTGACCGATTACAGTATTCACACTGTCCGTGAGAGTGGAGCTGTACTGCGTTATAGATATGAACAGACATGAAGCAAATATAAAATAATGGACTGAACTTAAAGTGGAGTGAATATACTTTCTTTTAAATTAATGAATCCAGATGATTTACGCTTCAGTTTGGGGTTTACATAGCATGTAGATGCAAATGTGGTTTCAATTTTCAAGTAAATTATATTTTGTGACAGTAAAGTTTTTCACAACTCCTTAAGGTCCACTCCTGATTGCTATTTTACAATTTATAGCTGAAATGCTCAGTGTAGTAACCTAGCTATTACTTTATTTAGAAAATATATATTTTATTTAAGTATATTTATTTATATACTGATATTATAGTATTTGTTAATAACATGAATGAGCTTTTATTTAATATTTTAAGTTTTCATTTGTTTAAGTTTTAGTAATGTTTTATGTGCTTTTTATATATATATATATATATATTTTTAAGTTTAATTTACTTTTATTTACGTTTGTTTTACTTCAGCTTAAAGGGTAACTAAACCCCTGGTCAGAGCCTGACTCCACCCACTGGCAATATTTGAAAAATGCTGGAAAAGTGGGCAGACCCCAACGGACGAACCGAGGGCGGGGCTGAGCGCGTGATTGACAGACCCGCAGTGACGCAGTGATTGACAGCTGCTGTCAGACTCGCTAAGATAGAGAGTGACTGGAGTGACGAAAGTAGCTTTGCAACAGAGCGGTCATTTGAAGTCGAGGACTTTTCTCCCCCACCTTCCCCTGAAGTGGACAAATTGTCTGTGGTCACAGAGCTAAAACCATATCAATTCGAGCCGCGAGCTCAAACTGCGGTGTCGCATCGCATTAACTCCCGCATCGCGATTGGCATCCGACGATGCTAGCGTAGCAGCCGCGCTAGAGAGAATGGGTCCAGTATCTGAGTGGATTATTATTACTATTGACCTCCGTTAAGCATATTTTGCCGCTATGTGAAAAAAAATATCCAGCAAAACGCGCCGGCGGTTGTGGAGTCCATGCAGGAAGAGCAGCGTTTGGCACACAAGTGCATGTAAACACTGGCGCTTATTTCCAAGTCTGGGGGAAAGTTATGCAGTCCAGCAGTGCTGTTGCTACCGGCAACACTACACCTATACCAGCCTTACCACTGTACTAAACACAGACAAAACTAATGCAAAAAATCTACACTATTCTAACTGATGCAATACTATGCTACTAACTAACTATGCTTCTAACAACACTAACAACTATGCTAAATAACTACCTAGGCTACACGAAATAATCTAAATAACTATATAAATGCTATGCTAACTAGATGCTAAAATACGCTATCCTGATCGTTTTCAATACTCGTAATTCCAATTTCCAACTCCTGACTCGCTACAGTGGTGTTGACGGAAGCAGATGCTTTTATACCAGGGGCTGCCAAGGGGGGCGTGGCAGAGTAGCGTCACAGAGTACCCTACGTCAGAGAGTACCCCTACTTCAGGAGATTCCGTTTAACCTGAAGAGGGCAGCACTCAGACGTTTTTACACCATATATTTGAAAATTAAAACACTTTATACTCAAATGTTAAAAAAAGTACTCGAATCAATGACCAGCATTTATGAAGCTCCATTCTTACAGATCATTAACTAAAAAAAGTTGGTTTAGTGTTTAGTTACCCTTTAAATGCATGTTATTTGAGCTTAATTATGTAAAAAAAAATAAGTATAATAATTTTTTTAAGTTTTTAGTTTTTCATATAAAATTATATTTTATTTTATTGCAGCCTTATTACAATTAACAAAAAATGTTTTGGGTAGTTTCAGTTTTAGTTAATTATAACAACACTGCTGTATTTTGTTCATAAGCATATCATCATATCCTAATCGGCTGGAAAATGTTATCCCGAGTCATTTGGCTTGTCAGAAATTGATAGTTGTTCTAGTTTTTTTTATTTTACATCTTACATTGCAGTGTAAACCATGCGTTAGTTTAAAAAAAATTCTGACCAGTTGGTTTCATTTACACACCAAGCCAATTTTATTTACATGTGCTGTTTGGCCAAGGTTCATTTTGGCCCCTGTGTTTGTGAAAAGGAGTGCGAGTGCATTTTTGTTTGTGTGCTTCCCTTCGCAAATGAATCACAGGTGACAGGTGTGTGTGTTCTCTCACAATTTGCCAAGGATATCTATTTTTAGCTTCAGCTAAAATACAAGACTGTGTTCGGCAGAAGGCAGGAGGCAGAGCGCAGGTGATTAATGAGACCCTGTGGTTTTACCGCCCTCACCTCAGTTACTCTCTCACACACTGCAGCAAAGCCTTGGCAAGCACTCTGTACTATTAAAGGGACAGTTCACTCATAACTGAATCATCTTTTACTCACTCTCACGTCATGCCAAACCTGTATGACGATCATTCTACCTTTCACACAACATTTTATTTTATTTTATTTTATTTTATTTTATAATTTTTCTGGAAAGAACATCTCAATAAAAAAATAGTGAGACTAATGTTAAAAATACCTTCACTTTGCCCGAGGTTGTTTACTATCTCACAGCGTAAGTTTCTTCCAGAAAGTAAATTGGAGCATCTCATTATTACACCTGTGCACTTCTCCATCAGAAAGACTCCATTGCTGCAATCGTCATGACGACTTTTAGGTTCCTAGTAAAGATCATTAATCAAAATAAAACCTGTCACAGTATTCAACAGAAAAAAAAGAAAGAAAGTCATACAGGTTTGATTTTTTGGGTGAACCATTCCTTAAATCAGAAAACATCCTGGCTTTCAGAACAGATGTGGGATGCTCTCTCAAAGAGTGATGCTCTGACTCAGAGGTTGGACCGTGACCAGAGTCCAAACCCCCCACGCGGCCCGGGCTAGCCCAGGTGCAGTGGACACAATGCAGGCCTTTCTTCCACTGGGGCCGTTTATGTGCAGCACGACCAACCAGCGTCTGAGAGGAAGAGAGCAGAGGAAGAGCGCGCTGGCTGGTAAACGAGGGACAGGAAGTGAGCAGAAGGAGAAGTGTTCAGGGACTCGGAGTGCATTGCAGGATTGACCGGCTATAGATGGATGTGTCTTCTGAAGGCTTTTTAAATCAGTGGTCTACTAACAGACTTTTCTTTGACCGCAGCGATGTAGGGCCAACACTTTCTGCCAGTGCCAGGTGAAAAAGAAAGTTGAACAGATATTGCACTTGTATTTTGGATTATTTATTGAATACAAATATTATTAATAAAACAGATTTTTTTTATTATTATTATTTATTATAATATTGTTTAATATTTATTATAAGTTCTAGTTGGACTTTTATTAAGATGTTGTATTGAATTGCATAGAAAATAATAAAAAAATATGTAAAATAAATTACATACACGCAGATCATATATATATATATTTAAAATATTATTAGTTAGCAGGGTAGTTTTTTAGGTATTGTGTTTGATTAAAGTATGTAGAATATCATGCAGAATAAGGCATTCATATGTGCTAAACAGCCAATATCCTAGTAATATGCATGCTAATAAGCAATAAGTTAATAGTGAGAATTGTTACCCTATATATCATTATTTTTCTTCAGTCTTCCATAATGAAGTTGCGATTGGACTTTGTTTTCTTGATTGTTTTGTTTAGTCTTAAAGGCTTTAGATGCAGCCATCTTCTCTCACAGAGATCCAGTGTTGCCGAAGATCATTTCTCTGTCACATAATATTCACTAATACCCTCATCTTCCTCCTGATGGCCGGCAGAATCCCGGCTCTGTCTGTCCTGCTGTCTTCCTTCTGTGATACATGATCAGAACACAGCCGTATCATCAACACACGCTGTGGCCCACAGATATGCTTTAATAACCTGATATTTCACTGCAGGAAACAGATGCCCACTCAGGGACGCAGACACACACCAGGAAAATAAAACACAGTTAAGTGGAAAGAAAACAGTGATTGGGTGTTACCCAGAGAGAGAGGGTTTTCTATTGGACATTAGCTTATCTTGATCTGTGGTTCAGTGCTTGTTTATTCATGGTTTGTGGTAATTTGGTAATCAGATATGCAGATATGCAAAGTGGGAAATCAAGGTTATTAATGATTGAAGTTTTGCCCTCATTTATGCCAGTTAAAATCAGGGCACTGAATCCAGGCCGCCATTCGTTTCTCTGAGCCAGGAAATGACACGCGATTAGAAGCGATATTTCGAGCGCTCCCAATAGGGAAGTGATGAAGCACGTGTTGGCATCTTCCTGTCTGCTGCACTGGTACTGAAGACGGTTTGATTCGCTACAGTTTCTCTTACACTATCCGAATAAGTTGGCAGAACTCAAAACATTTAAGGCAATCAATTTTTTTAAGTTTAAGTAAGCAGAACTAGCAGATTTTTGTTTTGTACTTAAACATTTCAAGTTAATAACAATTCAAATGTATGAGTACAATAATTCATATAATTAACTTAAAACTTTCATATAATCTCAATGTGAACACTTTTATTAGTATAAACTTAGTTAGTTTTAACAAGCTAATCTGCTAACATTTCTTGGCTAACATATTAGCAATAGTATGTTATATAGGCCTAGAAGCACTTGCTGTATGAGTGCAACAATAAAGATATGATTTGCTCTCAAATCAAGCGAATGCACTTTTCGACTTATCACCATGATGGTAACTATCCTAAAACCAACATTAACAGAAATTCTTCCAAATTAGCATAACAAAACATTAATCACTACTAAATCTCCCACTTAACATTAATCTTGCACAAAAAAACAACATTATATTACACTTAGCATTTACTCTACTTTTCGAGTGCCATCGGCAAAGCATGCTGGGAAATAGACATCCCAGCCGTTTCAGTGAAACTTACGTTAGTCTAAATTAAAATAAATAATTTCTTAAAACTCAAAACAATGAAACAGTTCAGTTTACTCAAAATATATCAGTTTTGTGAACTTGAAAGCAAAATAAAGTGCTAAATACTCATAAAAGTTAATCTGACTGAACTAATTACTTTAATTTAAGTTTGTCCTATTCTAAACAATTAAGTATTTTGAGCGTTAGGGTTTACATTGAAGCTGTTTATACTGTCCACGGCCAATCATTTTGACTCGTGGGTCGATTTCTACAAGCAAATATCTTGTGTACAGTAATGCACAAACTATATTAAATAGGGCAAGTGTTCTGGAGCGCTTAAAAACAGAAATGGTTTCCAAACCTTCATGACTTTCCTACATCTGTGGAGCACCTAAGGATTTTTTTGATAGAATATTTACTGCTTTTTATGATTTTTTTTTTTTAAGCCACTTTAAAATAGCCACTACTCCCCATCTGCCTTTGTTTCACAGAAACCAGCATCTCATTTTGGAAAAGAATATCTCTTGGAAATTAAAAGCAGAAATGCAGCTTCTATTTGTGCTGAATTCCTCTGTACAAAAATGTGCAATTTGAGCTCTAAAGTGCTGATGAGGGACCAATATTCGAGTTCGAGGGACTTTTAGTTATGACATGTTCTTGACACGTTTTTGCTATTATCTGTAATGCAACATGTAAGTCCAATTAAAGTCATCTAAATATGATATTGTCATACATATCATAATCATATACGTTGTGAAATGCTTCTTATGAGGAAATTGGCCTTTATTGTGTTTTAAGTTTTAGTAAAACTTTCAAGTGAACTTCTTTTCTTTGTTAGTTGATTAAAGGCAAAAGCTAAATTATCTAAATAATTGTTGCATTAACCACCCAAATAGTTGATTTAATAGTTCTAATAATCATTACATTAGTCGATTATTAAGAACATCTAGTTGAGTTTGCTCATGAAGGTTAGTAAGTGATTTTCTAGTCATACTAGTCTCAACATGCAGGGCCGTTTTCAGGGAAACAACCAGGAATTATTGAATTAAAAACATGAATAATTGCTCTTCAGCTCTTGTGAATGGGTGAGTCGCATAAGGAGCGGCTATTGATAAATCCATCCTGAATCACTGCTAAACCCAAATGTGCGGGTCATGCACATTACATGACTAAACTTTCATTCAAAGAGGCTTTGTTGAGTATTTACAGGACCGTTGCTGTAATCCTGGTTAATTGTAGCTGCTCTTTGCTCAGATATATTGCATGTTAATGGAGGTTTTAAATATAAACCCTGATCTCCAGTGTTAGAAGACTGTCTACTGGCAGAACAAACGCTGCTAATTAGTGTGATTCTTGCCCACACACACACACACACACACACACACACACACACACACACACACACACACACACACACACACACACATCCAGATATATGTAAGTGAAACTGCCTTGGTTCGTGTATTTTTCATCTTTTTCTGACATGCCGCATTCGTTCAGGATGTTTAGCGTCTCAGGAGAGGCTAAAGGTGATTGGATGAGACGGGACACAGAGCTGTGTGGGTCTCAGCAGTATTACACATTCATGAAAATGCAGCTCAAATGGCCTTTGCACATTTAATAGCTGTTCAAATCTTTCTTTTCTGACTGTATAATTTATTAGTAGTGCTTGCTAAGGAAGGAATCACTATTATTATTGCTCATACTTTGCATCGGGGATTTGAACAAACCCCTGACCCATCACCTGTGGTGCATGACTCGTGTGTTATGTTGAATTGCGGTGTGCTGTTATTGTTCAGAGCTTTCTTATGTTTGTAGGATATTCGCACGGCTCTTTTTTTCATGCAATTTAATGCTTTTTTTTTTGTGGTCTCTTTTTTTCCACATCTCATTTTGGAAAAATATCTCTGAAATGAAAAGCAGAAATGCAACTTACGTTTTTGCTGAAGTACTTGCATTTAATTCCAAAAAATGAGCAATTTGAGCTTTAAAGTAATTTCGATGAGGAACCACTTTTCTAGGCCGATGAACTTTGAATGCATTTGATGCATTATTGTGCTGGGTTTATTCTATAAAACATGTGAATGAAGCTGGCTACTTCCAGACGATCAGCTCTGGTCATTCAGGATGCTTCTGTGGTGCGTTCAGCGCTGTGTTGCTGTGATATGCAGAGAACGGAAGCCTGTCATCATGTAACTGAAGCTGAGATCGCTGTGGAGAGCATCAGATGTGACCCGCTGGAGGAGAGCAGGGTTTATTCTCTACTCATCAAGCGAGTTCACGGGCAGGCCATCGCCCGTCTGAGATCGGCTCCTTTCATCTGCTCTTTAAAGGTTACACAGACATTTTTCTGCTCACCAGGGACAACAGAAACACACAGAGAGGCACAGAGACGTGCGATTATTGATGTTACGCCTCGTACATTTCCATGGAGATTTTTTGGAAGCATTATATTAGTACTGCCTGTTTGAGTCATAAAAAGAAAAGATGTTGATCGGCCAATAACTGCTCACACTTACCTGGTTAACAAGGTTAATATTTGTTTTATATATTTTTTGTATATATTTTTTGTGTAAAATGTTATATTTTTTGTATTATATTAATATTACACAATAATATTTAATTAATGCTTATTACATTTTTTTTTTAAAGGACATAAAGAGACCGGTTTAACTGTTCATTTTAGTGTTATACAGCACACACACACACACACACACACACACACACACACACACACACACACTACTGATTCTTTAAGCATCGAGTGTTTCAGATCAAATTTTGATTAAAGTGATTTTACAGTGGTAACTATTCCAATCTGGTGGAAACCATGGTTATCATTGTCATTTTTGGCAAATTGTGAAATATAAATGCATGATGCATTATCCTATCATGGTAAAGTTTTTTTTATTATTCTAGTTTATTTACCATTATGGTAAAGTTGGCATGGAATTTGCTATTGTTTCGTGTTCCTTACTTTGATGTATAGCTGAGTAAATTGGCCTTTTAGAAATAATGTGGGGCGGCCCTTGTGCTGGTGTCTTTGTGAGGGTGAGGAGACGCTAATGTTTTTGATGAAAGATTACGAGAATTTCAACTTTTGATTTAATTGTCAATTTAAAGGCACTTGCATTATAAAGAGATGTGGCCACATCACCCACAATTCAGTGCGTCTGAACAAAAAACGTGGCATATGGTAACCCCACTCATGCCGGTTGCGTAGACAAGATGTTCACCAGCTTGGAGTGCACAGCGTAAACATTCATGCAGCTTTTCCCAGGTAGATAAATTGTACTTTGTCACGTCTGTCTGTTCCTCCTCCTCCTCATCGTGTCTATCAATTGTCTTTCCCTTTTTCACTCTTTATCTAAACCTTCCTCCCACTCCATTCGATCTCTCCCTCTCATTTAAATTCATGTATGGCATCCTCTGGAGGGGCAGCTGGGATTATATGACACACAGAAGCTATCTCTGCGTTCAGGCTCCGATGTGTGGCGATGCCGAGAGCCGTTTCAATTTTAAAAACGCCATCTGAATCTGATGGACTGACGGCCGTTGAATTTGAATCCAATCCTGGGTGGTGGTGGCTTGTGTTGGTGAAATATCAGGAGCTGTTAAATGTATTCACTCCCATTGCAAACGGCAACAGTGAGCTCCATATAAACGAGGCGTGAAGTCGATTTCTTGTGTAATTTGAAATGGTTGTTTAACAGGACTTGTTCATTAAGTTAAGAGGAAATGGCATTAGTGGATCTTTAGATCTTAAGACCCTCTGTTCGTTATCCCCATTATTCTCACTGTGTCAAGATTATTATTACTGTACATGACTCTGGAATACATGATTCTGATTGGTCAGTCGTGCAATTCTCCTGGCAAATATTTGTATATAATATCTCTAAACTGTATAATGGACCATTGTGTTGTCCTTGGCAACCAATTTCCTATATAGCTTCTCATATCACTTTGTGGTCTCTTTCTTCAAACATAATATAATTATTTAGCCTATTTACTGTCAGTGTCCTGGTTTTCGTTGCCCCCCCCCCCCTCCCCCCCCCCCAACCCCCCCCCCCCCCCCCCCCTATATCACATCTCACACAACTTGGTTGGACATTTGGCTTTCATTTTCTTCTTTAGACTCAAATTATTTAGTAAAAAATATAAATTTTGCATAAAATAAAAATATGAGCAGTTCAGTGTTTACTTATTTTTTTTACACTTTAATTTTCTAAAGTTGCTGTCAATTATTTATGCACATTTGTTTATTTTAATATGTGGCCATATAATACATTTATTTATTTGAATATTTAGCCATAGAGTGCATTAGTGCCCGCCCCCTTTTTCAGCGGTGCTGGTTCCGGAAGTATTTTTTTCATTCATTTTCCCCATAGGGATTTTAAAATAGTCTTTGTTAAAGAGTTATAAGCCATGAACCATGTCAAGTCAACGAGTTGAAACGTAACATTAGACACTTTGATTTGAAGCAAAGTATTTGTAAAGTTGGACAAAAATGCAAAGGTACAAAGCTGTGTACTTAATGGCTTTAGTGAGGGAAATAACTACGATCCCACGAAGCATCGAGAACAGAACAATTGACCCTTCGCAGGGAGCTTGATTGACAGGTGATCTGACCAATCATACTTCGCCATCCGCCATTTTGTCCGACTCCGACAAAGCAGTCAGGAGAGTTAGTAGATTAACATGTGAGGATTTGAACTTGAGAAGCGGAGTGTACTGACGTCTTTCCGCGGTTAAAACAACATTCCTTCTGATGTTCATTCATGTTTATTTGATGCTATAAATGAACTAGAAGGAAGAGATTCGGTTCACGAGCAGCTTTAACTGAGGCTCTACAGCGATCTGGCAGACACATTAAAGAGCCACAAAACAGTATTTATTGTTCAAATTTATTTTAATAAATGACCAAATTTGAAAGGTGAGACTTTGTCTAATATGTTTAATATCAAAAGTAACCGAAAAGTAACCTGGTCTGTCCTGTCTGTCAGCGTGTTGTCAGTGTCTCTCTGCTCCGCGATGTGTTTTTCACTGCGTGAGAACATGGTGTGTGTGTGAGAGCGGCGTAGCTTGTCGGACATAGCGAAAGTAACTAAGGGGGGCGGGTCTCTGTGAACTGTCAATTGAATTAAAAATGGAGAAATAAACTCATTTACAATATGTATAAATACAATATATTTTAAGTTTATTGCAACGTGTATATACATACAAACATTTAAGTATTTTGAGAGTGTCAATCGCGTGTTGCTTTTTTCGCCTCTCTGATGGGTGTCATTTTCTGTACAGCATCACGGGTAATGTAGTTTTTCACCAGGAATTCCTCTGTAAAAAAAAAGTGAGTTTTTACTTCCGGAACCCGACAGTTGGACTCTATAACAAGGGCCTGACCCTGTCACGGTTTATTTTGTGATAATGACTGGCTTACATAATTACCTGAACAAACATCTAACCTGTGTCTCTGTCTCTCTTGCTCTCCCTCCAGGTGTCATTGCACTGCTGCATTGAGCTCCTGGATTTCTGCTGCACCTGTTCACTTTGCGGATCTGTGGAATGGATAGATAGATAGATAGATAGATAGATAGATAGATAGATAGATAGATAGATAGATAGATAGATAGATAGATAGATAGATAGATAGATAGATAGATAGATAGATATCTCAGAGAGAGAGAGAGAGAGAGAGAGAGAGAGAGAGAGAGAGAGAGAGAGAGTATGAGGCAAAGAGCGATGTGACGTTTGGATTCCTCCTGCGCTCGCCGGCTACAATGGACGTCCGAATCATACACTGAAACCTCACTGCTCAAGGTAGGGTCAAAACATTTCCTCAGTAAACACGGCTGGAAAAAGTCAGTCAAGCTTTTGTTGTTGTTGATGTTGCAATTTTTTTTCTCTGAAGGTCAAGTTTTGTCAAGGTGTCTTGTGCCAGACTCATAATAGTTTAAATGACAAATTTCCAACCTCTCCCAGTTTTTGCTACTGTACCTTTAAGACTCATCTGGAGAGGGCCGTTTTGCTGAATACAGAATAGATATTGATGTGAATATGGTTGCTCATATGTTAATGAGCTCATGGTTGTGATGTCAGTGTGCAAGGATTTCTGAGAAAGAGGTTTTTGCAGTTTCTGGATGAGCTGAGGAGGGATTTTTGAGTTGTGAATTTTAGAGTTGAGTTTATGTTGAGATTTCTCTCATTTCAAAAGAACAAGAAAAATCCATGATATGGCCACATTCAGCGAATATCCTGCATTTAATTCAGAAGTGATTTTAGTTTAATTTTGTGACACGATGAGCTTAAATACAGTATACTCACTTCAATCTTTTTATGTTCACGCAAACACAATTTTTTTAAAGATCCAGTCTCATTCAAATAAGTCAAGCGTCGAAAGTCTGGCCTGGCGGGTTCATTTTCATTTCGTCTTTTCACACGTAATGAAAGCTGCATGTTCAGCACTCTCTGATCCTCTCAGTCTGCAGGAATATTCAAAGGATTTTTCTTGTTCTTTTTGTTTTCTCATTGTATTGCTGCTTGGCACAGCGTTTCTCATTATCAGATCTGTTACCAAACGCTCCACAGAGGCCTGAAAACATGGAGGTATTCCAGCGGGTTGTGTGCGAGCGCGCCTGTGGATAGAGCATGCGCGTGTGTGTTTGTGAGTCTGTGCATGTGTGTACTAGTATTCAGGACTTGATTAAGGAATGTGTGTAAGTGTATGTATCCTATCCAAAGGTTAAGAAGTGTTTCAGACTCGAGCAGGAAACCTGGCTGCACAGGAAAAGAAATTACTTATCAGGCGACAGATGGAGGACAGCATGTCACACACACACACACACACACACACACACACACACACACACACACACACACACACACACACACACACACACACACACACACACACACACACACACACACACACACACACACACACACACACACACAGGGCGCTTTTAATGGACACAGATCCAGATATATATAAGTTAAATGTAAAATCAATCATTTTATAAATATTAGTACAATTTAAAATAAATGTTTTCTATTTTAATATATTTTAACATCATTACTCCAGTCTTCAGTGTCACATGATCCTTCAGAAATCATTCTAATATGATGATGATGATTATTATTATTATCAATGATGTAAGCAGTGCTTCATATTTTGATTAAAAAAATACTATAAAAAAAATTATATTAATCAAAGAATAGAAAGATCAAAAAAGATTTGTAACATTATACATATCTTTGTCACTTGTGGACAGTTTAAAGCTGAAAAAAGTATTAGTTTCTTCAAAAAAATATTTCTGACCCCAAACTTTTTATGTAAATTTGTGTATATTTCTTCTGAAATGGTTTAAAGAGATGATTGCTCCAAATTAGATTCAGATTTTACAAAAATCAACATCAAATGGTTTTAAATAATTAAAAGAATCGTGTTTTCTAGTTAATTTTTAGTTTTGAATTATTTCATTACAACAAACGGTTTAAACTTATTTAGCTGTTCAGATGTTTGCTGCAGAATATTAAATCACAGTTCATTAGCCAAATACAGGTGGAACTCGAAACAATTGAATATTGTGAAAAGGTTTTCATAAGCTGCAAGCCATAATTATCAAAATTATAACAAATAAAGGCTTGAAATATCTCACTTTGCCTGTAATGAGTCTATATAAAATATTAGTTTCACCTTTTAAGTTGAATTGCTGAAATAAATGAACTTTTTGCATGATATTCAAATTTTCCGAGTTTCACCTGTAAAAGCACATTAAAATCATTGTGATTATTTACAGTGTTGGTTGATTTTATATTGTCAGCAGAATCACTGTGAATCACCCGTACATTCATGAGCTCAAGACTAACACGTTTACACTCACAAGTGCTCATCAGAAACCCTGTTTATGTGGCCCGGTCCTGTCCGCTCCAAATGCCAAGCGGAGGGTCTGAAGTGTTCATCCGTCAGACTGGAGGTTGTCCTTCTGATTGTTATCATTCATCACACTGTGATATTTACAAGAGCTTTGCTGCTCTTTTCTCTCACAGCATTAAAAAAAAAGAACATCCATGTCGTTCCAAACCTGAATGGATTTTCTTTCCTCTGTAGAGCATGAAAGCAGAGTATCCTGGCTGAACGGGGACCAAAAATTAATAAAAAAAGCACCATGAAAGTATAGTCAGTATGACCGGTGCGCTGTCTTCCTAGGCCTATGAAATCATGATGGCTTAATGTGAGGAATGAGCACAAATGTAGATCTTTATTCACTGCTCTGTTCTTTTGAATACACTCATACACTACCGAAGTCTCTTCTGCTGACCAAGGCTGCATTTGCTCGATCAAAAATATTATTGCAATTTAAAAATAACTGTTTTCTATTTGAATATCTTTTAAAATGTATATTAATTCATTCCTGTGATGCAACGCTGAATTTTCAGCATCATTACTCTTCAGTGTCACATGATCCTTTAGAAATCATTCTAATTTGATACTCAAGAAAAATGATCAATGTTGAAAACATATTTTATGGAAACTGTGGATTATCTGATGAATTGAAAGGAACATTTATTTGAAATATAAATCTTTATATTTGTATCAATTTAATGCATCCTTGCAATAAAATAATTCATTTGTTTCAAAGAAAATATGCATTGATTTCAATGATTGAATTGAATGATGATATGATTGAATTGCTCACTCAAAGCTATCATGTGACTTTGACAGGCTTGGAATATAGTGCACAAGAAGCATGGGCTACATTTGTAATACTTTTATGGTGCTTTTTTTCTAATTTTTGGAGCTTAAATATCTATATTCTTATAATTCTAAGAGCAGCGTAAACATTCTGTGAATAAGAATGTGTGTTAGTGTTTTATTAACTCGATGACTCCAGCC